>NC_057356.1:57468932-57774849 GCF_016509475.1 Prionailurus bengalensis
GGTGAGTCGAGGTGGTGTGTGTTCACCGCGTTGGCCCTCGCGTTCCTGGATCTGGGGCTGCCATTGCTGCTTTCCTTCTGGTGTGCCCCTGGGTGCTTCTAGCTGTTGCCTAGAGGGTTTTTCAGTCCTTTGAGTTACCGGTCACTAGAAGGATTGTAAAATCAATGATCTATTTACACGTTGACATGAAATCAATGGACTACTAAATGACATATCTAAAGCTCTGTTTCATGTTTTGGCTCTTGTGAAGTCATTGCTGTTCATTTCTGTCCTGTAAAACCTCAGTTCCCATCAAGCACAATGAGAAATGGACGTGGGGTTGGCAGTTGTGGGTTTAATTTTTGTCTCTGGCAGTTAGTAGCTGTTTCCTTGGACTTCTCCAGTCCTCCACTTGTGCATCTGTAAAATGGGCCCGACAGTACCAGGCTGTTGAATGGAAACAACCCAGAGGCACAGATACCACCATTTTTGTCTAATTGTATTTTAAGGGAAAAAAGTTTAAATTTTCGGAAGGAATTTGTTCAAAGATCAAAACCTATTTTTAAAGCTTTGGACATCTTCTTTTCTTGCCCCCTCCCTGCTTTCTCAGGAGGTGGCGGCAGTCGGGGGTGGGGGTGCTGTCATTCCAGGAGCCGAATTGATAGACAAGGGATGCTTGCAGGATACAGTTTATATCTAAAAGTTCCAATTTCTTTGCCTACATTATTTAATGGATTGTGACATGTTAATGAAAGATTTTTTTGAACAAGTAAGATGCAGGTGAAAATAGGATAATAAAAAACCAGGGGAATAAAGCTCAGGAGCTATATTTATAGAACTTGGGTCGAACAAACAACACATCTTCATACGCTTCCCAAGGAACCAGCTGTGAGGACATTTTTATATGACTGTGAATGTGTCAAAATACGGAACAGATGTGATTCTTGTCCACATGGAAGAACAACTCTTGTTTGTGGCTGTAAGGTTCATGTATGCTGGGAATTGCATAATAATTATTTTGTCTTTTGCTTCATTTCACCAACAAGGAGAGAAGATTCTGTTTCTATTTAAATATGGTATGTCAAGTTGGACGGTGGTTTCCGGAAGTTGAATCAGCTGCGCAGGGGTTTGCCCAGCATTACCAAGCACTTAGTAGGTTCTTGATGATGGCCTGATGGGAAATGCATTTCAGGAGTACATACTTGGGTAGATGGTCATCTGCCCTAAACTCACATTGTGGCCTTGTCTGTTTTTAAAAGCAAGATGGCACCTGCAAACGCTCTTGGAAGCAGTGGGAAATGAGTGCTGGCTTTCACAGATGCTGCCAACGGGTGCTGGGTCACATACTGGCTGCATTCGGCATCGAGCAGGCATTGCGACTGCATATGGACTTGTGGAGATGTGGCCCAATACAAAGACAAGGACTGAGGTTCTCTGAGCTGGAGCGCTCGCAAACCCACCCACCCTCCTGCCTTGTTTGGCATTCTCGTGCTTTTGAATGCTAAATCTTACATCTTTGTGAGAGTTTTCTGGGTTTCTACGTGTGCCTGTGAACATAGCCTTGGACACGTGTGGGGATGAGCATGGCATGTTTTATTGGAACCCTCTGGCATAGTGTTAGGGGTGGGATGTGAGAGAGGGATACAGATAGCTCTGACACCTAACACTGAGAGGAGGTACAGTTGGACTAGGAAACTCTTCTGAAAACCTGCCTCGTCTCCTCTGGCAGTTATTCTCACCTTGAAATGAATCCATTTGATCTGATGGTCTCTAACCTGAGAACGGCTGCCCACTGGGACTGGGCACTCTTATTTTCAGAGTGTTACTGGGAATTTTGGAGTTAATGATGTTGCATGATCTGGCCGGCAGCTTTAGAGAACAGTCTATAAACCATTTTCATGGGCTGGTGAAGAGGAAGGGCTGTTGGCAGGAGGCTATGTATTAATGGTCGGCCCCACCACTGGGACTCTCACTGAGTATAATCAGACCACATGTGACTTTTCATTTGGGCTTGTCACATCACCCACCCACCCACTTGGCACCCTCCCACCTGTAGGCATGTACTAAGCATACACGCTTATGTGCCTTTTGAGGGATGAGGTCATGTAGGTGTCTAGTGCTTTGTGCATAGTAGGCTCCAGGGTCCATTGATGGGCAGCGTAAGTGTGTGGTCTGCTGGGATCACACAGGGCTAAGGCTATGTCTGCCATCTTCTGGTCTGCCTCTCTACTTGCCTCTCACCTTCTTCCTCCCCCAGTATGTGGAGCTTTTTGAAAAAGCAGATGTAAGGCAGGCCCACGGGCTTTTGTAAGACCACAGAGCTTCCAATGTGCAGTCAAAATAAGAATTACTGCTTCACAAATCTCCTTTGGCTCCAGTCTCCACAAATTCCTCGAGCCTCCCCGATTTTGCATTTCGCCACTGGTGCTGTCTCTGTTACCCGTGCTTCTGAACAACGATGGTAGTAATAGCCCCGGTGCTCGAGAAGCACATCTGTCATGGGCTGTCAGCCTGGTGTTGGGAGGCTCATGCTTATTATTTCAGTCTAACTCAAGACTATCAGCCTTGCAAAATAGATACTGGCATTCCTATTTTGCAGATGAGAACTGAGGCTCAAAAAGATTCACAGATTGACAAAGACAGAGGCGTCAGTGGTTGAGCAAGAGTTCGTAGGGAGGTCTGCCTGATTCCAGAGCCATATTTTTTGCATAGGTTAGTTTGGCTCACTAAACCCTATTTTGAGCTCTGCAGACTTCCGACATTAAATCACATTCAATGGAGACTAGGTTTCAGAGCGTGGACTGGATTCAGAACCTGGCTCTGCCACTCATTGGTTGGGTCTTGAACATCCTGCTTAACTTGTGCCCCTCAGTGTCTTCATCTGTAAAACGGTAATGATAATGCTTGCAGGGTTAAATGATCAGTGATTGTTGAATATTTTCAGTAGCACAGTCCTTTCTTAGGAAGAGACAAGAAAGGCAGATGAGGTTGGGAGTGTTTGAGGCTGAGGAGTATGAGGTCTTGGCTGCTCAACCTCTTGCGGAGAAAGATCCCGCAGCTTTGAGACCACCTTGCAGAGTCCTTGGGCTGTACATGATGCCACCTTCTCCATGGTAATCCTCGGTCCTGCGCATTACCAACCTTAAAAACAGGACTAGGGAGTTCAGTTGGTGGTGGTGATGCTGTGTTGTGAAGGAAGAAAAGAGCTGAATGGTGTGCAGACTTGGGGGGGTGTAAATGAGGAATCTGAAAGATTGTCTTATTCACTAGGAGGATGTGCCCACATCAGTCCTAGTTGACGGGATGTCCAGGGCAGGGCCTGCATTGGTGGATAGTCCTGCATATCCAGGAGATGGGTATTTAAAAAGGTAGAGGTTAACCCCTCTAGGTGGAGGTGCTGTGGACGGGGCTGTCTGGTGTTAGCAGCTGAGGAGGAGATGTGGAGGGTGTAGGGAGCATGGGGTGGTGGGACAGCAAGTGGGAAAGATGCCATCAAGAGATCTGTTGGCAGACAGAGGTGGCAGCCTTGTCTCACCAGAGGATGAAGCTGAGGACTGACACCTTGAGTTGGCTCATATCCCGGATGCAGTGCCAGTGGCTACCCAGAGGTACCCAGAGGGTGGATCGTTGGGGAGCTGTCAGGGAGCAGCCAGAGGCTGGAGAGTGTCCATTGTGAGGAACACCAAGGATGTCCAGGGCTCAGGAGCCAAGCCCAGAGTATGTGGTGACTAATCTCCTTGGAAAGGGTGGGTCTCATGACTCTGCAGTGAAAGGGATGCATTACTGGGCTGGCTAAGTAAAGAGTGCGTGAGAGGTGACTGTGCGGGCAGGTGGTCCATTGTGGTTAAGTCGCCCAGGTTATGCAATCCTTATTGCTGGGAGGGGCTCCTGGAACTCTTTGCTTACTTGACTGCTTGGGAGCTAGGCCTGATGAGAGCTTTGGCCATTGGGTTGAGGTCCTACAACCAGTTAAAATCAGGGCGAAGACTTGAGCTGGGGTCTTGCCAGTGCTTCTCAGGGAGCTGAACCTGGAAGCCTGCCAAATTCTTTCCCCCCAGAAGGAGACCATCCTCCATTGACCATGAGTAACTCCTCCACTGTGGCTGAGACATGTGCTCATTTCTTTGAGCTCCTGCTTTTTAAGGCCTGGAAGAATTAAGCTGCTAGTCTGAAGCATGTAGGCAGGATATCAATAAACAGACCAGAGTGGCTGTTTTAAGGAGTGATCATAACACATGGTTGGCAGTTCCAAGAATCTATAAAAGCCCTTCATCCATTCTGTTGGTGGTCATGTGTGTTCCATGCTGATCACGCTTCCCTGCTTTCCTCACTTGGTTGCCTCTCGTCTTTCACTGTTCAACTCCATGTTCGTTACTCCAGCAAACCTCCTTCATTTCATCTGCCTGGTCTGGATGCCCCACATTGGTATTCTCAGGTGCCCTTACATGTTATTGTTGACTTGCTTTCTCCTTTACTAGTCTCTGAGCTCTTTGACTTTGTTTTTAACCTTTATGCTCTCAGTGCCAAGCACTATGTATAATTCAGGGCCTGGTACTGAGTAGACAATCAATGTTTGAGTGAATGAATGAGGAGGACATAGTTTGCCCTCAGTCTTCAGAATTGACCATCAGGCACAAACTTCTGGCTACTGGAAAAGCCAAAGCTTTGGTGTCCGTGCCACAGCTCTGCTGGTATGGCCTGGTGGGGCCAGAGAAGTCCTGCTCCCTGTTTGGAAAGTGGTGCCTTGGTGGTAGCTTGTCCAACTCTTAATCCAGACTTGGAAATCAAATGTCCTCTTTGCCCTGAAGACCTCTGTCCATTCAACCACTGGTGTTGGAGACCTAGCAGACCAATAGTACTCATGAGAAAGATGACCAGAGGAAGAGGACCTTGGCCAGGGGCCCCATCCCCTACTAATCAGTTTCCTGCTTCTGATTTTGTGTCATGTAGGAAATCGTTGGCTAATCAAATATCATAATCATAAATATCATAAAGCTTTATTCCTATCTTTTTGTCTGAGTTTTATTTTAATTCTGACATTTAGGTCTTTGATCCATTGAGTTTGCATTTGGTGTGAGGTAGGGGGTCCAACCTATTGTTTTGCATATAAATATCCATTTCTAGTTCCATTTGTTGAAAAGACTATCCTCATAGGTTTTTGATGAATTAATAAAAGTATTTTATTGTGTTTACTTTTTAAAATGTTGATACATTTTGAGAGAGAGTGAGAGTGCATGCATGATGCGCAGGTAGGGGAGGAACAGAGAGGGAGAGCAAGAATCCCAAGCAGGCTCTGTGCTGTCAATGCAAAGCCCAGTGATGTGGAGTTGGATCCTACCAATGGTGAGATCATGACCTGAGCTGGAATTGAGAGTTGGATGCTTAACTGACTCAGTCCCCAAGATGCCCCAGCAAATGTATTTTTAAGGTTTGCTTTTATAACTTAAGTGCTCTTGTTAATTTCCTTGGGATCTGTTTTAAAGACAGTTGTTAAAAATAATGTAATTTCTCAGACAGAAATAATGTGATCCTGAAGGAAGAATCAATTTCATAGCTCTGTTTATATTTTAATGAACATGAAGAAAAGAAGATAATGACTGAATTTTAGTTCTTAAAGCACACAGAGGTCTGGCCTTTCAGCACCTTGTTCCCATTTTTCAGTGGTGTTTTTCATCTTACTCACTGTGTTTTATATGTATTTGCTTCCTTATTACTGCTTTCTGTTGGTATAATAGAGAGCGCCCACATTTACAGTGTTTGGAGCCCAATGTGGAGTAGGTACGCCCATGGATTTATCTTTATAACCTAGCCCCAGTGACACAGGAGAATACTGCAGTGGTCAAGTTTCAAAAAGAGCAGAACCAAGATTCTGGTTCCTCTTCCCAAAGTGAGAGGACCTAACTTACTCCTGAGTCTCCTGACACTCTTCGGCTCTAGAACCTAAACAAAGGCCACTGTTCAGCCATTGGCAGATTGACCTGTCGGCTGACTTGCTGCCTTTGAGTAGCGCCTGCTGTCTCACTCCCACCCAGATACTGCTCCTAAAATAGATACTGCCCTGATGGGCCATCTGCAGGGTGACAAATGGATCACTGGAGTTGTAGAGTAGGAATTGACCCCTTTGTATAAAGTGTGCTCTGTACTTGGCTAATTATAACCGGGACTGCCCCTCACCCCCTACCCCACATAGGCAGCAAATGGGGGATGTTGACAGTGTTGGGACTGTGGCCTCAGGGGGAGGGTGACAAAGGACAGAAAAGCTTCTCAAGCAGAGCCCTTTCTTGAGCACTTTTAGAACAACCAAAATAGTGTCTGCACAAATGCAAGGGCCTCCCGTGTGTGTGCTCAATATACACATGTAAAGAACAATTTGAGATAAAGCTACTTAGCAAGAAAATAAAAACTAATTTATTTAAAATTAAACTAAAAAATATAGAAACATAGCTCACTATAAAGGGAAAAGACGCCATGAAAACACAACTAAATGTGGCTTAAGTATACATAATTTTTAAAAATTTATTAATTTTATTAGAGGGAGAATGTGTGAGCAGGGGAGGGGCAGAGGGAGAGAGAATCTTATACAGGTTACATGTTCCGCGTGGGGGTGGGGGAGCCTATGCAGGGCTTGATCCCACAACCCTGGGATCATGTCCTGAGGTGAAATCTAGTTGGATGCTCAATTGAGTGAGCCACCCAGGTGCCCCTGGTGCACATAATTTAATATCAGGATGATGGACAAGTGATGCAGAAAAAAAATCACATTTATTCTTGAACAGCTGGGAAAGCTATCGACGTGACTTGGAAGGTTATGATGTTCTCTTCACGTGGAAGTAAAGGTGATTCTGGAGAACAGGTGCCCAGGTGAATTTATGCCCCCCCCCCCCATAAAGCAAGATTTAAAGTAGAGAGAAATTTTTCCTTTTAAAGCACTTTTATAAAGTCAAAATTGCTTTTACCACAGTCACTCCGGATGTTTTGGTTTAATTAGTAAAAACTCACTACTGAATAACACGAGTGGTTAAAAAAAAAATACTAGGCATGGAAATCTAGTAGGGAAAAGAGCATGAAAAGCCAATATGGGAAAAAAGAGTGAATGACAGAATTTTCTCACGGCCTGGTGGCCCATTGCCACGGCACGTGTGTCCCAGATGTCTCACCAGTGAGGCTGTCCCTCGAGACTGGTCAGGGCTTCTGCCTACCACGTCCACGTGGTGAACCTTGGTTCCCTGAAAGACTCCATGGAGCGGCCACCATTGGGTGGGGCCAGAACCAGAGGGCTGCACAGTCTCAGGAGCTCAGTTGTATAATTGAAACACCCTAGTTTTTAGTAATACTCAACAAAAACTTACCAAAAGTTTGGCTCTTCATGTTTTCCATCATAAGGTCTCTTTTTCCAAACACAACCAGACTGTAGACTTTTGACTTAAGAGTATGTCTTGGTGGTGGGTGGCTGGCGATGTCCTACCTGCCCAGAGGTAAAGATACTTATTTCTCACACAAGTAGCTCAGTACTGCCTGTGTTCAGGTTCTCCTGCAGGTGCATGCACAGAGACCCCCAGGAACCTGTGGCTCCCTTCCCAGAAGTTCCTTTCTTTGCTTTGCTTTTTTTTTGTAAAGACTGTTACTTTTTATAATTTATTTTAAAGTGTATTTATTTTAGGGAGAGGGGGAGACAGAATCCGAAGCAGGCTTCAGGTTTCAAGCTGTCAGCACAGAGCCTGATGCAGGACTTGAACTCATGAACCGCAGGATCATGACCTGAGCTGAAGTCAGACGCTTAACCGACTGAGCCACCCAGGTGCCCCTAAAGACTATTTTGAGAAAGACAGCTTGCGTGTAAGTGGGAGAGGGGCAGAGAGAGGGAAAGAGGGAGAGAGAGAATCCCAAGCAGGCTCTGATGCAGGGTTTGATCTCACGAACCTCTGAGATTATGACCTGAACTGAAATCAAGACTTGGACTCTTTTTAAACAAAAATTTTTTTTTCAACGTTTATTTATTTTTGGGACAGAGGGAGACAGAGCATGAATGGGGGAGGGGCAGAGAGAGAGAGGGAGACACAGAATCGGAAACAGGCTCCAGGCTCTGAGCCATCAGCCCAGAGCCTGACGCGGGGCTCGAACTCACGGACCGTGAGATCGTGACCTGGCTGAAGTCGGATGCTTAACCGACTGCGCCACCCAGGCGCCCCAAGACTTGGACTCTTAACCAACTGAGCCACCCATGGACCCTCCCAGAGGTTTAATATTGGTCCTAATTGAAAAGTAGAAAGTGACGTGTCTTAACTGGGAGCCTAGGAGCCTTGGAATATGAGACTAGGTGATTCTGCAGGCCGTCCTCTGAGGTCAGGCCTGCCGACAGGGGCAGTGAGCCCTTACTGCTTGGGATGACATTGCCTGGGATGACAAGGGCTCCTTGCCCTGTGGATGGGGGTTGCTTTTAGAGTCAAGATAGTCCCACGTCAGATCTCCATTAACTAATCATAGCCACACCCATAATGTCCAGCAGCCCAGGTTTATATATTTCATTCATGGTCAATTCTAAGGCACACCACTTAAATTTATCAAATTACCTATATATTCTCCTTATTTTCCAGCACTCACCATATCTCTGATTCAATTAACCTTTACTATGGTAAGAAATACCTAACTAACTCTGCTGTTCTAGCCATTTTAAGCATCCAATTCAGTGGCATTAACTACATTCACGATTTTGTACGACCACCATCTCTATTTCCAAAACTTTGATTTTGCCAAACAAGCTTTGCAACAAAAGCAATAACTCCGCATTCTCCCCTCTCTCAGCCCTGTAACCTTGAAACTACTTTTTGACTTTATGGATTTGCCTATATAATTTTAAAACCTAATTTAAAATACTATTTTAAATTGGTCTTAGAAATTAAGTTTATATGAATGAGTTCAAAACTTCAAAACAACACTTCAGGTTTTATAGTATTTTAGCGGAGCACATTTAAATCAGCAAATCTACCTCACTTCCACACTTAGACTACTGCTAGGAGAGACAGAAGATGGACAGAAGGGGACTGAAATTTGGAGGAGGTATCCTGTACCAAGCACAGGAGGAACTGTGTGGATGTTCATCTGAGCAGTTGCACATGGCAACCTCAGTCAGTGACTCACTCCTGCTTTAAGAAGATGAAACCGATTTTCATTGTGAAATTCATTGACATATGAAAGTCCTATTAATAGAGGAGTTAGAAAACAAAATCCTTCTGATCTCAGTGTGTCCCTCTGAGGTCCTCTGTCTTCCAGAGTGCATAGAGGACGTTTTGTAGGGGGGGGGCACACGTTTCTCCCCTTTATTAAATTTGGCAGAGTGAGTTCCAGAGCGCAAGGTAACAGCAGTGACAGGGATGGCCTGAGCAACACTAAGGACAAGGCGAGGGGGGTCTTGCCTTACCTGAAGCCACGCTGTCACTTGTCTACCCGTGTCAGCTCATCGCCGGTCAGTCATTGATGCTAGGCCCTGAGAGGTGAGCTAAAGGTCCCGGCTGGCTGCCAATGGTGATGACAGCAGTGGGGACGGTAGCAACACCCCCTCCCCCCTGCCATGTTTATCAAGCACATTCGACGGGCTGGACCTGGGTAGGGCATTTCGTTCTATTCTCTAGAACTCACACAGCCTGTAAGAGAGATGGTAATGGACTGAGCATGGGGCAGCGGAAGCTCCCAGAAGTCATTTGAGGTTGTCAGGAGAGCACTTGGCTGATGGTGGCAGCGTGGGACTCAGGAGAGCCTCAGTGGTGGCTGTCAGCCTTCCAGTCTGCTGCATCCCACCTTGTGCTCTGTGTCGGGGGCGTGGGTAGGGTCAGGCTCCTTCTCCCAGGTCACTCCTCTGTGCAAGACAGACACCTGAGTAGCTGAGGGACCTGGCCAGCAGGAGGGAAGTGTTGGGGGCCTGGTTGAGCAGAGACTGCAGGGGAGGAGTGTTGGACGTTTCCATTTCTGGACTCCTTGGCTGGAAGATCCTCAGTGTTTTAGGGAGATGTTGGGCCTCTGCTGAGAGCCCCTTTCTTGTGAACAGCACAGGTTAAATTGGAGGAAGGCTTCCTGGCCAGGGCAATCAGAAAGTTAAAGTCATCTGCCACAATTCTACATGTTGGTGCTAATTTGTACATTGGAAAGGTTCTCACGTGACAGTTGTGTATTATCATGTGCATATTGCTATCAGCTTTGATTTCATTTCTTCCCAAAATATCAACAAAATCAAATTAGGAGTAAGGCTCCTTTGGACAGTCACAACAGCAAGAAGTAGGGGTGCAGGGAGAGTTGATTGGGTGGTCAGAGAAAGGGAAAGAAAAGATGGGAAGATTTGACTTTGTAAAAATGACTTGGTATGCAAGGATTTATTCGTACATCGTTAAAATTTAGGGGCGCCTGAGTGGCGCAGTCGGTTAAGCATCCAACTTCAGCCAGGTCACGATCTCGCGGTCCGTGAGTTCGAGCCCCGAGTCAGGCTCTGGGCTGATGGCTCAGAGCCTGGAGCCTGTTTCCGATTCTGTGTCTCCCTCTCTCTCTGCCCCTCCCCCGTTCATGCTCTGTCTCTCTCTGTCCCAAAAATAAATAAACGTTGAAAAAAAAATTAAAAAAAAAAATTTAAATTGTATGATTTAGGTTGTCATTGAGGACAAAAGGTGTCTTTTCGGTTCATTTTATTGGACCTGTTTTTATTAAGGCAGTAAATATTTAATTGGTAGATGTTTTAAAGTTTACCAGGCTGCAGTAAATCTATATTTAGCGTAAACCCCAGTAACGTTGTCAGCCATTTCCAATAGGATTAAAGCTATCAGCATATTTCTCTAACCCTGAAAGAAATCCCAAACTCTGGATATTTACAGTTGTTTATTCTCAATTTCAGACAGACATTTTTGTTCTATGAACAAGCGATCCTTTTTCCAAGACCACACGATAAGGGTGGTGTAGCTCCTTTCCATGCTGCAGCATCCCGAAAGAGACAGGAATCTGGTTCTATGAAGGTTGATGAGCTAATGCCTTCCATATTGCTTAACCTGTGAACCAGCTGGAAATAAATCGGCTTTTCACACAAATCTCCAACACCCTAGTGTCTGGGTATCATGGACACGAATGTCGTGTCTTCACCATCTGTCACTACACAGAAGTATGAGAAAAGTGGGTTAGATGTCACTTGCAAAGTGTGAGGGGTCCTTAACCCCCATCCTGGGCATGCTCCTTAGCACGAGGGGCCTGTGGGCTATGCTTCAGACACAGGTAATGGAGTGAACCGTAATCTACTACTTAGCATACCTCCTTCCACAACTATTGGGTTAATAGCGCTTACTTTGGTTAATCTCTAATTTCTGCTTACTAAAACGAAATAATTCGGATTTGTACAGCTGTTCCCCTGAGCTCCCTCTCTCCGTTCCAGTTGCTACCACTTTAATTTGGGGTCTTGACACCTCAGTTTGGGATATTGGTAACACTCCCCCTGGGTTCTCTCTCTCAGCAGAATTCCCTGCCAGCCCTTCATTCTTGGAGGTGATCTTGCTGGAGTGCAAATCTGACCGGACGTTCTGCTGCTGATAGCCTTTCATGGCCCACCCCCACCCTTGCCTTCCAACCACATCTGTGCCCTTAGGCTGGTGCGCAAGCACTTGGTCCTGCTGGCCGGTGTCCTGTCCCCTCCCATGCCCCTCCCTCTGCCTGCAATGGCATCCCCACCTCTTGTCTCCTTGGCTGCCCAGCTTTCCCTTGTCTGTCCAAACGTTCAAAAACTAAGAGGCCTACTTCCTTCATTCCGTTTCAATTTCTTGCCCCTTGGGTGAGAGATACTGGAGCAACCAGAATATGTCTGTACACAAATGTTTTTATTTCATGAGATTATATACTTCAGAAACTTCTTTACATGCTTTGTCTCTTACTGCCTTTGTATAGATTTCTGAGCTAGCAAGGGAATAAGAGAGGAAGAAAACAGATATGGAACTTTCAGTGACATTCTTTCCCCCAGATACTTGGAAAACAATTAAACCACTCAAAAAATGAACTGCCTTAGAGCAGATTATAATGTTGACCTTAATTTCTTTTACCAACTTTTCATTTCCTTGAAGTGTGTCTAATCAAGTACTATTTACAGTCTTGGAAAATTTTTTGGTTTAACTTTTTTTTAAAATTATTATTAATAGTTAACTATGAGTTCAAGAATTTTAGGTTGGGATGCCTCATTGGCTCAGTTGGCTAAGTGTCTGACTTCGGCTCAGGTCGTGATCTCATGGTTCATGAGTTTGAGCCCCATGTCGGGTTCTGTGCTGATAGCTCAGACCCTGGAACCTGCTTCAGATTCTGGGTCTCCTCCTCTCTCTGCCCCTCCCCCCACTCGTGTTCTGTGTCTCTTAAAAATCAATAAACATTACAAAAAATTAAAAAATTAAAATTTACTCTGGATAATGTTACTTTTAACAAAAGAAAAGCATTAGATACATTAATGCATATAATTAGGCATAGCGTAAGAAATGATATTGTTTGATTTTTCCCACCAGAAATTGTCAGTTTTCATCTGAACGATTTGTTGACATTTGCTTCAGCAGGTAGGTTGTTATATGGAATTTGGAAATGCTGCATCTCGTTTTGGCAAACATCACCACTTCTGACTGGGTTCAGAGTGGTGGGGTTAGCTCACAGTATAGAGGGATGTTCCCCACAGTTTCATGTTTTCATGTATTCTGAAAAGGAATTTCACAGAGATTAACGTCTAGAATGTGTCTCATTCCAAGTGAAGACTTTAGGGTAGAAAGATGGAATAAAACGCTTTATACTGCAGTGTTCCGTTTTGCTCGTTTTTAGAAAGCCCACAAGTTGCTTTTGTGAAAACAGTTCAAAGATGCCTCATGTTAGTTTGAATGCTTTGTGCACCACAAGTAGGCTAAGATTGGGAGGCACCAAGGTGAAACTGAGGTAACGGGAGTTGAGGTTTATGATGAAAATGTGTTCAGGAAAGGCATGCGGAAGTCAGACCCTTTTTCAGCACCTATATTCTCTTGCCAGATGGGAATTTCACTCTTCTAAAGAGGACTGAAATGGTGGTCTGGAAGGGGAATGGTCCCTGTTACTGGGAGAGGAAGGGAAGGAAAAGCATAGGGCTCTCAGAAGAACTTTGAATAGAATTGAGGCTTATTGGTTTTACAGTAGGTCTGGCCATAAACATATTAAATTCTTACCAGTATCAAATTTAAGGAAAATGTTGTGAAATAACACTGGATGCAGTAAAAGGAATTTTAAAATAGTTATAATTTGCCATCTTCTCTTCAGTCAAGAGTATTTTGGAATCTGACTCCCTAACAGCGCAGTCATAAGGAACTGTCCTTCTTTCTCAAAGCATTTGGCCATGCTCTGTTGTTGACTGTCTCCCCCTCGGGTTCATGGGGAGGCCTCCTGGGCAGCTGGTGGCCAGGGCAGCTGTGCTGACCTAACTCCGGTGTGCCCCTCCCATCGATGGAGCTCCCAATTTAGCCGTTGGGTTTGTGCGTAAAATGCCACAGCACAGCAATCTGAGCTCTTGCTTGCTGCTGAAATAAAAAAGCAGATGCTTCACACATGTTTTCATGAATCGACATAAACCATGGAAGGAAAGAATGCTGATACTCAATAGTCACCCTGTAGCAGCTTGTTACTTGTAATTTTTAGGTTTACTGTAAGAGCAAATGCTGAAAGCCAGCCACGCATGTGTGCTGACCCCGGCTTAGGAGTCACCAATGCTCTTTGAAGTGCCTGAGTAATGGGTGGACGGGGCATCTATAAATAGTGAGCTCGTGTGTCTGATGGACCTCAGACAGGATGGCTTCCTTGGGCCAGCATGGGCCCATGTGGCTGAAGGGAAGAGGGTACTCGCTTGTTTTCCATGCCAAGAAGAACAGACAGACGCTTGAGTCACAAAATTAGTCTGCTGAGGAGCATTAGGTCTGGAGCACAGGCCACTGGGAAGCTCTAAAAATAGGACTGAGGAAGGGTTTGCCCCTTTGTTTTAAGATAATGGCTTCTATGACTTTAGAGGCATCAGAGGGCTCCCCACAGGCTATCCTGTTAAGTGACACTTAGCTCTTTGGTTTCTTCCTGGGCTCACTGCTTGATGAAACTCATCTTTTCTTTGAACATAGGGGCTAGAGAGGAAGGAGGTAGGCCCTGGATACTCCTTAAAGTTATGCGGATCTACCCCTGACCGTACTGGGCACATGTCATTGTTGAGTTAATGGACGGTGCACATTCATAAGCAGATAAACCACAACTTGAGGGTCATCTATGACCCACACAGAGTCAGGTGTCACGCGGACTGAGAGGTAGGGCCTACAAGTCATGAACCTACTGCAGACACTTAGGGAACGGATTGTTTGTCGTGTGCCCACCTAGAATCATGTCTCTGGCTTGCCACCTGGTGTGGTGCTGTCCCCTCCTGTGTGAATGACTACCCGTAAGGGCCAGTCTGCTCACACATGTTGAAACCCCAGTGCTGTCTGTGTGTGCTGCTTCGGAATGGTGGCCCTGTGAGATCCATTGGCGGGGTGGGGGTGGGGTGCAGGGAGCAGGTCTATTGAATAAATAAGCTCATCGTTGTACATGTGGCTGGTCTTTATTAGGGCAGGACAGCTGGCTTCCTAACAAGCTTTTAGATACCAACAGTTTTAAATTCGGTGGTAATATTTCTCATCCTCACACTTGAGGGTTTTTGAAAAAGTAGCCTTTGCCTAAAGGAAGAACCAGCTTCTGGGAATGGGTCGGGCAGGAGCCCTACTATTTGGCTAGCCTCCCTAGCTCATCTGTGATTAGCTTAGATGCTTGATAAATTCTTTTCCCATTTCAGTAGGTTTATGACTATTGGAGTCCGTCTGGTGGCAGTTGAGGGTAGCAAGTACGAAGTCACACAGTCTGGGTAGTGTGAATGGGAAGTGGAGACCTGTCTTACTGGTCTTTGATTGCAGCTGATGACTCCACAGTAGTGCTGGGGTTTTGATGTTTATCATGGTTTCTATCACTCCCACCCATTCCTTACCCAAAAAGACAAATGGTGAGGTTAAATGAGGCTGTGACTCAGCCAGTGGTTGGCAAAAGCCCAATCATGACCATCAGGAAAGATGTCCTACAGTCAGAGGCTTAGTTTTCACTAAGGTTTTAATAGCTTGTTATTAGAACTTACTCTGACAATCAGCTGATAATTCTAAGACCTGTTTTAAGTAAAAATATAGATGAGTTGGACTTACCATGTGATGTTTATGTATGAATAAATACACACAATTGAACAAAATCTAGCTTTTAGGCTTAGATGATGGAAAATGTTTTTGAGTTTTCAAATACTGATTGAAGCAATAACCAATGGGGAAGTTGGATAGCATCTTCTGGAAGACTTGTCATTCTTATAAAAGTAGTTGGCCCTGAAAACTTGAGTTGAACCAAGACCTTGTAGAGCTGAGGTCTCAAGGATCTTAAATAATGCAACCTAAAGCAAGACTGAGGTTGTATATGGTTAATTTTTGGTATGGGGTAAATTCTAGAAGGAAGAATATGGTAAGTAAAGTGGTGACTGGCTTAATTTTCTTCTGTAGAAAATATTTCAGAACACTAAGTGTTGTATGTACTGTTGAAAACCTACAAGGTGGCTCCCAAGTCCAGTGGAGGTTGCTGGCAGGTCTTTTGGGGTAATTCTCCACAACTGGCAGTTGACAAGGACACAGGAGAGGTGTGCAACCTTGTCATCCAGCCAGGGCTGCCATGGATGTCGGTGGTGGTTTTGAGTCACGTGCCAGTTCTAGGGTACAGCAGGGCCATGCTGGTTCCTGGGTGGCAGCACCTGTGTGAGTAGGCTGTTTATAATGGGGAGAGGGTGTGTGCTACCTGGAGAATTATAAGGGAGTCAACATCGGAATGGGCGGGACCAGGATAGAGACAGGAAGAGGAGAGCAGGGGTCCCCTGGATCCCAGTGTGCCCAGAGCCTCCCTGCTAGATTGGTGTACAACCATCACTTTCAGAGTGGGGATGGCTTTTCAACAAGGTGTACAGCTTTTATTTTAATTTTTAAAAGCTGTTTAATGTTTTATTTTTTAAAAAATGGCACATTCACATGGCTATGACTTTTGAACAGTGTAGTAAAATACATAGTACAGTAAAATATTCTACCCTCTTCTCTCTGCCTAAGTTCTGTACTCCCATTCTTAAAAATCACTAGTTGGCTATCACACTTAATTGGTGTTACTAATTTACTGTGTTTTTATGCATGGAGAAGAAATAAACTTTCCCTCCTCCTTAGGATAAAGAAATATAACCTGTCATATGCTCTATTTTTCACGTAATATTTCCTGAGGCTCTTTCCATATTAACAAATAAAGCACTTCCTATTTTAACAGCTGCTTAATACTGCATTTATATGTACGTAGAAACTTTTATTCAATATACCTCCTCTTGGAAGAATAGTTGGTTTGTTGTCTCTTCTTGGCCATAGTAAACAGTGCTGCAATGAATACCTTTGTATGTGTGCCATTTTGCACATGTGCAAGTTCATCTGGAGGATAAATTCTAGGGTCAAATGGTCTGTGCACTTAGAATTTGGATACATGTTGCCAGATTGCTTTTCATAGGACTTGTTCTAATTTTCTCTCTCATTGGCAATATGAGACTGATCAATTTGAATGGGTTGGAATACTTTTTAGCATGTCAAATAGTAATGGGAAAGACATATTCTATGTGTGGGTCCGGTCCAAAAGCACCATCAGAAATGGGATCGCAGTACTTGCCAACAGTGCAGGAGACCCAGCGGGTCTTGATGTCACATAAGAGAAGCCCACCCTGCCCAAGGACACCCCTCTCCCCTGCCACCCCTCCCACCCCCGCCTGGGGAAGCTTGAATGGGCCTGTGATTCAGCTCAACCTCCTGGCTGCCCAGATGGGGCATCATTCTCTAATTCCCCAGCAGCAGCTGTGGCTGAAAAAGCCTTTTGAGAAACAAAACAAGATGCAATTCAGATTAGAAAACACAAAGTAGGGCCCCCGAGTAAGCCCTTAATCAAATCTGATTTAATTAAACACTGACAGAAGCTGTCTTGATCAGCTGTGTAAGAAGGGTGGCACAGGGAGATGAGCAATCATCTTCAAATCTCAGTATTTTGACAGCACAAAAGATTGAATGTTTGCATCGTTGTAACATGAAGACCGGAAACCAGCAAGCAGGGAACCATGGCTCAGGGAGCCTTCCTGGGTGTCCCCCTGCCCCCTCTCCCCTGCCATTCCTTGCTGCAGATCCTGCCTCCTGGAGGGTTTACTGCACACATGTTCCCGCAGCCCCTCTGCCTGCTTCTCCTCCTCCTCCTGAACCTTTGTGTCCAAATCCTCGTTCTGCTATGAACTTTAAAATGCACGAACTGAAAACTTCCTGGTAATAAGAGCAATACACGTCTATGATAGTAAGTGTGCAGTTTGGGATTGAAAGCTGCGATTATGATTTTGGACTCTTGTTAGAGGTTAGTTTGGGTTAGAGTGAGGAATGAGCAGATGTGGAAAAGGAAGTTGGAAATGGGTTGTACTGAGTTGGAGGGAAGTTCTCAGAGTATGTGGAACAGCTGAAATAGCTCAACAGAGTCTTGGCCACTGGGAAAGTGGGAAGAGAAGATAGTCTACCAGTTTTGGCAAGGGTGAATCTGCAAATTCCTGAACACACAACAAGATGATGGCGGACACTCCGAATGTGTTCAGCATCACATGTGGTGCTGACTTGGAAATACTCTGCTGTTGTTGCAATGTGTTGAATCCTATTGGCTTACGATGGTGAGGAATAGTAGAAAGTACCCGAAACCCCATTGAAGGGCTGTGAGCAGTGAGCACGGTGTTCGGAGGCCCTGTGACCACAGCACATACTTCTGAAGATTGGGAGAAGCACCAAAAGGATGGCAGGGTTGCGCATAAAGGAAGTGCATGTGTAGTTTTTTATTAATAGTAGGTATGGGGGTGCTTGGGTGGCTCAGTCGGTTAAGCGTCTGCCTTTGGCATCAGGCTCTGTGCTGACAGCTCGGAGCCTGGAGCCTGCTTCCAATTCTGTGTCTCCCTCTCTCCCTGCCCCTCCCCAACTTGCACTCTGTCTCTCTCAAAAATTTTAAAAAAAGGTATAGAATAAAAACAGTACTATAGAATAACACATGAAGAAATGAAACAATATCCTAATTCAGGTTGCACTTACCTTGCTATAGTTATTCATGGCAATTCTCACCTTATACACTCAGTTCTGTATGACCCTTGCTTTTAAAATTCCTATTTGTTCCAACATGCTGGATATATTACTGAACCATTGGAGCAAAACATGGGTTTTGTGTTTGCTTATATGTGATTTTCTTTGCGAAAGCACTAGATAAATGCAGGAAACTGCACCCAGCTGAGCCAAGACACGCGGGAATACACAACATACGCGCACACACCCCTCAAACCTCGACCGGCCGCCTCAGTTCACATCCTGTTGCGTGAGGCATGTTCTGTCCCCGTGAGTTAGAACTTTCTGTCTGATTTCGGATCCTCCTCCTACCACTTCACAATTGCTCAGTCCCAATGTCCACCTTTCTGAAGCACATTTTAGGTTGTTTTTGTTTGTTTGTTGCAGTAGAGTGCCACATTTAGTGTAGTATTGGGGCATTCCTTCATCGTTTGGCATGTTTAAAATTGTGTTAGTTTTTATTAGGTTCTTCCCTTTTCCATTCATCTGGCCTTTGGTGTTGATTGTGTGATTTTTGCACAGTGTGCTGATTTTTAGGGCATGCGTGTGTGGTGTTCTCACAGAACCGAGTCTGACTGCCTTGTTTATGCTCGTTGTCTAGTCTCTGGCCCTTGCCTCCAACAATGTCAGTTCAGGGGGGCAGGGTGTTTTGGTCATTGTCTCACTCTTGTGTTCCCAGCCCCTGGAACAGAGTAGGGGCTCTGGCATAGAGTAGGGGCTCAACAAATACTGGTTGAATGAATGAGATGTGAGATCTTTTATTGAAATAGCATTCTAGCCACATTCTGTTGCAAAGTAATGGCCCTATTAAAATTATTACATTTAAGGGATATAGTATAGTGGATGATTTTGGCAAACTTGTCTGGCCCTTTGGCTGACAGCTGATTAAGGGGGGGGGGCGCAAAAATGGAAGTGTGGAATATAGGTCACACAGCTTTTTAGAATTGGAATTTGAGAAGAAATGTTCTAACATCTTAAAAGTCCATTAAAGTAAGAACAATCAGAATAATAATAAAAGTGCCCAGACCCATAAAAGTGGTTATGTTCATTTAGTAAAAATAGTGGGGGGAAAAACAAAGCAATCTTAATGGTGGTGTTTGACTCCAAAAGAATTCAATAAATGAAGAAAGGATTTTTTTTTTTTATTTATTTTTGGGACAGAGAGAGACAGAGCATGAACAGGGGAGGGTCAGAGAGAGAGGGAGACACAGAATCGGAAACAGGCTCCAGGCTCCGAGCCATTAGCCCAGAGCCTGACGCAGGGCTCGAACTCACGGACCGCGAGATCGTGACCTGGCTGAAGTCGGATGCTTAACCAACTGCGCCACCCAGGCGACCCTGAAGAAAGGATTTTAAGAAAGACCATTTGATCAGTTGTTAGGAAGGACCCAAGTTTGTTTGTTTAAACAAAAATTCTTTTGTTTTTTTTAGATGTCACTCAAAGAGGTTTTTATTTTTTTTATTTTATTTTTTAGCTTTATTTATTTATTTTTAATATATGAAATTTATTGTCAAATTGGTTTCCATACAACACCCAGTGCTCATCCCAACAGGTGCCCTCCTCAATACCCATCACCCACCCTCCCCTCCCTCCCACCCCCACTAGCCCTCAGTTTGTTCTCAGTTTTTAAGAGTCTTATGCTTTGGCTCTCTCCCACTCTAACCTCTTTTTTTTCCTTCCCCTCCCCCAGGGTTCCTGTTAAGTTTCTCAGGATCCACATAAGAGTGAAAACATATGGTATCTGTCTTTCTCTGTATGGCTTATTTCACTTAGGATCACACTCTCCAGTTCCATCCACGTTGCTACAAAAGGCCATATTTCATTCTTTCTCATTGCCACGTAGTACTCCATTGGGTATATAAACCACAATTTCTTTATCCATTCATCAGTTGATGGACATTTAGGCTCTTTCCATAATTTGGCTATTGTTGAGAGTGCTGCTATAAACATTGGGGTACAAATACCCCTATACACCTGGACTCCTGTATCCCTTGGGTAAATTCCTAGCAGTGCTACTGCTGGGTCATAGGGTAGGTCTATTTTTAATTTTTTGAGGAACCTCCACACTGCTTTCCAGAGCGGCTGCACCAATTTGCATTCCCACCAACAGTGCAAGAGGGTTGCCGTTTCTCCACATCCTCTCCAGCATCTGTAGTCTCCTGATTTGTTCATTTTGGCCACTCTGACTGGCGTGAGGTGATATCTGAGTGTGGTTTTGATTTGTATTTCCCTGATGAGGAGCGACATTGAGCATCTTTTCATGTACCTTAAACTAAAATTCTTAAGTCGTTCGATGATTGCCTTGCACCTATCATGGTTACTTAAAATATGAATGTATTCGTGCTCAGGAAAGGCATGGATTAAGTGTGCATGTAAAACCATTGGCTAGAATTGTAGACCCAGAGATAAGTGCATATGTATAACACGTACACACAGGTAACTTTGCTGCAATTCTGGGAAGTGCTCTATATACTGATTTCAGTTTATCCTCCCAATAGCCCTATATGGCAGCTGTTATTTTGTCCTCTCTCAGACGTGGACACTGAGGTCCAGAGAAGCTAAGTAATTTAGTGAGGATGATGTAGCTGGTGAGTGGGGAGCTGGGATTTGGAGATGTTGGATTCCGAGCCCTGTCTGTCTGCACTGAGGGCATTGCATAGGTCCTGCTGATTCCAGTGAAAAATCTTTGTCTCATGCCCTCCCTCAGAGGATATGGAGATGTAAATAAGAAATAATGGTGGGGTTAGTACCCATGGGAGCAGCGCACAAGGAATGTGGGGCTGGGGAGCAGGGACCTAGCTGCTTTATGTGGTGGGTCCTCTATCCTTTAACTAGGTGCTTTGGAAGGTGGCCTACAGCAAAAGGAGCCAACCCCCCCCCCCCCAAAAAAAAGCACAGGTGTGTACATGCAGGAAGGAAATAACATTTATTCTATTTCTACTTCATTCTGAGACGAGTTGATTTTTACACATTGAGTTAATAACTGATAATTTTGGATCCTGACTTGGTGATAAGTGCTTTTACTTGTTCTGTTTCATGTAATCTTTATTCCTGAGGTTGGTTCTGTTATCTGCATCTTCCATGAAACTCACAGAATGTGTCCAAGATCACTTTGGTTTTGGTCAGTTCTCAAGCCCCAACCAGTGAGATAGGAATTATTTGAGACAAGAGGACGACACACAGGGAGAAAGTAGCATGGTTAGGATTTAAACTCAGGTCTATCTTGATAGCATTTCTTTTTCTGTTATACATAAGGCACATGTTGAGTTGAGGCATGTTTCTAGAAGAAGGGCAGGAGATCTGAACAGAAGTGATTACATTTCCATAAAGCTTAATAAAAAGAAACGTGTACTTACAGTAATGCAGATCTTCTATTGCAACACTCCAGGCTTCTCTAGTGAAACTTGATTAATAGCCACTGGCCCTTGGATTCCGTACCATGGTCACTGCTAAAGAAGCTGAAGACAAACTAGATTATTTCAGTGTTCTGGTGTACCTATTGTCTGTTCCCTTTAGAATGTAAGCTTCACAAGGACAGGTGTGTTCATGGAGTTACATGAAGATGATTGTGGGTGAGGATTAAAGAATGCATGTAAAGCTCTTACAGTTGAATGTGGGCATTGCCTAACTAAATAGAACATTGAGTCACTTCTAGCCAGTGTATATTTCTAGTACATTTGAACTTTGGCTTTGACTATTGTCATGTGTAAATTTTGAAAACTGTGGAATAAGGTTGGTAGAGTTCTGCAAAAAACATTTCAGCAGGAGTCAGTTGAGAGGAGAATGTTAAATGAAGGGGCCCATGTTGCCCAGACTTAAGTTAGGGATATACCATGCTGGAACATGATCCTTTAGCCTAGGAGGGTTTTGACATCTAACCAGAAATTGAAGATGGCAGACTTGCTCATGGCAGGGCATCTGGGAAAAACAAAGTAGCGGGGCAGACAGTAACTGGAGTGCCATTTAGGTGGGTTTCTGTGCTCTGAGAGGCAGTGCTCTGAGGCCAAGGGCTTCTTTGGGGTGGGATGTGTGTCTGCTACATTTGTGGGAGGCTAGCGGGAGTGACCACTAGCATGGTATGAATCACTACCAATCTTAAAAAATTAGCCCACTTGAGTGGGAGAAGGGAGCTGAAGAACTAAGTAGGCTTACAACTAATGATAGAGCCTTAGCCAAACGGGTGTAGAGAACACCCAACTTTGCGTGACCGGCCCCGGTGGGAGCCACCCAGGGCTCCATTCTCACACATGATCGGTCTGCTGTGGAGGGGCCTCCTCACAGCCTTCATACTTGGAAGCAGTCATCAGAACTGTTAGGAATGAAATTCATTCCTTGGCTGTGGGGAAAAAGAATGGCTTTTAAAAATGTCTAATTTTAGCTTATTAACATAGGTTACGGAAGTCCTAGGATTGGAAAAATAGTGGGGGTCAAGGTAGAAAGGGGGTCCAAGGCTTGACGGGAGATGAACGCGACGTAGAGGGCAGGAAGGGGAGGGCATGGCTGAATTGAGGGAGGGAAAAAGCAGCTGGCACTGTGGAGCTGCAGGGGGAAGTGTGTTTCTTGGGCGAGCGGTGCCTCCTGGTCCTGGAGCGTCCAGAAGGCAGCCTGATGGGGCCACCACTGGGAAGGGATCTTGTTGCTCTGGAGCAAGAAAAGGTGAGAAGTAAGCTGTCGAGAGAGCTGACGTACTAGCAGACCACATGTGTTGTTGGCCCCGTGGGGCAAAGGGCCTGACCAGACTCTGGGAGCTCACTGGTGGGAGTACACAGTTGTTGCCTCATGCAGGCTCTAGACTTCTGGGTTTATCTCCTGAGGCCTCAAGGTCCCGGGTGTGAAGCCGAGAGATCTCGGAACACAGGAGATGCTCTCATCCCTTCTTACAGTTGAAGGATATTCCTTTGGAAGAGAACAAAGATAAGGGACTCTGACAGCTCAGTGGTGTTGATGTAAATTACCAGTTGTTTCACGATGACAGATCTGTTTGCCAGAAGACCCGGTTGGGCAAGTCGCCAGTTTTTAAAAATGGAAAATAAACAAGGTCAAAATGTTGTGCTCCTGGCAGTCTGACAGAAGTGTGCGGTGAAACCCGTACCACTCAGCACTTAGTAGATAATAATTTATTGAATAAAGAGTGAAATGTTGAGGCAAACTGTGGTAAGCGTGTTGTGAGCATTTCTGAATGATAGAGAATTAGTAGGAACCATGGTGGGTTAGCTGAGAGAAAATTGTGCTAAGCCAACCTTGGATCAGAGATAACAGTGGGTTGGTGGGTCTCATTTTGGGGAATCGATGTCAGAGGGATTCTTGCAGTGTCCTTGTGGTCTGGAGGTTAGTGTCGAAGAAATCACTTCTTAAAAAACTTTTTTTTTTTAAAGTCCTCAGAATGGAACAGGCAGACCCAATGGATGCTACCAGGCTGTCATGGCTTTATTTAATAAGAAAACCTGTCCTATATCTTAAGGACATGCTCAAAGAATTACAAGTGATAGGTATTCCTATCAGCTTCCTAAACTTGCATGGCAAGCAGAGGTCTCAGGAGGTTAAGTCCACCAAAAACGTGGAAGAAAATTGAACTAAATGTCTTGCCTCCTGGGTCAAATGTTTGGACAGGAGTATAGATAGAGCCTTGAAAAAACAGCAGGTGTGTAAAAGACCTGTATGTTTTAGTTGGCTGCATTGACAGGATATAACGCTTTGCAGGATGAGACGGCCTACAAATCTTTACTTTCCGGTAAAGGGATATGAAGTGTTGCTAGCTGCAGTGACCTGCAAGTCCTATCTTAGGGGGGCTGTGCCGTGACTCTTGGGAGGGTGTACCGGGGAGCATGCAGGACAATAGTGGACACCCAGAGGGCCGGGGGAGGCCTGGCCTGGAAACCTGGTAGGGTTGAGTGAAGCCTCTTCCTGATGGTCCCATCTGTGCTGGGGAAGCAGCAGGCCTGTCCCCTGAGGGCAGCACTACCTCTGTGGGTCAAGGTTACTGGTGGACAGATCGAACTCTGTTTTGAGCAAGCTTGATGGCTGGGTTCGGGTGTGTCTTCAGTGGGTGGAGAGCAGAATTCAGTAGCCTCTCTAAATCGGAGATTCTGCAGTACTGGACATTCTACATTTTAATTTTGGAGTCACTACCATATGGTTTAGAGATGGGTTTATCATTATAATTTGAGTTGTGTAATACTATAAAAGGAAACTGTGATATGACTGTCCTTTAAGTGGGAAGGCTCAAGGAAATTTCCAGAGAAGCGAGAGAAACCATGTCTGTTTTTGCAGAGAGTGAATCTTGGGGAATGTGCTTGGGAGGATAAAACAAGCATGTTATTTGAACAGGACAGTGAGTGGAGAGAGGGCAAGAGGACACGTGTGGCAGTGGCGTGCGGAATGGGTCTCTGAGAATGCGTTGGCATTTAGTCCGTAAAGGTTGACTCCGTTCAATAAATCTTGAAGATCAAAAAGCCCTTTCTCCCTTTGGTAATTCTTTCTGAGCATGTCCGCTTTCCAGTAATCATAGCTTTGATTTCCCTGGAACGCTGTGCCTCTCAGGGAGCTGGGTTTTTCAGGGCGGTTATTACAGCTGGCATGGGTGGCTAAAGACCCATGGCCCATGGCTGGCCTGGAGATTTTCTTCAGAAAGAGACCCTGATTGCTTCTTATTTTTGCTCATGTTGTTTTACTCTAATCTGTAATTTAAAATCCACTATACAAAGAGTCTACAGAGTGCCAGCTGGATGCTAGTTGAAAGACTTTCTCTTCTTTCTCTATTTTTTAAAATTTTAAATTGGACTGTCAATTTTGGTGTTTGCTGTTTGGAAATTGGTGAGACGCGTCTCTTGGTCTCCTTAACTTCAGCGGACGGGGAAGGTTGAAAACAAAAATCACCAGCTGAAGATTTATGTTGAAGTCTTTTTTTTTTTTTTCTTTTCCTAGAAAAGAGGGTTGGAATACTTCGCCAACTTCATCTGACATAGAGGAGGGAAGGACCAGCAGGTTTCTGGAATTGGTCCTCTGATTACAGCCTGAGAAGTTGTGATCTCAGGGGACGTGTGCGTGCATGCACGGTGGGTGCCTGGCCCTGCCATTCTCTGGGCACGTTGGGGTCACACGTGGAAGGCAGGCGGGGCGAGACAGTGCTCGCATTCACAGGTCACGGTCAGCCACAGAGGGCAGTAAATGGCACCTTCTTGCAGTTTTTGAAAAGCAAATGCTTAACTTACATATAATAATGGCTCTGTCTTTTGTTTAGTGCTTTTTATCCTATATTTGGACTGTATTTGGTAGAGGGTGGCTTTCTTTTTGATTTTATGATTCTCTGCCTTTCAGCTCATTTTTTAAATTAAGTTTATTGTTGAAAACTTATTTTGAGAGAGAGAGAGCATGAGTGGGGGAGGGACAGAGAGAGAGAATCCCAAGCAGGCTCGACGCTGCCAGTGCAGAGCCCAACACGGGGCTCTGTTTCACGAACCTGGAGATCATGACCTGAGCTGAAACCAAGAGTCCAATGCTCAACTGAGCCACCCAGGAGCCCCTCTGCGTTTTCAATTTAGATGAAAGCCTTGCTCTTGCCCATTCCCTTTAATTATTCAAATGTCTTAGGCCCACACATGGACTTGTGAACAAAATCGTCTATAAAATCCAAACTAAATAGGACATTGTGAAGTGGATGTTCCGGAATCTGCTTTTGCTTTGGAAGAACAGTTCTTTCAGAAAATATTCTTTGTCCCAGTAATTTAGCTTCCAGGAATCAATCTGAAGGAAATCTTATGAAATGCAAGCCCTAAACATGTCCATTTTAAAGCTTTATTTGTAATAATGAATTCTAATAATAGTGTAAACAAACTCTGTGCCCAATAGTAAGGGGATGGGTGTTACTTCTTTCCCCTTGTCTGTATTTTTTAGCATCTTGTTAAATGTGATCATGTGATGTGTTCCAGCAAGTCACGGGACCAGATCTTTTATGGATGAGAGGCTAAGACTAGAGGAGGTTTAAATTACTTTGTGTGCACAGCTTGTGTAAGAAAAAAAAAGGGGGCTTGATTTAAAATATCTCCTACTTTTTGAATGTATGCCCTGGGGCTTCTGTTTCTGGCAGTATGGTAAACGGGATATTTTGAAAACCCTCCTCTTACAGAATGCTTAGTACTGCTGACTATAAAACATTGAGTATGTACATATGTATGTCTTTAATGTTTATTTTGAGAGCGCGAGAGGGACTGAGCATGAGCAGGGGAAGGGCAGAGCGGAGGGGAGACACAGAATCTGAAACAGGCTCCAGTCTTGGAGCTGTCAGCACAGAGACCTATTGCTCTGTGATGTTTCCACCTATCTGACCACCCCCCCCCCCCATCCGTCTTCTGGTAGCAGCACTCCCTTCCCCCTTGAGGGACCAGCCTTCCGTAGAGCCTGATGTTTGGGGAGGTCCTGTGGAGGCTTAGGTGTGAATCTTACACCACAACTCCCTGACTCTGGGTCCTGCTGGGACATCTATCATCTGCCTCATTGGAATCCTGATTTTGTGGGGAGTGATACAAGGTGGTGGGGAGTGTATTCATCCAACAGCAGAGGCTCTGGAAAATTGGCGAGTCATCAGTTAGCTGCATCCCCAGGGCTGCTGTGCTTCTAGCGCTCTCCCAGGCCCAGCCATTAGCCTTTCTTCTGATTCTGAGGGCTTAGCTTCTATTGTTCATGCATGTTTCTGTTGTTTATTTTACCGGTTACTATCTTGCTTGGGACCCTAGAGACTTAATTGATTTACTAGGTGCTTAACCTTCTGTCTTTCTGATAAGCAAGATGGGGTGTGGAAAATCAAGTGATTCTCCACAGGTCTAGGGTCTGTAAGGGTAGAGGCTGAACTGGAAACCAGATCTGGCCTGGGCCAGAGATGGCTGTCACCAATTGGCCATGTCGCCTCCCTTCATGGACTCCTGTGTATATTTTTTTTTAATTTTTTTTTCAATGTTTATTTATTTTTGGGACAGAGAGAGACAGAGCATGAACGGGCGAGGGGCAGAGAGAGAGGGAGACACAGAAGCGGAAACAGGCTCCAGGCTCTGAGCCATCAGCCCAGAGCCCGACGCGGGGCTCGAACTCACGGACCGCGAGATCGTGACCTGGCTGAAGTCGGACGCTTAACCGACTGCGCCACCCAGGCGCCCCTGGACTCCTGTGTATATTGAGACAGCCTGTTTCTTTGTTACAACTTGGTCGCATCTGCTTTTCTTTCATGAGGATATCTCTGTATACTCCCACATCCTTGGGGTGGAGACTTGTCGAAAATTTGTATAAATGTGAATTACAGTTTTGGATTCTCCTCTTCTAGTTTCCTATTGTTGCATAGTAAATTACCACAAATTTAGTGGTTGAAAAATACAGATTTAGTTTCCCACAATTTACATAGGGCAGGAGTCCTAATATCGCTTAGCTGGGTCCTCTGCTTGGGATCTCACTAGGCTGAAATAAAGGGGTCAGCCGGGCCTTGTTCTCATCTGAGGCTCAAATTCCTCTGCCAGGCTCACTGGTTGTTGGCAGGATTCAATTCCTTGAGGTTGTAAGCTGGAGGTCCTAAGCCTCTACAGGCTGAGGCTACTTGCCCTTGTCTATCACGTGGCTCTTGTCAACAGAGCAGTCACTATTTCAAGGCCAATAAGAAAGGTCCTCTGCTGCTACTTGTCTCTACCTTCAAACCCACTATTCAAGGAATCACCTGATTAGGTCAGGCCCGCCCAGGATAATCTCCCCTTGGATGGACTCAAACTGATTTGGGACTTTAATTCCACGTACAAAACCTCTTTCTCTTTTCCTTACAGTGTAACCTAATCGTGGGAGTGATATTCTGTCCTATTCACTGGTCTCACTTAGAGTCAAGGGGAGGGGATTATAGAATTTGTAGAGCAAGGAAGGGAATCTGGGGGACCATCCTAAAATTCTATCTACCACACTTCTCTAAACATTTGCCGTTTAAACCTCAAAGAATTGCATCAGGGTAGTAACAGTTTTTCCTTACAGAACCTACATGCTTTGCCTGCTCAAGTTCATTCATTAGTACTTTATTAGGAATGTCACCCACATCTCTATAAAGGAATGAGCTTCAGCACTACTTTTAGCTTAAGTGAAGAAGTTAACATTTTTTTTTTCAGTTTTAAAGCATGTTGGGATTTTATTGAACATAAAGTATTCTGGGCAGGTGATCAGGACAAGGCTACTCAAAGTGTCATCTGTAGATTACTGCTGATTTGTGAACTGTTGGCTACCCTGTCAAGAGAGATAAGTATAGAACCTGAGAGTAAGCATTTAGAAACAGTCCTATCTGAAAAAGACCTATCTCTTCTTACTGCACTTTGCTTAATTGTGCTTCACAGATAATGCATTTTTTTTTTTTTTTACAAATTGAAGGTTTGTGACAATCCAGCAGAGAGCAAGTCTATTGCTGCCATTTTTCCAACAGCATTTGTTGGGATGCTTCATGTCTTCTGTGTCACATTTTATAATTGTTGAAGCATTTCAAACTGTTTCATAATTAGTTACAGTGATCTGTGATTGACTCACTGAAAGCTTAGATGATGGTTAGGATTTTTAGATGATGGCTAAACAGTTTTTTAGTTTCTCTTTTTTTTTTTTTAACATCATGCTATGGTACACTTAATAGACGAGTGTAATGTAAACATAGCTTTTATATGCACTGGGAAGCCAACAAATTCATTTGATTCACTTTGTGATATTCACTTTATGGGTGGGTTTAGAATGGAACCTGCAGTCTCTCCAGGGTATGCCTATAGAATAATTTAATAGTGTTACACTATCCCGGCAAGGAATCAGTAGCCAGATCCTGTGTGCCAGAGTATAGAACAGATTGGGTATTGTAGAGTTACATATCCCATAAGCTGTGCATTAGTCATGTGTTTTACAACTAGGCTTCAAGGTGTTTTATTCTTAACCAACTTGATTGAGGCATATCTTACATTCAGAAAAATCCACCCATTTAAGTGACAGTTGGATACGTTTGACAAACGTATACCTCCACGTAACAACCACTGCCACGATCTATGTTCCTAGATGTTTCTTGTACCCCTCCTCAAAGAACAGAGGTTTTGAATTTTGATCAGGTCCAATGTAGTAGCTTTCTCTCTCTGTATCCTACTTAAGAGATGTTTACCTGTGCTGCTCTTCTGAAGACGCTTTCTCTGTTTTCTGGTGGAAGCTTTATATTTTTAGTTATGTGTCTTGGTGTGTGATCCAGCTGTGAGTTAATTTTGATGGATGACGTCAGGTATGGACATGCAGGTGTTGAAGCACTGTTCGTTAAAAATCCTATCCTTGTCTACCAAATTAGACTGGCACTTTGGTTGAAAATTAACTGGCAGTGTAGGAGGTTCTAGGTGCAGATTCTGGATTCTGTTCCACTGCTCTCTGTATGCTTGGGGCAATACCATACTGTCTTGTCATTTTATAGTATGTGTGGATGTTAAGTAGCCTAAGTCTTCAAATTCTTCAAAATTATTTCGGTTATTCTGTGCCCTTTGCATTTCCGTGTGCATTGTAGACATCAGGTTGCTATTCAAACACATGGGATTTTGATTGGCATTGTAGTGAATCGATAGATCAGTTCGAGGAGAACTGACATCTTAATATTGGCCTTCCGTTGCCTTTATTGAGATAGGTATCTCCATTTATTTAGGCCATCTTCAGTTTCTCCAGTGCTTTATAGTTGTCAGGGTACAGGCTTCAACACAGGCTGTAAATGTATCCCTAAGTATGTCATTTTTGGATGCTAGTATAAATTTAAATTTCCAATTTTTATTGCTTTATACAGAAATAAAATAGATACTTATATAGGGGTTCCTGGGTGGCTCAGTCTGTTGAGTGTCAAGCTCTTGGTTTCAGCTCAGGTCATGATCGCATGGTTGTGGGATCAAGCCCTATGTCGGGCTCTGTGCTGACAGCATGGAGCCTGCTTAGGATTCTGTCTCTCCCTCTGTCTCTGCCCCTCCCCTCCACATGCATGCAGGCTCTCTCTCTTTCAAATAAATTGAAAAAATTGCTATTTGTATTTTGGCTTTGTATCCTGTAGTTTTGCTACATTCCTTTATAGAAGCTTTTTAAAATTCCATTGGATATTTTAAATACATAATTATATCCCAAGTGAATAAAGATAGTATCTAAAGGGCACCTGGTGGCTCAGTGGGTTAAGCGTCCAACTTCAGCTCAGGTCATGATATCCTGGTTGGTGAGTTCGAGCCCCACATCAGGCTCTGTGCTGTCAGCACAGAGCCTGGAGCCTGCTTTGGATTCTTTGTCTCCCTTTCTCTTAGCCCCTCCACTGCTCACACTCTGTCTCTGTCTCTCTCTCTCAAATAAACATTAAAAATTAAAAAAAAAAACTTAAAGTAGTATCTTCTAGCTTAAATGGAACTAAATATTTTTCAGTAAATGTATATGAATTCTGACTTTAATGATGGCAAAGCACATGCCACTGGACTTCTTCTGCAAAGATAAACCTCCTTATCTGAATGCATGGTTAGTTGTAAACAAAGTGGTGATGGTGGAAGCCATGTTGAGAGCAAGAGGTTTAATATTCAGTTTAATTGGCAGTAGGAACCTTCGTACATTTAATTTTATAGCCATAGTTAGCCAAATAAACAGCCTAAGCACAAAGTGTTACTTTGTGAGAATGTACTGGCTGATGAAGAAATAAGAGCATCCATACTTCAAGCATGTGTGGATAAACCAAAGAAATAACATTGAAAAACAAAAAGAATTATTTGAAAGCATCCAGTTAAGCCAGTTGACAGATGCAGGGGTTCAGTATTTCACATGTCAACATTGGTATTTTGTGGCTTCTCATTAAATAACTTTGATTTACTAAAAATGAAAAGACAATATACGGTTGTTGAGACCAGCATCAAAAACACTGGAAATGTTGGCTGAATCTAGGGCAAAGTAGTTACTCAAGTATCAATTGCCAGTGATGTATTCTGAAACTGGCTAGTGGTACAGAAAACAGCCCATAGAACAAAGAGTAGAGAAGTTTCCGTGACAGCTTGAAAAATATGCAGATTTGCTGATGTGGCAATTCTAGTAGATGTGTAATTTGAGCATGATGTAGAAAGGGAAGCATTCTCAGCTTTATTGCTGATGAACACAACGAACTCTGAACCATATAAAACTGAACAATTACATGGTCAACAAGTATAGTTTGGAATTGGTTTTATGGAAGAGAATGTGTTCTGATAGAAGGAGAGAATATTCTAGAGCCGCCACGTGGATTAAGGAGCTTGCAACACAGTGTAAATCATGGCATCCTTCGTCCATTGAGAAACTAGTATGGAAAAATGTCATCTGAACTATATGGTGTGCTTAGTGATGATGTAAGGATTGTAATTTGTATAAAAGCAAAGGTGTTAAAGATTATCCTTCCTTTTATGTGCTATTATGGATTCTAATCATTAAAAACTGTTACTGTATGCTGAGGTATGATGGTTATCTACGGAAAACTTCTGTGGAAAATGAACTGTGAAATAAGTTTCAGTGTTTCTTGACCAGCAACTAGTTTGGTCTCAATTCTTTAAAGAGAGGAGTTAGCCAGATTCCTTAGTTGTTTGATATCCTAGGTGTTAAAAGTTCCATGCAACAAAGCAATGCATCATGTTTTTAAATGGCAGATAAGATCAAAGGACAAAAACAACTTTATAAGAACAGTCCGCAGATTGCTATGTTATATTCCGTGATTTAGCTACAGTTAGTAGTGAAGTAGGTAATAATCTTGACATTGAACATCTAGGAAATATTACCGCTGAATACCTCATGAGTTTCAACATTTTGAATGTGATTTTCTATCAAAGGAATTCATGCTTGGGAAATTTATGGATCTGGTATGTACTTACTTCATTGAACGATACTTTAAATTGAACCATAGCTGCACAGGTTGGATTGGGGAACCGGCAACTGCTGAAGGAATAAAGATGCAGTTGGGAAATACAGCATCATTTGCTTTCATTGTGAATGAAAGCTAAAAACTAATGTTCTGACTTTGTCACAATTACGCTAAATTCTCTTTCCCTCCCATTTCCATCAACATGACTCTGTGAGACTGGTTGCTATGATGAGCATTACTAAACAAAATATAGAAACAATGTAGGTACATTGAATACGTATTATCCCTTGAGAGTAATTTGGTTGATACCAGACTAAATTAACAAGTGAAAGCTCAGTTAGTTTTTCTCATTAAAGACTTTGAATACTGATACATGTAGTTTTTCTTCATTGTGTGTGTATTAGGTTCTAATGTGGGAATCTTGTCACATGTGACTTTTTGCACTACAACAAAGCTGTGAGAGTCCTGGTCACTTTGTACATTAATTGCCCACATGCTTTCTTTTAGATGCTTCTGTGTGTAATTCTCTTTGTGTTAGATTTTTTAGATTACTAATACAGAATTTTGTGCATTGAGTCTAGTGGTAAAACATTTGGTACTGTATGTCCTGTTTGATTTCCTTTACTGGTACTTTTTTTTTGTTGTAATTGACCAAAGCATTGGTCAACAGTGGATTGGAAATGAATTTCCTAAAAAACTGTACCTTCAACATGGATAGTTAGAGAAGCACTTGAGTGAATGTTTTGTTTTTTCCTTAAGCGCACGTATTTTAGGTGGCAAGTCCCCTGGGCTGCCTGCCATATCTCCCCTCTAAGAGGTGGTTCCCAGGGGCGCCTCGGGGCTTGTTACTAGAAGGTTCCATGATAGCAGGAGGCTGTGGGGAGCCTCAGTGAAGACTGGACAGTAGAAGGCATTATTCAGAAATACACTTCACTTCACGTATACCAAGCAGACCAATATGGCAGGTGTTGTCCACAGTTGCTTCTGTTTGCCTCTGTTCTGAGGACAGACCAGCACCCCCGGCAATTTCCTCACGGACACCATCAGCAGGGAATGTGCTTGCAGGTCACCAGCTACTGCATACTTGCCAAACGCAGGGACCTTTTTTCTTGTTTCCTGCCTTCCTCTGAAGCACTGGGGGCAGTTTGCCATCTGTGATTTTTAAATTACCCTCTCCCCCTGCTCTCCAGATAACAGGCTTCCCTGCTTTCTCCCTCTCTTTTCTGGCAGCTTCTGTGAGTCATCTTTTGGTTGCTTGGGGTTACATTCCCCCTCAGCCCTTTCCTCAGATCTGTGACCGTTCTCCTCCACCTGTGGCTTCTCAGTAGCCTTTGTAACCAGACCCAAGTTCCTCCTCTCTGGCCTGCGCCTCTGTCCAGATGTCACATCCAGCAGCCCCCCCAGACTCAGCCTATCCATTAACTGCACAGTTCAGTCCCCCTCTTGTCGGCAAGAGCTGCCGGTGGCCCCCCGCCTGGCCAGCTTCCTTCCCTGCCCACTTGCTCAGTCTTGGAGATCCACACGTGGCGTTGCTGCCTGGAAGCCCTCCGGCCTTGCTCTCTGCTTCCAGTTCACAGCCTGACTTGGCTCTGGCCCTCACTCTCTGACAGACGCAGCTCTCTATTTCTGTCCCCTGCTTCTCTCCTCTAGCTCCCCCTCCACTCGTACACCTGAGCTTTCTCTTAAGCCAGTTGTGATCATGAATTAATCTCTCTGTGGCCTTGGGGTGAGGCCCAGACCCTCCACATCCTGGCCTGAGCATGTCTGGTGTCACCTCAGGTGACTCTGTGTCCAGATCGAACTCCCACGTCATGCCTATCACAGTCAGATGCTGATAGAGGCTGTTGAGGGTCCGTGTTTTCTGCAACAAAACAAAGTGAATCTACCATGTCATGGAAACTTTGGGCAAGAGAGGATGGGAAGGTTTGTAGCCAGCAGAGGCTGCTGAACGGAAAGAACACATGGCACCTTAGTGACTGATGGAAGCTGTAAGGGGCCCCTCATGGTTTTTATTAAGAGTGCTGTTTGACTGCAGCTAACGTGTGGTTTTTCTGAAGACTTTAATGAAGATCCATCCTGAACCTTGGACCCTCTGGCTGCTTTCTCAAAAGTTTATCAGCCATGGACTTCCTCTCTGGGGTTGCATAAGGGTAGCTGTATCACCCCCCTCCCTTGGCTTTCTCTTCCTGAGGACCTGTAGGTGCCTTGTCAGATCTTTGGATCTGCCCCCTAGAGGTATTTTTTTTATTACCAAAAATTTTTTAAAAATGTTTATTCTTGAGGTCGGGGGGAGGGGAGGGGCAGAGAGGAAGATAGAAGATCCCAAGCGGGCTCCGTGGTGTCAGCACAGAGTCTGATGTGGGGCTTGAACCCACATCATGACCTGAGCTGAAGTCAGACGCTCAACTGACTGAGCCATCCAAGTGCCCCAGCCCCTGGGTTTAGCAGAGAAGTCAATGAATGCTTGAAGAATAAACAGATTGATATTCTTGCACTTTAAGGGGTGCCTGAGTGGCTCAGTTGGTTAAGTATCCAACTTTAGCTCAGGTCATGATCTCATGGTTCATGAGTTCAAGCCCCACATCAGGCTCTGTGCTGACAGCTCAGAACCTGGAGCCTGCTTCAGATTCTGTCTCTGTCTCTTTCTGCCCTCCTCCTGCTCATGCTCTCTCTTTCTCTCACAAATAAACATTAAAAAACATTCCTGCACTTAAGAGTGAACCATTGCTTCTTAGATCTTAGTGTGTATGTGATGTTTCCAGAGATCTTGTCAACATGTAGGTGATGCTTCAGTAGGTCCAGTGGCACAAACGTTCTGTGCTTCTCACAAGCTCCCAGCTGATGGTGCTGGCACTGGTCCAGGCTCCATGCTTTGAGTAGCTATGGGTTGGGGACATTCAGGTTCAGCCAGCCACTTGTTTTGAGGACTGGCTGAGCTGTTACCTTCTGTGGTAGGAGCTCCAGGAAGCTGTTCTGCATTCATCTGGGGGGAGCCTTTGCTTCCTGATGGGGGGCTGGGTTACCCACCTGATCTCCAACCTCCCTTCCTTGTCTGAGTAGCCCATGAAAGGGCTGCAAGTGGGATGGGAAGGGCCTGAGGTGCTGTCGCATTCGGGTGCTGGGACCAGCTGCCTGAGTCTGCCTTTGGAAAACAAGGATTCCACCGGCCAAGCTCCAAAGCTCTCCTGGTGCTCCTACTCTGCCACCAGGACCTTGATGCTTGCCACTTGCTGCTAGGCCCCAGGGGTGTAGATTACCTTGGGGCAGGGGAGGCTGAAGTTGAGTTCTGAAATTTTTGTTAATGAACCTAAGCACCTTTATGGTAGGAAAAACACCCCAATTCATAAACTCTTTGAATATCTTCCCACATATCAACATAGTTTACATACTTGTCATTTTTAAGTGGCTCAGTAGTTCTGTTCCCTCAGGTTGCCTGGGTAAAGCCATGTGTGGTCATTCCCCTGAGGCTGACGCTTGGCTCACCTCCAGGTTTTTTTCCTTGTATTTTCACCGATGGGGTTGTCTCTGCCGAGATTCTCCCAGCCCCCATTACTGCCTTGGACAACCTTCAGAAATCGGGAGTTTATGTGATCTGGCCCGTCTGGTTAGATGTTCTTATAGCCCTGCTATGCTTTTGTTTTCTTTCATGGTGTTTTTTGCAATTGTAGTTACATAATCATTTGCATGGTTACGTGTTCAAAGTCTGTCTCCCTCACCAGAGAACATCTCAGTTCCACAGGATGGCCTCTCTACTTTTGCCATTGTGACGTTCTTGGTGCCTGGAACGCTGCCTGACATGTGGGAGCTCCGTAAAGCGGGTTACATGAAGAAGTGTGTGCTCTGTGGCTGGACTGCACGTGTGGTCAGGTGCTGCTTGCCCCCCGCCCCCCCCCCCCCGGGCTCTCCTTGGCTGCCAGTAGGCATTAGGTGCCTGTATGGGCCAGATGTCATGTCGGACGCTGGTGCAGAAGGGTTTGCGTGGACCTGCCTTCAGGTAGCTCAGTTCCAGCTGGGAGACTTCATTGTTTCAAGGGCCAGAAAAAGTGAAAGCACAGGGATCTTTGGGAACACGGAGGAAGAGGACCAGATTGAGACTTAGGGTCCAAAGGAAGTCTACTTGGAGACCAGGAGGCCTGAATTGGGGTGTGGAAGACTTCAACGCATTTCCTGATAGTCCAGTTGTGGACAAGGTGTGATCACTGCTTTGGTAGGCAGAGCCCTTGCTGGCAGGATTCCTCTTAGTGTCGTGTTTTCTAGTGGGCTCCTTTATTTTGATTGCTAAAGTCATTATAGGGATGGTACATTGGGAAACCACACGTCACAGTGGAAACGTCACTCAAACAGTTGGCTGTGCAGTTGCCTTCATGAGCCTTAATCACAGACCACGTGGTCCAGCACCAGCTCTCCGTCACATTTTGGATGTAGTGCCTGCCCTGGGGAACAAAATGTACCTTCTCAGATTGGGGGACCCTTTGAATTTGTTTGGTGGAGTTAGCAAGGACCTTGGTAAAGTTACTGACACACTGGTTGATGGAAAAAAGTGTCCCCCTTCCCCTGCCCCCACTGTCAAAATTAGAAAGGCTAAGCCAAGTTAAGCTAAGTTAGGATTTTTTACTTCAGTTCATGAAAGTCTGTGAATAAAGCTGAGGAATAGAATAAAAAATGACTGATTACAGACTGTTTCCTCTATGAGTCATGGTGTGCGAGAGCGTCATTATTTTTCACAATTTAGAAATGACATTGCCAGTGACTGGAATACTCAGCCACATTCCATGTGTTCTTGGATCGCCCCCTCCCTGCTCCCAGTTCCCCACATCCCCCTTCCTGTTTGCTCTGTTTCATGTAATGTGTTTGCAAGATAGTGGTTGAAGCATTCTTCTAAGTATATGGCATTCTTTGAGCTGAAAATAGTCTGTGGAGGCTAACAGTTGTTCTGTTCTTTTTTTTTTTTCTTCTTACAAGGTATATTCATGATAATGTTTATCATACCCAGGAATGTATTTCCATATTTAGCTCAAAAGCGGTGGATTTTATTCCTCATTTCTTTCTAAATGGATTTTCCCTCCTAGATTTTTTATTGGATGATTTTGTTACATTGGCATTTGGACTTCTTACACTGATAAGCTTCTTTTTCAGTCTGTTTCTCTGTCTTACCTTATGTGGTAAGATAGAGAAATACAGGCAAATTCCCCCCAAATGAGGATTTGTTGGGGAAGTTTTGTTGAAAGTTATTTTTATATTGTAACTCTTTCATTTTGAAATAATTGGGACCTTCCCCCCACATTACAAGACTACTACATAAACTTTCCGTGTGGCCTTCACCCAGCTTCCCCAAACGTTAACATCTTACAGACCGTAGTACAAACATCCAAACCAGGCAATTAATATTGTGACAATACTACCAACTATTCTTCACACTTCATTCAAATTTTGTCAATTGTTCCACTATCTTTTTTCAGTCCCAGGGCCCAGCTGAGCCTTCATTCCAGTGTCCCGTATCTCATTTCAGCTGTCACCTCTCCCTAGTCTCTTCTGCTTTGTGACCACTTCTTACTGTTTTTCTTTCGTGACCTTGACACATTTCAAGAGTACTGGCCAGCGATGTTGTAGGATGACTCTCAAAATGGATTCGTTGGATGTTCCCTCATGATTGAATTGCAGTTTTGTGTTTTTGACAGAAATATGGTAGAAATATTGTGTCTTTCTCAGTTCATCAGATGAGGGAGGCACATGATTGGGTAAGTTTCACTGTTGCAGATGGTAACTCTGGTCATGTGGGGTAGGTGCTATCTGCAAGCTTTTCCCCCTTGTAATTAATATCTTGTCAGGAAGTGCTTTGAGATGATGCAAATATTCTGCTTCTCATCATACTTTCAAATCCGTTGATAATTTTTGCCTGTGACAGTCATTACTGTGATGTTTGCCTAATAGTAATTTTCCATTTCTGTCATTTTATATGCACTTATGAATCAAAATTCTGTAAGGAGCATCTTCCTTTCTCTATTTACTTAGTAATATCAGTATGAGCTTAGGGATATTTGTTTTGTTCTATGGGTTCTAACCCATTAGTATCATTTATTGTCTGGTCTCTCCAGATTTGACCATTGGGAGATCGTTCTCCCACAGGTTGACTCCTGTGTCCTTTAGATACTCTGTTATTATATTTTCTTGGACTTAAAAATTTTTCCCATCTCAAGATGCTTTATCCTCCTCTTGTGCTTGCCGTGTTCAGTCCTGGAAGCTGTTGTTTGTCCAAGGAGCTCTGTTTGCTTCAGTGGAGAATGGTGTTTAGAGAACAAGATCTTAAGAAGCTAGGTGTGCTCATTGATACTGGAGTGTCATTGGTTTTATACCTTTTCAGAGCACAGAGCTAGAATATGTGTGTGTGTGTGTGTGTGTGTGTGTGTGTGTGTGTGTGTGTGTGTGTGTGTAAATTCACATACTTCCCTGTCTCGATGTTTCAAAATCTTTGAGTTTGTAATGATAGGACTTATTCTAATCTACCCACACAGGGCTACTTATAGTCTTTCCCCTTTGTCTTATATGTAACTCCTTTCTCCATCAAAAAGAAACCTGGATCTTGTTAGCCACAATATATTTACCTATTTTCTCAGTCTTAGAAAACAGAATAAAGTGGAATAGTTTCTGAATCACTAACCCATGTACTTTTGGGGAAAAAGCTAAATAGAATATGACAATTACTGTACAATCCTTTTATCGTTAGCCTGACAGTGTCCCGTCAAGATACTGTTCTCCAAAGTTACTTATCTCCTACCCTCTCCTTCAGTGTGGTTAAATGATTCATTTGTAGTACCTTTAACTTTGGTGGTTACTTTTTGTACACCACTTCAGGTGCTTCTCACTTCTTGGTTGATTTTAATTATTCATTTTTGGGAATATGTGAGAAACTAGGCACAGTTATAAAAAATGAAACCATTCAAAAGAGACACTCAGCAGGATTACTCCCCCTTAATCCATTGTGTTGCCATCCACCCCCCCCCCCTTCCTGCCACATTGTTCCCAGCCATACCCTGTAGGTAACCAATCTCTTTAGTTTTTCATTGGTTATTCTGTACTTCCTGTTGTGCAAATGAACAGATTCACGAGTATTTTCTTACCTCCCCTTTCTCACATGAAAGGTTGCAATACTGTGGATACTCTTGCAGTTTGTTTTTTTTTCTTTACTTCAGAGAATGCTATAGAAATCACTTCGGATCAGTTCATTGAGATCTTTCCCAGTCTTGTTTGCAGCAGCCTCGTATTCCATTGTGTGGATGTGCCACAGTTTATTCAATTCTTAGGCGAGGCATTGAGGTTGTGTTCAGTACATTGCAATTACTGCACCGGGTAAGCCTCCTACATGTGTATTTTCATGTTGTGGGAGGCATATTGTTGGGGTGGATTCTTAGGCGTAAAAGATACAGTGCCTCTACAGTTTTGATGTGGTAGGATGATTTAAGTAGGCAGGCTTGGCAGACTGACATGGTGGGGTGTGAGGACATTGAGTGGTTGCAGAGATGTGATGGAGAGCGTGAATGGTTCTCCTGGAGGACCTGTTGTCCTTTCTCTCCTCCTGTCTTCTAGGGCAAGAGTACAGTGTAGTGGACAGAGAATGGAGGCCAGCTCAGGATTAAGTTAGTCATCCTTTCCAGGCCACCTCAGGATCATACGGGCTGCTGTTCATGAAGTGGTCTCTTAAGGAAAGAGCATGGACTGAGCATGGGAGGTGGGTTAAAAACTTCTGAGTTTGAGTCCTGCCCTGAGTTTTAGTGGTATGACTCCTAAGCAGGCATTTCCCACCTGAAAAATGGGGGAAATAAATCCTAATGTATGGAAAATACATTTCATGTGTCCAGTAGGGTTGATAGGGTTGATCTGAGGAGTAAACAAATCATAAATGGAGTTGTACACACTGAAGCATATTGCCCTTCTCCACTCTCAAATGCCGTTCAATTTATTTGAGATCAGAAGACAGAGTCTAGATCATTCCACTGACCGTGAGGCTGTGTTTAAAATGCCTACAAAAATAAGTTTTCTTTCACTTCAATATTTGACAGCCTGTCTAAGGGTATGATCACAAAGGTTGGGGCCTCTGCCTTCCCTTGGGTTTCGTCTTTCCCTCTGAGGATGCCTTGTTGCTGAGTTCCAGGAATTGGGGCATTTCCAGGCAGTGACCACTGAGGCTTTTTATCTGGTTAGCCACCATGATTGCGATTATGGTCTCCCAGATCTTAATATAAGTCAGATTGAAACCGAAGTTGCAGATTTCTTCTAAATCAATTAATGAAGCCTTCTTGACCCTATTCCAGGGTTTTCCGGTGTTTTTGTTGCGTCCGAAACACAAAAGCCTTCCTCCAGGCTTGTGCTGGTGAACTGATGACCTGGCCCTTATACTGGGTTAGGCTTTGATGGCAGGAACGTGTTGCTGGACAGCAGATGTTAAAGGGTTTAGAATTGCTGAAGAATTGACTGTGGCTCATCCTGCTTGCAGACACACGACCGACCCATGCAGGGTGAGCGAACTGTTGGAAAACCAGACCTCAAAATGTGATGCTGTCACCCAAAGCCACCACTTGGGGATCCAGAACACTGGGAAGCTGGTTTCCCTGCAGTGTAGAAGGGCCCTGGGGGTTATCAGAATGATGGATCATCAGCAGTGACAGTCTGACGTCACCAGCAACATGAGAAGCCAGCAGCAGAGTCAGGCTGTCTTTTAACAGCTTTAAATCTCCGTATTGATTTCTCCTTCTCAGCAGCATGAGCCTCTGTGGGCATTTTTCTTTTCCAACGTGCTGGCTCATCGGCCCTGGAGACTGTTCCCCAGGGAGGTCATGGGATAATTTCTCACTGGCAAGTTTTACCTCACTTAAATCCACACGTCCCAAGTTGAACCCTTTTTGAATGGAAAGGCTTTGCAAGTCCGTCAGGATCTGAAAGTACATGGGACCGAGGGGGGCACCCCAGTTGGGGAGGTTATGAAATGACCTCCTGTGGAGGTGGGTCCTGAAGGAGAGCTGCCCATTTGCCCTGGTCGGCATTCTCGTTACCCCCTTCCCCATGTCCTGACTGAGCTCTTAGTCTATGTACATGGGTGCTCCCCAAGTGGTTCTAGGTATCTGCCTCCCTCCGAGAGGATAGAGTTCCTGCAAGGTGAATGTCGTTTTCATCTACTTAACTTGTGCATGCACGGCCTTCGGTCTTTGACAACGAAGCCTCCCTTGATGGAGGGGTGGATCGGTCTTCCCCCTGCATGTGCTGCGATCGCCCAAAAGGTCTTTCCACGCACCTGTGGCAGTGCCTTCTCTTTTGGATTTGAGCTTGACTTCTATCAGAGATGAGTGCCTTTACAGTGCAGAATTTGGAGGAAGTCGTGTGTCCTTAGGGCAGCACTGCTCAAACTGGAGCCTCTGTGGTGGACGGGTCCACGCCTTAACTGCCTGCTTCTACCGAAATGTTGAAATCTTTGTTTGTTTGTTTGTTTCTTTCTTTCTTGGCTTTATTTTACAAACTCATTTGGACTATGCCTTCTACTTTCTAAGGATCACTGATTCATATAAATGTAATACTTGAGAATCCCAGATGTTTGAGTAGAAATGAGGGGGGGCCATTAGGGGGATGGGGGGCCATTAAGCCCGCGGGCTAATGCTGTGCCATTGTGGGTTCCTGGGGCATGAGCACGTGTCGGAAGGGGCCAGACCAGAGCATCTCTCAGGATGCCATTATCCACATACCTTCGTGCTTGTCTGGGAGCCTGGTGTTTGGTTTGGCCTCAGCGTGTGACAAGTGTCTAGGCATCATCAGCTTGACCAGGCTCCATTCGACAGGTGTGTTTTTTCCATATGAGCTGGTCTGTTCCACAAAGGTAAGCAAGGCCGGTGTGGACCTCACGCTTGCCTTTACCTTCAGTGTGGTTATTAAAAGGGTTGATGAACGTGGGGAGGAGGACAGGTGTTTCCAGCCTCAGGCGGTTTTCCACAATGTGGCAAAAGCTAACCAGTGTCCCCAGATGGCTATTGCAGCATTATTTATCATGAAAGTCGGAAAGCAACCTTACTGTTTAATTGCAACGGGATATGTTTATTGAAACTCTCAAACTAATGGAATATCACGTAGTCACTAACATGATTCTTAGTGCAGCAACCTGGAAAAGGGTTTTTAAGGTACGTAAAAGCGTTTTTAGAACTTAATTTAGAAGCACATAAAGTTGATATCTGAACAAGAAACTGGTTTCTTTGGCTGCCTCTGAGAAGGGGCATCAGATAGCTGGGGAGATGGGGGAGGGGTGTGAGAGATTGACTGTGTAGGCTTTTGTAACTTTTGACTTTTATAGCATGTGAAAGTATTTCCTTTTCAAAAGTAAAAAATAAGAAATATGTCACAACTAAAAGGAAATAGAGCAAAAGGTTAGTCCTTGTGTTAGACGATGCCATGAAGCATGCTTTCATTAAACCCCAAGCTCCTTAAGATAATAAAGAATTATTACTACTGTTTTGAAATAAAAGATCAAGCATGAGTATATACATGGCAGGAAGAATTTTCCTGAACTTGCTCAAATGTCCAAAGTAGACAGAACCCACTCTATGTCTTTGGTGTTGGTGCGTGGAGGATGGGGGAGGAGCCATCTCACAGATAATCCAAAACCAGGGGGGGTCTGTGACAATAATGTGGAAGTTTGGATTGAATTTTTTGTTGCAGAACTATACACATTATAGCAATGAAGCCCTATTCCGCAGACCCTTGCCAACACCCCTTGTCAACATGCCTCTGCCTGGGCTACTGAGGCCTGGAGGTGGATGGTGATGGACTGCACCTTTTCCATCGCTGGGACCGGGCTGACCTAGTTTCCCAAACATTTTGTGCACGAGATTCTCTGCTTCCACCTGCATAAAAGAGTGCTTCCTTTTGATAGCCTTGAACAGGCCCAGGCTGGGGGTGGGGTGGGACGTCTGAGCACCCTTCCTCCTTCCACTTCTGGCTGGGCCCAGTGAAGCTACAGGCATGGTGTGTGGGATGACTCAGGATGGGGTGTCTGCCAAGGTGCAGAAAGAAAGCTCGTATGCTATCTGTGGCTGTCCCCTGGGGGCTACCCTTAGTTGGTCTTGCCGTTGGGAAATTTGTCCTCGTTGCTTTCCTTGCTGTGCCTCTTGACCCCCCCCCAAGGCCTTACCTCCTTGTACTCTCTGTGACCACACATTCAGCCTCTGTCCTCTTTCACTCGACCCAGAGGTCCCCATTCTCCCCTGTTCTACCTCCCCAGTTGCCCAAGTTGCCCCTCCAGGACAGCCATTTATCAGTGCTGTGTTTTCTGGGAATGATGGGAAGAACTCCTTTAATCTGAGGCCTCACGACGTTATCTGTGTTTAAAAGATGCTGGAAGAGTACAGGGTTTTAACAAAAGAATTAATCCCTAATGGGAAAATTTGGGGCTGCGTAGATAGCATGGACACTGAATTCCTTTCAGTGGCTCTCAAATCACTCCACCTTAGAAACTACCTACATGCCCTATTTGAAGGTAGTTCTATCATGCACTTAACTGCTAGATTCATGGGAGGAAATGGTATATATAGGTCTTAAGTTTTTATTATGTTAAGATCAAACATACAGGGAAGACATAGAATATTGAGTATATAGCCTGTAATAATTTTTCATACTATTCTTTATGTTCTTTACATGCCCACGTTCCATCTGTGTTGCGTATGGCCTTGTGATCCCGATGCTGTAGGTGTAGGGCGGAGATTTGGAGCGCTGAAGGCACCTGTCTACTATTGTAGACCCAGAAAGCAGGATTGGAACCCAGGTCCATCTCACCCCAGAACTTGAGTCACTGCGTTAACTGTTTCCCTCACTTGAATTCCTTTCTTCCCCAGCGTGTTCCCCAGACTTTTCCTGCAGGAGATAATTACATGCATTCTAAAATAGCAGCACAATGTAAAGCCTAAAGAACTTGCGATATTTTATGCTTGGCTAGAATTCTTGGAATTTTAAAAATGACTTTTCTTTCCTCTTGTTTTGATATGCATAATAATTACTCCAGTAAGTTTTCCTTGATACATGTATTTTGAAATAAGAATGACTTAGGGAAAAATACTTTTCAAGTCCAAATTCATTATTGGTTTATTGTTGAATGGGGGCCCACTAAACACTAAAGATTTTAGTTGATAACCATGAAAAGGAACATACTCTATTTGGGGGGACGTTTAGAATCAGGTTTTTATTATAGTTAAGGAAACTTCCATGCTTAACAAGCAACAAGTGATAAATCTAGAAGGAGAACCGTATGTGAGAAGTGGGGCTCCTGGTGGGGTGGGGGAGACAGGGCTGCACGGGTCTGAGGTGACATCATCTATGGTGTTTTGAAGTGAAGTGGTTAAAGGAGGAGTATTTGGACAAATAAGATTCATAACAAGTATTTTTTTTTAAAGAAAATTATACTGGAGAATATTTAGAAAATATGGTTTTAGAAATATTTAGAAAACATTGTTTAAAACAACTTTAACCTTAAGCATAGGAAATAACTATTTAATGAGCAGTAAACCCTGAGAGGTTGACTCTGGCTTCCAATCTGTGGGGTCTTTACAGAAAAAGAGTTTATAGTCCTTTTCATTCACATACTTGCTCCTGCTGCAACCACCCTTCAGTTCAGTTTCTTTTCACACACTGAATGTACTCACGTCTACCTTATAAATTTTCCTGGCAAACCACTTTCATTGCTGGATCCCAGAGAAAGAATACCCAAATCAACTGAAAAATAAAATATCATCCTGTTACGGCATCCCAAATTAACCTAGTGCCTGTCTCATGTCTTCTGCTGGTCATCACTCCTTGAAATGTGATGGGTACAGGAAAGAGAACTACTTTGTATGTGATGTTACAACATGCAGCCCAGGTCACAGAGCGGGGTGGAACTGGGTGCTGTGTATCACCTTTGGAAGCCAGGACACCACAGACCCCTCCTGGAGGGGTACTGGGGTGGGGGGTAAAAAAAAAGGCTCCAGCAGCCAAAGGTCATTTCAAAGGAGCCATTGGGTCTTGGCTTTCTTGAAAGTGATGACCAGAAACTCACTTTCTCACCTCTCCCTGTCTGTTAGAACTCAAAGCTGCCTAGGATAGAAAAGCCAAAAAAAAAAAAAACCTGGACCTTCTTTCACACCTGGCACCCATGGTGCGGCCCATCCCACCCTTCCCACCTCTGCTTTATTTTATTTTATTTTTTTTTCAATATATGAAGTTTATTGTCAAATTGGTTTCCATACAACACCCAGTGCTCATCCCAAAAGGTGCCCTCCTCAATACCCATCACTCACCCTCCCCTCCCTCCCACCCCCCATCAACCCTCAGTTTGTTCTCAGTTGTTTTTTTTTTTTTTTTACATTTTTTTATAAATGTTACATACTATTTTTTTTTCTGAAATTTATTGACAAATTGGTTTCCATACAACACCCAGTGCTCATCCCAAAAGGTGCCCTCCTCAATACCCATCACCCACCCTCTCCTCCCTCCCACCCCCCATCAACCTTCAGTTTGTTCTCAGTTTTTAACAGTCTCTTATGCTTTGGCTCTCTCCCATTCTAACCTCTTTTTTTTTTTTTTGCCTTCCCCTCCCCCATGGCTTTCTGTTAGGTTTCTCAGGATCTACATAGGAGTGAAAACATATGGTATCTGTCTTTCTCTGTATGGCTTATTTCACTTAGCATCACACTCTCCAGTTCCATCCATGTTGCTACAAAGGGCCATATTTCATTCTTTCTCATTGCCACGTAGTACTCCATTGGGTATATAAACCACAATTTCTTTATCCATTCATCAGTTGATGGACATTTAGGCTCTTTCCATAATTTGGCTATTGTTGAGAGTGCTGCTATAAACATTGGGGTACAAGTGCCCCTATGCATCAGTACTCCTGTATCCCTTGGGTAAATTCCTAGCAGTGCTACTGCTGGGTCATAGGGTAGGTCTATTTTTAATTTTTTGAGGAACCTCCACACTGTTTTCCAGAGTGGCTGCACCAGTTTGCATTCCCACCAACAGTGTAAGAGGGTTCCTGTTTCTCCACATCCTCTCCAGCATCTATAGTCTCCTGATTTGTTCATTTTGGCCACTCTGACTGGCATGAGGTGATATCTGAGTGTGGTTTTGATTTGTATTTCCCTGATGAGGAGTGACATTAAGCATCTTTTCATGTGCCTGTTGGCCATCTGGATGTCTTCTTTAGAGAAGTGTCTATTCATGTTTTCTGTCCATTTCTTCACTGGGTTATTTGTTTTTTTGGGTGTGGAGTTTGGTGAGCTCTTTATAGATTTTGGATACTAGTCCTTTGGTATGCCATTTGCAAATATCTTTTCCTATTCCGTTGGTTGCCTTTTAGTTTTGTTGGTTGTTTCCTTTGCTGTGCAGAAGCTTTTTATCTTCATAAGGTCCCAGTAGTTCATTTTTGCTTTTAATTCCCTTGCCTTTGGGGATGTGTCAAGTAAGAGATTGCTACGGCTGAGGTCAGAGAGGTCTTTTCCTGCTTTTTCCTCTAGGGTTTTGATGGTTACCTGTCTCACATTCAGGTCCTTTATCCATTTTGAGTTTATTTTTGTGAATGGTGTGAGAAAGTGGTCTAGTTTCAATCTTCTGCATGTTGCTGTCCAGTTCTCCGAGCACCATTTGTTAGACTGTCTTTTTTCCATTGCATGTTCTTTCCTGCTTTGTCAAAGATTAGTTGGCCATAGTTCTGGGGTTTCTATTCTATTCCATTGGTCTATGTGTCTGTTTTTGTGCCCCCCCCCCCCCCCCCCCCCCCGCTTTAGAGCTGCAGGTAATAGATCGGCCTCACCAGCTTGGTAATTCCTCAGCCTCGTGCCTCCCTCCTCCTTTCTTGTCCTCCTGGTGTCCTGGACTGTCTACACCAGTATTCCGGAAGGCTGCCTGATGGGAGCTGAGCCCTCCTCAGGGCAAGGTGCAGCTTCTCTGTGGCCATGGTAGGGTGAGGGGGTGGGAAGAAAGCCAGACTGCTCACGGTTACCCAGGCTGACTGTTCTGTGCCATCCTGCACATTGCTCCTCCTGGTCAGATGTCATGTGCACAGAATACACTTGGCCGGGTAAAAATGCAGCTTACCACAATTGCTCAGCACACCTGTGGTCTTGTGTCAGCTCCTTTTCAGCCTCCAACCACCCTGCTCTCCCAGCTCCTTTCTTTCCTGCCTGTGGTTCCTTCTCACAGATTCAGCCCCGTAAGCGTCTCTTTTGCCCCTCCATAATCAGCAACCTCATTTGCTTGCAAGTTCCCTTGAACCAGGCTCTGGGGTACCCGGGGGTCCCCCTCACTCAGTCACTGGAGTGACTGGCCACCATCACAAACTCTGATCGCACCTCACTGTCACCAGGAATTAGGATTATGAGAGGGCCTCTGGACGTTTTTGTGCTGCGGCGAACACTGGGACTTGAATCATAAAGGCATCTCATGAGCCTTCTCGGTGTTCATGCTGCCTTTCCAGAGCTCTAGGATCTAACGGTATTTTTCCTCAGAGAGTTAATGAAGTCAGCCTGTAAAGCAAGCCTGTCTGGCTTGGAATTACTCACCATTTGTTGTCAATGTGAGTCAAGAAAAGAAGCCCAAAGAATTTGAGAAGTCAAAAAGAGAACCAGAGGTCTCTGGATTTTGAGGTTTATAGATTAATTTTATTGCAGTAAGAACATTTAACATGACATCAACCCTTCTGACAAATTTTTAAGTGTATAATACAGTATTAACTATAAGCACATTATACAGCAGATCTCTAGAATTCATTTTGAGTAACTGAAACTTCATGCCCATTGATTAGCAAATCCCCCATTTCCCCCTCCACCAAGCCCCTGGGAAACATTTTCTGTGCTTTGCTTCCTTGAGTTGGACTATTTTAGATACTTCATATAAGTGGAATTGTGAAATATTCTTCTGTGACTGGCTCATTTCACTAAGCATAATATTTTCCATGCTTAACCATTTTGTTGCATATTGAAGGATTTCCTTTTATTAATTTTTTTTAATGTTTGCTTATTTTTGAGAGAGGGAGGGAGGGAGGGATTGGGGGAGGGGCAGAGAGAGAGGGAGACACAGAATCCAAAGCAGGCTCTAGGTTCTGAGCCATCAGCATAGAGCCCAACATGGGGTTTGAACTCCCGAACCGTGAGATCATGACCTGAGCCCAAGTCAGACGCTTAACTGACTGAGCCACCCCAGGATTTCCTTTTTTAAGGCTGAATTTCGCTGTATGTATATACCACTTATCTTTATCCGTTCATGTGTTAGTGGACACTTAGGTTTCCACATCTTGGCTCTTGTGAATATTGCAGTGAATATGGCAGTGCAGATATCTCTTTGAGATTCTGACTTTAATTCTTTTAGGTATATACTAACAACATTGCTGGATACAATGGTATTCGCTGCTATGGAAAACTGTATGGAGGCTCCTCAAAAAATTTAAAAATACCGACTCACTGCTTTTGCCAGAGTTCTTTGCGGTGCAGCTTAATTCTAGCTTGGTGTTGCTCTGACCACATATTCATTTTCTGTTACTTTCCTGTCTTAGGTCAGATGCTATGGAGACATCAGGATCAAGGGATTGGCTTAAAGCGGTTCTGGGTATAAAAACACCATTTGTTAGGCAGAGGTTTCGATTTCTGTGATGATTTGATCCATCAGGTAAGAGCTGTGGAAAAGGGGCTCTGAGGAGAGTCAGCCTTGAGGACACAGAGCTAGTGGAAAAGGAGAACTTGGGTCTTCAAGATAGTCCTGTGACCTCCAGTGAAGTTCTGCTACCATGGTCTGCTACGCTAGTGGGCGTGTGCATCCTCTGTGTTCCCCACAGGAGCCTCTTCAAGAGGCTTTCTACCTGGTGTTGGCTTCCACGGAGCCTATACCTTGGAGGGGATAGGAGTATCACATATGTATGTTAACCGCCCGCAGCCTCGAAGCGGGGTGATCGTGGGGCCTGGGAAGGGCTGGGATAGGGGGCCGGGGCATGTCAGCACATGCGGCGTCCTGCTTGCTTTTCTCTGTGTCTGTTGTGAAATTATCCCAGAATTCTGATAGCACTTTAAAAGAAGAAAAATTCCTCAATCTGTTTGGACACAGCAGAAATTCCACCTGTTCAATTTTTTTTCTGGACTTTCTTCCTGGTGCCCATCCCTGCAATCTCTACCCCCACTGGGTTTTTTTCTCCTCCACAGTCCCCCACTGGAATTTTTTTTTGTTTTTTATTTATTTTTTGGGGGGGGTCTTATGATGGGGGCACAGTTGGTTTCCTGGCCCTTGGGCACAGAAAGAGAATCCTAGTATCTAACAGCTCCTTTAAAACTTGACGCCAGTCCTCTTTCCAGCTCTGCCCTGCATCTACCTTTCTGCACCCTCTTCATGCTCCTGTGTGGGAGCTTCCCCTAGTCCGCAAAGTCCAAGCACGTGCCCGTTTACCTCCTTGCTCAGAACCACCAGTGTGAGGTTTGCTGTTTGTGGAGCAAAGGCCTAAAGCCCCAAGAACAAAGAAAACCTGGAGAGGAAGTAGCAGCAGGGTAAGCGTGTTGGGAATATTTAGAAAACCGGACTGCCTGTGTCCAGCGCCCACGTTTAGCTGGAATGCACTTCAGCTTCTTAGCAGTTTTCTAGCTGATGCCTTGCAGGAACAATTCCAGAACCTTCCAGCCTCTGCAGAGCCCCTGCAGTCCTGTCTCCCTGCTTCTGGCATGGAGCCCACCCAGTGTGCTGGTTTACCAGCATCGACTCCAGGAAGAGCCTGTTGGGGCAAAGTTTCTTAATACAGTTTTATTAAGACAGACTTGTTTTCCATGTAGAACAGGTGCTGTCAATATTTTTTAAACTTCCATTTTTTTTAAAAGCTGTCTAAGGACCACAGGTAAATGCATTGAATATGGGAAAGGGCCAAAGAATTTATTAAATTATATAAGCAGCACGTTGGGTCCTGCCTCCCTCAAGCTCTGTGAGATGAGTCATCAGTTAGCAGAGCATACATTTTCCTGCTCGCCACCCAAGCTTTGATTCTGACTGCAGCTACTGTTGGAGGCAAAGGTAGAAACAGATGGGGCTGCAGCCTTCAGGAGAGCGGCAACCTCATTTCTTGGCATTTGTGGTTTGGTTCTACCCTTCCCTCCAAGTCTCTGCCCCTGTAGGGTGCTACCCTCTCCATGTGGCGTGTTAATGGCGGGAGCCACCTGCCAGACGTGAGTGTCTCCGGGGTCCTGAACCCTAGGGCGGCGGCTCTCCGTGTGAATACTGCCAGGTCCACGTGCACTGGCATTTGGATCCCCATCCCTGAGGGCCTGTACTTTTCCAGTGTTTGTTTATTTATTTATTTTTTGGTCTCCCCCGTGAGTTAATAGGGCTTCTGTTCCTGTTGAACTCCTTTTGTCTGGAGCAGTGAACAGTGACAGGTCAGTCTAGCTCCTGGGCCCCTGGTACGGTTATAATGAACAGTGGGCCATGCATGATTTTCCATCTTTGTGCAACCTTTGAAGGGCTGTGACGAATCCCCTTCTGACAGTGATTGGAAAGGAGTATGTTTTGACGAATGTAAAAGGTTGCTCAGAGAACTGGGGGTTCAAGCTGGAGACTTGTACCAGCTCGGGGGTTTGTAGGTTGAATGTGCTATTGGTTTCCCTTCTTGAGACAGGGAAGGCAATTGGTTACAATGCATTAGAAAGTATTTTGAAAGGAGATGACCATTTCTTATAAAAACAAACATGTGCTCTTAGATCCCAGGGAAGAATGGAGGAGGAAAAGGCTGTCGAAATCATCCAGGCTATAGTCTTCCAACCACTCACTGAGGCCCTCAGTGTCCCCTGGGGGCTGATGAGAGGGGTAGAAAAAGGTTTACAGCCTGTGGGTTCCCCCAAAGGTGACAGTGTCAGTGACGGGGTCAGAGAAGGGATCTCACTTCTGTCTTCCTGCATTGAGCTCTCTGGGCTGCACCAACCTTCCCGAGAGAGCGCTGCTTGAAGACCAGGACTTTGTACAGGCCCCAGCTCATGCCCATCCATGTGAAGTGGGACCACAGGGCTGTGACTGCATCTTCCCTCTGTCATGGGATGACTTGTTACAGCACCATTTAGTGCCGATAAATGAGTCTGAGAAGGAAGACCCTGGTGTATAAATACTCTCCTTGAAAGGGATCTTCTTTTAAAGAAGGACTGTGGGGGCGCCTGGGTGGCTCAGTCGGTTAAGCGTCTGACTTCGGCTCAGGTCATGATCTCACGATCTGTGAGTTCGAGCCCCGTGTCGGGCTCTGTGCTGCCAGCTCAGACCCTGGAGCCTGTTTCAGATTCTGTGTCTCCCTCTCTCTGACCCTCCCCTGTTCATGCTCTGTCTCTCCCTGTCTCAAAAATAAATAAAGTGTTAAAAAAAAAAAGAAATGCATTAAAGAAGGACTGTGTATTACTTTTGTGGAACCCTGAAGAGAAATACTAGAAAGATAGGAGACAGACCGCTTGGAGCATGGAAGTTGGACCTGGCTGGTGGGGAAGTGGGAAGGGAGCCGGAAGGACCAGAGTGCTTTGGGAGGAGAGAGATTTCAAGGGAAGAGCTGCGAGGATGCATGTGGTTGAGTGAGAAAGACAGGTGAAGAAAACCTTGAGAATGTTTGGCTGTGTGTTGATGCCCGTTCAAGAGATTCAGTATGGATTTAAAAAACCGTTGAGGATTAATTTGATGTTGACTAGCATTAAAAAAAAAAGAGTATAGCTGCACAAGTCCCTCAGCTTGGTTAGGGTCCTCCTGTGGTGGATCATCCTACACACCTCGTGGTGACCGTCACAGCCATCAGTATTGATGGCTTATCCACTGAGATGAGTATTGGCTCAACAGTAAGCACAAGCTTCTGTACAGAACATCTGGTTTTTGCAAGAATTTTGGCAAATACTAAGGTCGTCTGAATCCATCAGGGTATTCAAAGGCAGAGGATGCGAAAAGAAAAAGGAGCAGCTTTTGTAATTTGCCTTGATTGGTAGAGCTGAAACTGATGGCATAGGGTTTGACAGTTGGGCTTGCCAGGATGCGAATGAGGGAAACCACGGTGCTTGTGCAGCAGGTGGGGAGGGAGGTGTCTGCTCTCCCAGTGTTTCTTCTCTGAGTCAGTTCCTGCTCTTTCTTGAAGTCTCTGACACATCTTAAGGGCTTCGTACAGTCAACTTAGCTCAGGACCTCACAGCTTGGAAACAGTAAAAGACAGAATTTGGTTTTTGCTTCATCATATGCCATGTAGTTAGCAAAGACCTAAGACAAATTATAGCTTCACGGTCTCTGTGCTGTTTGTTCCATTTGCTGTTCTTAACATTTGGATAGCATAGGGAGTCCTGGGCTTACCAAGGGGTAAGTACTACAGTTCCTGAGGAGGGAGGAGAACACTTGAGAATCCATAAAAAAAAAAAAAATTAAAGGAAAATGGGAGAAGCAAGAGCAACAGAGAGTCCCTTCCCCTCCTTGGATCCCAAATCTTCCTAAGGACCTCCAGCAAAGGGTCCTTACTCTGAGACTGGATTAAAGCAATCATCTGCTTGGTGTGAATGATCAACTAACACAGTCCTCCCTGGAGGTATTTGGAAGTTCACATTAAACTCACAAGAATGACTACGTTGAAATAAGAAAGGACAGATAGGGAGCCCGAGTAGTCGGGTTGGGCACTGGGGGTGAGGAGAAAAGTCTGAGTGCCCCTTCTGGCTGCCTTTTTTAGGTGGCTGTCTCCCCCACCCCCGTCCAAACCCATACCCCTTGATAATTGTGCAAGGAGTGAAATAAGAGAACTGAACAGTTTTCAAAGATATTTTTTGGTAGCATGCAGCTTACCGCCGCTCACTTACCCCTTGTCACTTTATGATGAAGTGTCTGCACATCAGGGGTTGCTGCATAGAAGGCTGAAAACGAGAATCAAGGATGGAAGTGTCTCCGTTAATTGTGCTCTCCTCTGCTGAGAGACGCTTCCCTGCCTCCCCTGCTTTGTGGACCTTGAGCTACAGCGAGGGGAGGTGGGACAGTCCTGGCATTAAAGCAAATGCTCACTTGTTGCTTGGTGGAAAGCCCTCCGCCCCAACCCCGTCTCATCATGAAACCTGCAAATAGCTTTGTTACACCATCTGAATGAATTGGCCAAACTGAATCTCCTGAATCCTCCTCGCCTTTTATTTTTCACCTTAATATTCAAATAAATTTTAGTTCTTTCCAGCCTAAAAAAAAAAAAAATCAGTCTCTATCGAACTTGACCTGTTTTTGAACTGCATTATTATATCTACATGTTTGCTTGATCACTTGGCTGAGGGTAGTGTTGGTCTGGTTTCTCTACTGAAGAGTTACTCTTTTTCTCTCCTTTCCATACTGGGCCCTCTGGAAGGAAGTAGTTCACTATATGTAGCCCAAATTCAAAGGTGGGGAGTTCTCTTCCTGTTTGTCTGTTCTTCCTCTTTAGTTATTCAGTCTTTTATTTATATCAGTTTAGACTTGTGGATATTTACTTGATATTTTAGACTATAATTTTGTACTACTTCTTAAATGTATTTATTTGTAATTTTTTAAACGTTTTTTTATTTATTTTTGAGGAAATGTGCACCAGGGGAGGGGCAGATAGAGAAGGAGACACAGAATCCGAGGCAGAATCTGACTCTGAGCTGTTAGCACAGAGCCTGATGTGGGGCTCGAAGTCACAAACAGTGAGATCGTGACCTGAGCCGAAATCGGATGTTTAACCGACTGAGCCATCCAGGCGTGCCCCTGATAATCCTTTGTACTACTTTTAAGCAGGGGTTTTGGAAGCCACAAATCACTATGCAGACGCGAGGCACTAATGTAATCAGTATGTTACATGCTAACCTGGTGGTCATTTCCCCCATGAAGAGTTGCTATTAAGGTATTTCCTGAATGGTCCCAGAGACCTGTGCAGCACACAGTTGGGGCGGTGCAGTTCAGTAACTCGTAGCTTTTGTGTGCAGTGGCTTATGGGAATAAGCGTTCAGGGTGCTGGCTGGTGGCGATGGCACATCTCCCACTTTGCCATGTGGTCAGTCACTGGTAGATTTGAGTCCTGATTCCTCTCTTGCCTGCCATGTAACCTTGGACAAGTCACTAAATCTGTGTGAGCATCGGCATCTCATTGGTTACATCAGGACATTAAGACCCGTGTCAGAGGGTTGTTGTGGGCAGTCAAGAAAGAGGTACCTGTGAAGCACTTGACATGGAGAGGGTGGTTGTTCAATTTCCCACTTGCCTTTCTTCCATGCCCTCACCTGATCAGGGAAAGGGAAACCCCTTACCCCCACTGCCCCAGGATCTGGGGTGTTGGTGGTGAGCCCTCCTGTGATAACAGGTGAGAGTTGGTAGAAGTGGGAAAGAGCACAAGATGAGGATGGGGGGGTGGGCATGGGGGGTGGGGATGAGGGAAACCAAATAGCTAGTGGCAGTGATCTCCCTGCAGAACGAAGGAGGGGCAGGGCTTGCACAGTACCTTTCTGCACGTCCTCACATGGCGCTCTGCTCCTGTCCCCTGCACTGGGGCTGGCTGCCCACGTCCTTTTCCCTTGCCGCCACCATTGCTTTGGAGCAAGGCTTCCCTCCTTCTTCTGTGGGATGGCGTCTTTACCCCATCCTCTCTCTCTTCCCTCATTCCTGAAGGGAGAAGGACTGTTCTGACTTCTAACTCACCAATACAGTAGGTATACCGAGGAGCAGTGAAAGGATTTCTTCAACCCATCCTCTTCTTTTTCCATGAGAGTCCTACTGAAAGAATAAATTCTATTACTCTCTGCTAAGGTTGGGTAAACCTGATTTTGAATTCAGGCTGGTCTCCTTCCAAAGCCTTTGTATTGACCCACTTTGCCTCTGCGAATTGACCGTGAGTTGGCTCATGAGTCCCTGCTTGTGCGGCCCTGGTACCTGAACTTAGAGGTATTGGAGGACTTAAGGAGTCCCCAAGGGCTCAAGGATTACCCACTTCTGCTTCTCAATTCACTTTTGTGGGCTGGCCTGGGAAATAATCCAACATCGGCAATGTTGCTTTCATAGGGAAATTGCTTTTAAATTTCAAGTAACTAATTTACCAGTAAGCTCTTGGAACAAAGGTAGTTTTCTCCTTGCAGACTTGGGGTTCTGCCTGTCTGTTGTGTAAGAAAAAGCAGGGTTCCAGCAGGGAAAGGGTAATGTGGTGGAAAGAGCTTCCCTAGGAGTTGGAATACCTCTGCCTTAGTCATGGATCTGTCACAAATTATGGGGAGCCCGTGCCAATCCCTTCTAAGCTTGAACTTTTCTTTTTTAATAAAATCAAGTTGGACTAGAAGATCTTGAAAGTCTCTCTCAGATCTGAGAACTTATGCTCCACTTATAGAAAGGTATGCAAAAGTGAAATTGGTTGTATTGGCTGTAGTGATTTTTTTTTAAACATTTTTTTTAACGTTGTTTATTTTTGAGACAGCATGAACAGGGGAGGGTCAGAGAAAGAGGGAGACACAAAATCTGAAACAGGCTCCAGGCTCTGAGCTGTCAGCACAGAGCCCGACACGGGGCTCGAACCCACGGACTGCGAGATCATGACCTGAGCCGAAGTCAGACTCTTAACCGACTGAGCCACCCAGGCGCCCCGGTTGTAGTGATTTTTTAGATGATTTTATACAAACCCGTTTTCATTAAAGTTACTTTATGTCCTCTCCCCCACCCCAGTAGAAAGTTCTGACTACTGTAACTGTTCCTATACTCCAACCCACGTGCCTAGTAGGATTGCTCACTGGCCAGGTGCCATAGAAAAAGGACATCCACCTTCTGGTCCCCTTGGTGGAGCTGCTTGGGTACAAGCAAATGTAGGTTTCCCTCTAGATACTTTCTTTTAGTTCTCTGGTCTTTGTGTTAGATGGCTCAAAATAATTGGTGTTCAGTTCTTTGGGATTATTGGTTACTGGACTTAGAAGGTTCCCAGTAACTTAAAGATAGCAACAAATAGTGATGTGTCTCTTGGTGCACATTACCCGCCCCCTACAACTCTGATTTGCATGATTTCTGGATTTTTAAGATTGACAACTTTGTCAATGGGAATTCTTATTGCTAGATATTAACTGTTTTTTTTTTTTCCTCCAGAGTACAACGTTCTCAGTAAAATCTAAATTAGGTAGGTGGCAATCTTCGGTGTCTATGATCTCTGCACAGAATACCTAAGAATTTAGGACAGAATACCTAAAAATTCTTCCTGATAGCCTTGCAGGCTGTGACCAGCCCAAGTGCCAGTTTATCTGCAGAAAAAATAAAATTTCTCAGTGCTTTCTTGTGGTTTTAGGCTTAGGAGACATTAGAAATTGGGGAAATTAAAATCCAGTAATTTCTTGCAAGTGTTTCATGGGTGGATAGATTAATAATGTAATAGTTGTCTTTAAAAGAGTATTTTTTTTCCTTCTATGGGTCCTGTTTACTGATAAAATACTCAAGACCTAAATAAAATTCAGAAAATGGGTTAAGCTAAAAAGAAACCCACGGTATTGGTGGAAATGTTCTCAATGATGTGGCTGGTAATTTTTGCAATGAGATTAAATAGGAGAAAGCAACCTGCTTTAATTTGTATTTAGTCAGAAAAACCTCCTGTTTTCACTAGCTGGCCTTCAACTTGGACCATATCTGTGGCCAGGTTGATAATTCTCTTGGGAAACATGCCACTCTACTGGAGTTTTCAGATGATTGTGTCAATATTGACGTGTCGAAGAAATGGACTGCATGCCTCTCTGATAAAAGGTATCTGGGGAAAGGATTAGAAACGGACAAGTCCGTTACAGAGCAATGCACATTCCTTTCATTAGTAATGTCCGAGTGGTTCCTGAGGACGTCTTGCTCCTCTTAAAATTCTTCCAGTAAAGGCTCTGAATGGTAGCAGCATGCTTCCTGCTGCGTGAGGTGTTCAGCGAGGCCGACTTCTGGGTAGCCCTGTGGGCTTCGCACGAGCCGTGCTGTGTGACTTTGTGCTGCAGCCTGGGCCCTGGCACCCAGCAGCTGGAGGCCAGGGACAGATCGGCTCCTGCGGGGTGAGTCAGGCCCAGCCAGGGAAACTTGGGTCAAGAAGATAAAAATTCCATCAACTCACAGTGAAGAGACATTGCATTTCTTTTCCTTTGCAGACTGCCAGTGTGATAACTTGCAGAAGTAGAAAGGATCTGAGTGCAAGTGGAGAAAGAGAGAGTGCTAGAAACCCAGAGTCAGGGAGGGAGATGCTGATAGGCCCCGTGGGAGGCAGGAGGCTCGGGATGAGGAGGAGAGGGGGACAGAGGCCCCAAGGAGTAGGTGGTGGTGGTTTGGCTTCAGTGGAAGCAAGAACAAAGACCCATTTCTGGGCTCCTCTGTCCATCCCTCCCTATTTTCTTGCCCCCTCCCTCCTGCTCCCCTCAGTACCATAGGCCCTGAACATCCACAGGACCGCCGCCCTTCAGTGTCTGTTTCTCTGTGTATGTCTCTCTCTCTGGTACAAAAACACACGTACACAGGCAAACTACCATGCTTAAAACTTTTAAAAGTAAATTTTAAAAACGAGTGTGACAATTTCAGGCACAAAATAGATATGGATATCAGAACGCAGTGACCTTTGTGGCCATCTTCCTGTAGCCGTGGGTCCAGACGTGAGCTAGAGTGACCAGAGGTCTGGGCTGGCTTCTGCAGAGCCCTGTGGTGGGGGCCAGGCAGTGCAGCACCTGCCTTCCAGCTCTGGTGGAGGTCCTTCTAGTTCATTTCTCCTGTCCCTGACATGTTCATTCAGGGATGTAATGGGAGAAGGCTTGGCTGCTGTCCTCCTAATGTTTCCGGGTTCAAACCTCTGCTAGAGATGGATCGTCCACACACAGATTGAAACCTAGGATCCCAAGTAAGTTTTATCTCAAAAGGTAACACGTATTTATGGATAGTGGATTCCCAGAATGTTGCGTTAAGAATGATGCTAAGCTTGTGCATAGGCCTGGTGGGTTCAGTTAAGCGGTGACTGCCATGGGGATAGCGGGAGAGAAGTTTGGTTTTCTTCTTTTTTCTTTCCCTTCTTCTGAATCCCATTAAACTTAGATTTTCCTCCCTCTTGTCCATGCATAGGTACATTGCGTCTGCTCAGACTGAGATTGGATCTGACCTCAATTCTAAACCATAAAACTAGAGCAAGTCCTTGAAGTAGATAGTACTTGTCAGTTTCCTGTGGACACTGGCTCTCTCGCCCCTGCCGCCTCCCCACCTCTCCATACCTACAAAATGTCATGAAGTGCTGACACTGCAAAGAACTAAAGATTTGTCAATTCTGCCGCAGAGAGCTGCCACGCTCTCAGGCCACCTGCAGGGACGGAGGTCACTGTAAATGGGCGAGTTTGCCTTCAGGCTTTGAATGAGTGCTTGTCTGGGTTTGGCTTCCTGGCCTGGTCTTCCCAGACCCCATCCACTCCTGCTGACCAGCAATTCCAGCCCTTTAAATGAGGTGGAGACCTGGCCTTCCGGGCCTGGAAGGATCTAGGTTGCTAGGAGCTGCATGTCCCAACCTCTCCTGTGTGCTTCCCACCTCCGCCTTTGTCTTGGGAGACGGAGCATCCTCTTGGTTTGTGTTGGGCCCTCCCGTGATCCCGTAGTAATGCTGACAGACCTCCAACAGGCTGTGAATTAACTTTCTCCCGGGGTGGTGAGAAAGTCATGGCGTGAAGCATGTTCTTGAGATAAAAGTAGAAATGCCCTTTCCTGGGTACTCTGTGTTCTGAGAGACAAGAGAGAGAGAAGCACCTTGCAGGTAAAGGTGGCTTGTGGCTACCCCTCAATGCTTTCCAACAGGGGCCACTGGCTTCCAGGGCAGAGGCGGGAGGTGGTCCTGGCTGATTCCCACAGCGTGGGCAGAAGGAGTGAGGTGGTAAGGCCTTGGGGCTCTGACGGCCTGAATTCAAATCCCAGCTCCTTAGCTTGTGGCCGGGGACAGCCATGGGACATGATTCCCACAGCGTGGGCAGAAGGAGTGAGGCGGTAAGGCCTTGGGGCTCTGACGGCCTGAATTCAAATCCCAGCTCCTTAGCTTATGGCCGGGGACAGCCATGGGACACCATTATCCTCCATTTGTTACTTTATCAAAACCAAGAAAACACCATTCCCTACTCATAGACTATGGGGAGGCCAATTAAGATCATGTGCAAAGTGCTCCTTAAACCGTCTAGCATCCTAGGAGCACACAGTGCTGGCCTTTGTGTTCCTCTGCCTCTCCAAGACATGCTTTGCCCTAGTTAAGGTTTGATCCCATAAGACTTGGGTCCTCTCATACTTCGGGCAGGTGGGGAGAGGACATCAACTGTCCTCTGTGGCATGGATGCCCACACTGCAGACCTGGCAGAAATGGAGATACTTGCCAAAATAAATCCAAATGCCAAGAAACCCCAGAAGATGTGCACAGTCTGCAGGTGAGGTTGGGTTTGTCCTGAGCTGGATGGTTAGGGTGGTCCCAAGGTCTGTCACGTTTCCCACCCCCACTCTACACTGGCATGAAGACAGGTGCTCCTGTGTGAGCTTCTGGCTGTGGAGGGAACAACAAAGTGAGAACCAGCAAACCCTGGCTGACCCAGTAGCAGCCATATTCGTGCTCTGTGGGGCCCCAGTCTGACTTGATTGCCTCTGATGTCCCTTCCACCTTACAGGCTCTGCACTTTTGAAGCCACATGAATGGTGGTGCCTCCACCCTGGTCTGTCTGGGTAATGTAGCAGGGAGGCCCAGATAGGAGCCAGGGGGACAGAACTGCTAGGGAAAGAGTGATACTAAGAATAGCCAGCCAGACTCCGTGATAAGGGCCCAGATGGTCAGGGGTGTCACTTGGGGACAGGGAAGGCGGAGGTGGTGGGGAAAGAACAGGGTGATAAGATAGGAGCTGCACACAGGCAGGCACAGCTTGGGCTCTGGAAATGGCTATGGGAGCATGCCTCCAACAAGGTCTCCCCTAGGCCCCTGCTGAAACTCTCTGTGAGGGAGCTGCCCAGAGCCCTTCCTGGGAGTGCCCTGTGGGTGCAAGCCGGTGTAAAGGAAGGGTAAGCCCACAGACTGGGCAGTTGCCGAATGCCAGAACCAGCAGGATTTTAATGATCTTCTGGTCTTACTCCTACCTGCCCAACCAGTACCTGATGGGGGAGAAATCTGACTCAGACACCGATCCCTCCAAGGTGGGTGGCCAGGCTTAGCCTGACCTCTGCTCCTTCTTCAGATCACCCTGCAGGGCTCCTCCCCATTGCCCCTCACCCCCAGCCAGGCCCTCCCGTGGCCTCTGCTGTGTTCCCAGAGTGCAAGGCATCTCCAAGTGGGAGCCAGGAAGGGTACAGCCATTTGTAACCCCGCAGATAAATATGGAGGACCTTCTGGGCAGCAGCTCTGGGCTGCTGGAGATTCAGTGGGAAATAGATCAGGCCTGTGGCTTCCTGGAGCTTGGGGAAGGACAGAAGACCGAGATTACACAAGTAAACAAGCGCGTGGTTATGTTGGTTTCAGATTGTGAGGAGCCCTGGGAGGCAAACAGTAATGTGGGGCTTGAGCCTGATCCTGCTTCACATTTTGGCCTTGCTGTATCTAGTTGGGAGGGGGACGGGGAGGGGGGGGGGTCTTCTCCTTTTAGAATTGTGACCACTCTGATGCTTGCCAAGAATTGGGGTGAAATTTCCTGTTTTGTATGTGCCCCTGTCCCCAGCCTAGTACCAGGTACAGAGCTAGCTGCCCTGAGGAATGAGCCTCATGGGACGAGATGGTTACCGATCACTTCTGAAACTTAGACGTTTCTTCCACGGTTGGGTTCTGTGGGCATTTGCAGGCCACACTCAGATCTCTGGGCCTCGCTGATGCTGTGGATGGCGGTGTGGACAGTTGTCTGGCTGGTGCTGTGATGGAGAGGCTGGTAGCAGCTCTCAAGCATCTGTTCCCTCCCTTGTCCCCAGACCCTGCAAACTAGCCAAGCCCCCCCTCAACATAGCCACCACCCTTCCTTTGGGAGTGAGGGTACAAAGTGCCATCTCTGTTTGAGACATGGAACTCAGACTGCTTCTTCAGATCCCAGAAGTCAAGCCTTCCTACTCTATCCTTTGACCGAGAAGCAGCTGATGCCAGCACAAAGATCAGTTGGCAGGAGGGTTCGGCTTCACAAGGGGCTGCAAGGCCTCATGGGAGCGTTTGGTGGGATCCTCCTGTGAAACCAGTTGGTGCTCCATCCAGGTTCAAAGTGCATTCAAGGGTTCCGGAGCTGTGGGCTCTAGCAGGCCTCCAGGGAAGTTGTTGGAGGTTAAGGGGGTGGCCGTGGGTCTGTGGGGAAAGCTCCAGTGCTCTGTGGCTAAGCCAGAATAAGCATTATTATTTCCACAAATCAAGCCATTTTCATGCATATTTCCCCCTTGTGTCCTGATCTATGTAATTATGGAATGCATATGTGTGGGAAGGAGGCTTTGGAAAACGAGTTCCTGTTCTTTGTCAAGAGGCTGACCTAAGAGCTTAGGAAATTGGGTATGAGGAAATTCTGTAGCGTAGAGCTGGCAGGAACTCCAGATGGTGGTAGAGGGTGCAGTGCCCTGAGGGAGGGGATTGGTCTGTGCTGCTTTGTCCCTTGGGACCCTGACAAAGGTCACAGGCAGAACGGGCACCACAAAGAGGATATGAACCTGGGGCAGCAGTTAGCATCCTCTTTTTTTTTTTTTTTAAATATAATTTATTGTCAAATTGGTTTCCATACAACACTCAGTGCTCATCCCAACAAGTGCCCTCCTCAGTGCCCATCACCCACTTTTAACGTCAGGAGCCTCTTGGGGCGCCTGGTTGCCTCTGTCATTTAAGTATCTGACTTCATCTCAGGTCATGATCTCATGGTTTGTGAGTTCAAGCCCCACATAGGGCTCTCTGCTGTCAGTGCAAAGTCTGCTTCAGATCCTCTGTCTCCCTCTCTGCCCCTCCCCAGTGCTTGCATGCGCGCGTGCTCTCTCTCTCTCTCTCAAAAATAAACCTACATTAAAAAACAAGGTTGGGAGCCTCTTGGATGGGATTTCTGTTCTGCCACCAAGAGGAAACTGCACCTTTTTTTCTGGCCCACCACTGTCCCCACAGTTCTTAACACATGCCTGGGGCATAGTAAATGCTCAGTAAATATTCATGATATGGACGAGTATTACATTAACTGCTTTCGCTCAGAAATGGAAAAGGATTTTATCATTCCTGTCTGTGCCATTGTCTTGGAGGACAGGAGAGCTTTGCTTTGTGGAGAGGTTTAGGAGACAGATTTGGTGTGGAAGTGGGGGAGGGGAGGCAGCGTGCACTTCCTAAGGGGACGTTGTCATGTTCTGTGCTCTCTCAAACATGTATGGTTCTATAGTTACATAGCATGCACATATTTAAAGTCTATAAGAGATTGTTCACTGGGATAGTGCTCGATGACCTGTACAGACACACTGGATCCCTTCAGTGACTTTGTACATTCCTTGGTGAACAAGAGCCTCTCAGGGCCCTGCTTCCAGAGGGCCAAGGCAGACAAAGTTAGCCAGATTCCTGCTTAGCTGTGGAACATCAAGCAGAGTGAAGTCTCCTGGACATTGATATTCTCACTGGCAGTAAGGGATTAAAAAAAAAAAAAAGCCAAAGTCACAGGGTTGGAAGGGAAGAAACAAAGAACCATCAGGTGGTTGACACTGAGTGGATGGTGAGGAACTCACAGCTTCACCTCCTTGACTGATCACACCTTCTTAGGGAGAGGCAGTGGCAGCTGGTGTGGGAGGAGACCTGAGGGGCTTGTAGTCCTGGCTTTAAAGGCTCACAAGTATTCCTTGTGACTCAGGTACTGCAGCATCCCAGAGTTAACCATGTTAATGCTTTTCTGCTATAAAATACGAGGACAGAGGGGATGCACTTTTTGGAGGGAGCAGTTTTGGGGGAGGTGAGGATGCCCTCCCCGCTCCTCTGCCTAGCTCCACGAGGCAGGGGATGCAAACCCATGCCGTGCCGGTGCTGCCACAGGTGTTGTGAGCTGGTGAATCCTAGCTGCCTCCTGATATATCCGGTCTCCTTCCAGAGCCCTGCACCCTGGTGCCTGCTCCCTGACCCCAGCTGGCACACTTTCCCAAGCTTTCCTGTAGTTGTATCTTCCCAGGGGCTGCAAGGTCGTTAGGGTTCGAAACCACACCTTATACTTTCCTCAGTCATCCTGTGTCTATGGCAGGTGGTTGTCACTAGTGGCCCCCAGGTTCTCCTGAGCACTGGTCTTATTCAGAACAAAGAGTAGTCCATGCGGTTAGGATCCAGACAATGGCATATTGAGCGCTTCTCCAAGTAAAGGCTCCTTTTGTCCTGATTGCTGACTTTGGAAAGTTCTTGAGGTTTTGCTGTAGGAAATTAGAATCACCAGGGTGAAGACAGTAAAAGAGAACCTACCCGTGGGAGAGCGACCCTGTTTGAAGGTGGTTGGTTTTCCACTAGGCTACAATTGCTTGTCTAGCTACAGCATAAGGGATATTTTCTTTGCAGTGCACGGAAAGTTTTAGGGACATAGCTTTCAGAGTGCAATTTTATTTCGATCCCAGGGGGTTTTACATAAATCAGATGATATGAATAATGACTTTCCTAGATGTTACGGTTAGTAACAACAGGATCCAAACCAGGTAGAGGACCGATCGCTGTTTTCCATCGTTTCAGCACCTGGGGTGTCCAGTGCCACAGCAAATAATGGTTGAGAGGATAAAAATTGTCAGACTCGGGTAATGATGGCACTGGAAAAAAACTAGAAGTCTCTAACCCAAAACGAAGGGTGGTAAATGCAAACCCCATTTCTCTATAGTGTATATATTGTCATAATCTCAAGTTACTATTTGCCTACACCGTTTGCATCAGAGATGCAACTTTTATGAACTTTGAAGCGTGAATTAGCATCTGGTAATGTTTTTGGCTAATGCTGTTGGAGGCTTTGTGTGGGCAGGTTCGAAATGCTGGTGTTACTAGGATGGCAACCAGCTCTGCAGCGATTCATTGTGGGTTACTCTTATGTCATTCCTGTTTTATGGATGAGAAAGAACCCATCTAACTTGTCTAAGGTCATGCATTTAGCAAGTGAAGGTGCTAGAACTTTTAAAAATAGCTTTATTGAGAAATAATTTGCACACCTTAAAATTAAATTTTGGTACATCCACAGAATTGTGCAACGATCACCAGTGTCTAATTCTAGAGCATTCCATCACCCCAAAAGGAAACCCCATGTCCATTGGGAGTTACTCCCCATTCTGTGTCTTCCCCTCCACAGCCCTAGGTAACCTCCTTGCTGTCTCTATGCCTTTGCCTGTTCTTGGCATTCATAAAATAGAATAATATGATACTTGGTCTTCTGTGACTGGCTTCTTTCACCTAGTCTAATGTGTTTGAATTTCATTGATGTTTTAACATTTTTATTGATATTCCATAATATGCACATACCATGTTTCACTTAGGCATTTATCACATTTGAATATTAGGGTTGTGTCTACCTTTTGGCTGTTCCACAAAACACTGCTGTGAACATCGTGTGAGCATAAGGAGCTAGAGTTTGAACCAGGGTCTTAACTCAGCTGTCTGCACGTGGTTGTCACAAGTGCTCTGCGTCTACACTGAAGAGAATAGGATTAACAAAGCTGGTTCTAAGCTTCCCTCATTTGAAGTCAGAACAAAAGCCCAGTGAAAGGAAATGAGGTACTCTGATCCTGGCTACTCAAGATTGTGGTCTTCAGACCAGTGGCACCAGCTTCTTCTGGGAACTTGTTAGAAATGTGGAATCCCAGATCCCACCTGCTGAATCAGAACCTGCATTTTCACTCGATCCCTGGGTGATGTGTCAGCTCATTAAATTTGGAGACTCATAGCAGGAGCTGTGATTGCCTAAAATTCCTAATCTAGGGGATTTCCCCCTCTGTATCACATCTGGACATTTTTAGAGTGCATTGTTCTGTAAAATACCAACAACCTCCTCAGTCCATCAAAAAATGAGATAAGCATCGATGCATTGGAAGAGATGAAATGCAAGGGGAGATACTTAAGCATTGCCCTTCATGGTTGGCAGAGTGTGCTGCTAACCACTCACGTCCCCTGGGTCAGCGGTGTCTAACCACCCTCTGCTAAATTTCCATTCCACAGGAATGTATCCATGCCTCTGAGAATAGCATGGTAAAGAAAGCTCTTTATTCTAGGACACATTTTTTGAGAAGCATCCTTAGTAATACTTATGTGCAGGCGTACCTCAGAGAGATTGTGGGTTCATTTCCAGACCACTGCCCTAATGGGAATATCACAATAAAGTGAGTCAAATGAATTTTTTGGTTTCCCAGTGCACATAAATGTTAGGCTTACACAGTGCTGCATCTATTAAGTATTCATTAGTATTCTATGTAAAAACACCATGTGCATACCTTCATTAAAAATATTTTATTGCTAAAAAATGCTGTCAGTTGAGCTTTCAGTGAGTTGGGATCTTTGTGCAATGGAGGGTCTTGTTTCCATGTTGATGTCTGCTGACTGGGGCGGTGGCAGCTGAAGGTTGGGTGGTTGTGGCAATTTCTGAAAATAGAACAACAATGAAGCTTGCTGCATTGAATTATTCTTCCTTTCATGAGTGATTTCTCTGTAGAACGTGATGCTGTTTGATAGAATTTTATCCACGGTAAATTTTTTTTCAAAATTACAGTCCATCCTGTGAAACCCAGCACGGCTTTATCAACTGACTTTATGTAATATTCTAACCCCTGTCTTGTCATTTCAATAATCTTCATAGCATCTTCACCAGGAGTAGATTCCAGCTCAAGAAACTACTTTTCTTTGCTCATCAATCAGAAGCAGCTCCTTATACGTTCAAGTTTTATCATGAGATGGCAGTGATTCAGTCACATCCTCAGGCTCCACCTCTAACTTTGGTTCTCTTACTGTTTCCACCACATCTGCAGGGACTTCCTCCACTGAAGTCTTGAGCCCCTCAAAGTGACAGTTGGAATCACCTCCTTCCAAACTCCTGATAATTCTGATACTTGGAGCTCTTCCCATCATACATGTTTTTTTTTTAATTTTTTTTTTAATGTTTATTTATTTTTGAGAGAGAGACAGGGCATGAGCAGGGGAGGAACAGAGAGAGAATGAGATGCAGAATCTGAAACAGGCTCCAGGCTCTGAGCTGTCAGCACAGAGCCCGACGCGGGGCTCGAACTCACAAACCATGAGATCATGACCTGAGCCGAAGCCGGACGCTCAACCGACTGAGCCACCCAGGCGCCCCCCATCATACATGTTCTTAATGGCATCTAGAATGTTGACTCTTTTCCAGAAGGTTTTCAATTTACTATGCCCAGATCCATCAGAAGGACCATTATATCACAGCTGTAGCCTTTCAGAAATGTATCTCTTGAATAAGACTTGAAGGTTGAAATGACTCATTGATCCATGGATGCTGTGTTAGCAGAAATGAAAACATTAATCTTGAATGTTTCCATCAGAGCTCTTGGGTTATGAAGTACATTGCCAGTGAGCAGTAATATTTTTTAAGAGTTTTTAAAAGATTTATTTATTTATTTTATTTATTTATTTATTTATTTATTTATTTATTTATTTATTTATTTATTTATTTAGAGAGCCTGAGCACAAGCAAGGGAGGGGTAGAGAGAGAGACACACACAGAATCCAAAGCAGGCTCCAGGCTCTCAGCTGTCAGTCCAGAGCCCAACGCAGGGCTTGAACCCACAAATTGTGAGATGATGACCTGAGCCAAAGTCAGATGTGTAACCAACTGAGCCACCCAGGTGCCCCATGTATTTTGAAAGGATTTTTTTTTCCTGAGCAGTAGGTCTTAGCAGTGGGCTTAAAATATTCAGTAAGCCATGATTTAAGCAGATGTGTTGTCATCCAGGCTTTGTTGTATTTATAGGGTACTGGCAGAGTAGATTTAGCACAATTTGTCAGAATCCTAGAATTTTCAGAGTGGTCAATGACCATTGGCTTTAACTTAAAGCCATCTACTGCATTAGCCCCTTATAAGAGTTAGCCTGCCCTCTAAAGCTTTGAAACCTAGCATTGACTTTTCTCTAGTTATGAAAGTTGTAGATGGCATCATTCAATAGACGCTATTTTGTCTACATGGAAAAATCTGTCATTTAGTGTAGCCACCTTCATGAATGATCTTAGCAGGATCTTTTGGATCACTTGCTGCAGCTTCTGCGTCCTCACCTGGTGCTTCATCTTGCACTCTTATGTTACAGAGACTGCTGCTTTCCTTGACCTTCATGAACCACCCCCATTAGCTTCACACTTTTCTTCTTCAGCTTCCTCATCTCTTTCAACTTTCATAGAATTGAAGAGAGTTAGGGGCTTTCTGTGGATTAGAGTTTGGCCTAAGGAAATGTTGTGGCTGGTTGGATCTTCTATCCAGACCACTAAAACTTCATTCATATCAGCAAGGAAGCTGTTTTGCTTTCTGTTCACTCATGTGTTCACTGCTGTAGCACTTTTAATTTCCCTCAAACACTTTCCCTTTGTATTCATGACTTGGCTCACTGGTGGAAGAGGCCTAGCTTTTGGCTGATCTTGGCTTTTGACATGACTTCTCACTAAAATAAATCATTTCTAGCTTTTGATTTAAAGTGAGAGACATGAAACTCTTTCTTTTACTTGAATACCTAGAGGCCATTGTAGGGTTGATTGGAAGCATGGGGAGGGGAGGGAGAGAGAAGGGGAATTACTGATGGGGGGAGCAGGCAGAGTGTTTATCAATTAAGTTTGTCTTTTTTTTTTTCAACATTTATTTATTTTTGGGACAGAGAGAGACAGAGCATGAACGGGGGAGGGGCAGAGAGAGAGGGAGACACAGAATCGGAAACATGCTCCAGGCTCTGAGCCATCAGCCCAGAGCCCGACGCGGGGCTCGAACTCACGGGCCGCGAGATCGTGACCTGGCTGAAGTCGGACGCTTAACCGACTGCGCCACCCAGGCGCCCCAATTAAGTTTGTCATCTTATGTGGGTATGGTTGGAGCATTCCAAAACAAAATGGTAACATCAAAAATCACTGATCACAGATCATCATAGCAAATATAATAATAATGAAAAAGTTCGGAATACTGCAAGAATTGTCAAAACATGACCCCAAGACACAAAGTGAGCATATGCTGTTGGAAAAATTGCTCAGATAGACCTGCTCAATGTAGAGTGGCCACAAACTGTCAATTTGTAAAAACGCAGTATCTGTGAAACTCAAAGTGAAGCACAATAAAATGAGATATGCTTGTGTTAGGTTTCTCCAACGAAGTGGAATCAATAGGATATGTAGTCAACTCTTGAATAACACAGGTTAGGGGTAGCCATCCCCTGCACCATTGAAAATCCACATATAACTTTTGATTTCCCCAAAAACTTGACTACTAATAGCCTATTGTTGACTGGAAGCCTTATGGATAACAAAGCATTGATTAACACCTATTTTGTATGTTATATGTATTATATGTTGTATTTTTACAAAGTAAGAGAAACTGCTAAAAAAAGGAAAAGAAGATATTTATCATGCTATAAAAAAAAATCTATGTATAACTGGACCTGCAGAGTTCAAACTTGTGTTGTTGAAAAGTCAACTGTTGTATATGTGAAAGATTTCTCATAGGAGTTGCCTCATGCAATTGCTGAGGCCTAGAAGTCCCAACATAAGCTGTCAGCAGCTGGAGAACCAGGAAAGCTGCTGGTATGATTCAGTTTGAGTCCAAAGCCCAGGGAACCAGGGGAGCTGATGGTGTAAGTCCTGGTCTCAGTCTGAGGAGCCAGGAGTCAGATGCATAAATGTCCAAGGGGACAAGAACTTGGATATCCCAGCTCAAACATAAAGCCGATTTCCCCTTCTTCTACCTTTTGTTCTATTTAGGCTCTCAAAGGATTGGATGATGCCCATCTGCCTTCCTGAGGGTGGTCTTCTTTACTCCTCTACCAGTTCAAAGCCTAATCTCTTTGAAAAATGCCTTGATAGACATACCTGGAAGCAGTGTTTTACCAGCTATCTGTACATCCCTTAGCTCAGTCAAGTTGACATATAAAATTGACCAACACAACTTGGAACCCACTTTGAAAAGTAAATCTGATCCCAATATTGCTGATTCCACATCCCACCCTTCCCCTGTGTTAAAATCATTTAAAAAATTTTTTTAATGTTTATTATTTTTGAGGGAGAGAGAGAACAAGCAGGGAAGGGGCAGAGAGAGAGGGAGACACAGAATCGGAAGCAGGCTCCAGGCTCCCAGCTGTCAGCACAGAGCCCGATGCGGGGCTCGAACTCATGGACTGTGACATCATGACCTGAGCTGCAGTCAGCTGCCCAACCGACTGAGCCACCCAGGCGACCACCCCCTCCCCATCCCTGTGTTAAAATCATAAGCAGTGATGTCTAAGTGATTCTTTTCCTTCCAACTTGATTCTTCCATTGGCCATAAACAATTAAAGGTGGAGTTTAGAAAACGTATTTCTTTCAATATCTATGCAACATATAAAATTCAAAAGAGCTTAGAAGGGACTCCGATCCCTAAGGAGTCATGATTGTTGGTTGGCCTTATAAATTATACTCCAGGATATTTACCTGTTGGTTTTATGGACTCTTTGAGTATGTCCAAGGGGAGCATGGTTCCATTTGTTTTGTCCCATAAATTCATTCCCTACAAAAGAGATGCAGCAACGGTCACAGAAATGTCCGGTAGGAGGGAGTCAAGTAGGACTGAGACACTGATGTTGCTCCCATAATATTTGGCAAGTGCCTTAAGGACCATTCTCGTCCTATCCCGGCCACCATGTGGGCCATGCTTTATAATTGGGAAGCCCGATGTTTAGAATAGGAGGCAAACTGTAGACTGAGAGCTAGGGCTGTTTCCTTGCAGCAGGTGGCTTAGAGCCTGACGGTCCTTGGAAGATGAGGATTCCAAAGGGCCGAAGCCAGGAAAGCTGATGCCTGAGGAGATATGGGTCAGAGAATAGGGGAGGCTGGGGCCAGCCCTGGAAACCCCAGGGAAGAACCTTGAGGTGGCTGAGGTCTGGCTTGTTGACTCCCCAACCCCCCACCTCTGCCTTGGACCTGGCCTGGGACACTGGGGTGGAAAAGGCTCACAGAACCAGGAAGGCCAGATGTTTCTCTCCTGACCCAGAGTGGATTCCCAAGACCTGTGGTCCCCTGGAAGGTTGTTCCCTCTGGACTTGGGAAAGTGTGGCATTTCCCTTCAACATAAGGTCAAAGCTGTGTAGAGTTGCAGGCCTTATTAGCTAGTTTGGGGCTTAGCTCAGTCTTCAGGATCTTTTGAGGAAGCCAAATATCTTAAGGCTCTTAGAAGTGTAGGATTAGTACCAGAATGTTCCGGGGATCGAAGTCTTCTGGGTTATTTCACATCCTCTGCATTTTGTGAAACATCAAGGGCTTATGTGCTCCACTCACTGATAATGAAAAATGTGTGTCCTCACTAGCTGCCAAGGAGGGTGTTTTAAGTAAGTCTGATAGTTTAAATCTTAGGGGTGAAGAAACACAAAGGGAATTGGGAACTTTAATGGGAAAGACCTGCTTTGAAATAAACCAATTTCTGAGAAACTTTCCCTAATGTCATTAGGTACAGATAGTATCATTCATACTGCTTAGTTTAAATGTATAGATGGTGTTATTCTATTCCTTTAACACATCTGGAGGTGTATCTCAAAATCTACAGGGTTAGGATTTTAGGAGAATTTTATTTCATATGTAGATATATCATTTATAGTGTTTTATTCTCTTGTCTGTATAACTATAGCACTTCTTTTTTGCAGTGGAAATGCACTTTTATAATCAGAGAAAATACATTAAAAAAAAGTGATGGCCTAACTAATGTTACCTAAAGGCTATGAATTGAAAAAAAACATGTGACTGATAGAATCTATAGTTCACTAGATATGTTAGCAAACATATGACCCAATGATTGATCAAAAGAAATTTATTTTTATTTTTATTATGACTATTTTTTTAAAAAAACCTTTTTTAATGTTTATTTTTGAGAGAGAGATTGAGCACAAGTGGGGAAGGGACAGAAAGAGAGGGAGACACAGAATCTGAAGCAGGGTCCAGGCTCTGAGCTGTCAGCACAGAGCCCCACATGGGGCTCAAACTTGTGAACCACGAAATGAAGTTAGATGCTCAACTGACTGAGCCACCCAGGTATCCCTTATTAGTACTATTTTTTAATGTTTTATTTTTGAGAGAGACCGAGACAGTGTGAGTGGGGGAGGGGCAGAGAGAGAAGGAGACATAGGATCAGAAGCAGGCTCTGAGCTGTCAGCAGAGAGACCCATGTGAGGCTTGAAATCACAAACTGTGAGATCCTGATCTGAGCTGAAGCGGGGTGCTTAACTGACTGAGCCACCCAGGCACCCCTTTCTTTTGTTTTTTTTTTTAAATGTTTATTTTGAGAGAGCACAGGAGAGTGAGTGAGCAGGGAAGGGCCAGAGAGGGAGAGAGAGAATCCCAAGCAGGCTCCACATTGTCAGGGCAGAGCCCAACGTGGGGCTCAGTCTCATGAACTGTGAGATCATGATCTGAGCTAAAATTAAGAGTTGGCTGCTTAACCCACTGAGCCATCCAGGCACCTCAAAAGAACTTTAACTTAAAAATCATTTAATATAGTGGCTTAAAGTTTCTAAGTTCATCCATTCACTTACTTGGTGTGTCGGTCTTTTACTGAGCCCTGTTGTCAGTCAGTGTTGGGTACGTTCCAAGGATGCTGAGGTGCCCGGCCATGGTTCCTGGCCCCATGAAGTATTATTTTGTTGATGATGATAGCCCTGTTTACTCCAGATGCCGCTGGTAGGGAACGTCTGCACAGGCTGACAAGGGACCTTGAAAGGCATTCTTGTCTCTGCAGGGGTGGGAAAGATGATGCCATCAAGTGGGCAGGAAGGGATCTCTGTGTCCTGTCCATGGTGGCCCCCATTGGCCACAGGGTCTGGGACTGTGTTATGGAGCCCATTCTGCTATACAGGGTAAGCTGCTCCTGGCCCTGTGGCATAGGGTGTACAAGGCAGCAAGACTGAGGGTGAAAGAGCCCAGTGTTGGGAATGGTGGTTGGTGCTCTGGCTTTCCACTGGGGAAGGGGGCCTGGCTCTGAGGAGAGCCCAACAGCTGATGTCATCCAAGAAGGGCTCTTTGGAAGGGGCTGCCTGTGCAAGGGCTGGCCTGGAGGAGTCTCAACCCCATGGGAAGTCTGGGAATGGTGAGATGGAGGGAGGGGTGTTTAGCTTCCTCTCGTTGCCTCTCAGTTTGTCCCTTCCTGATTCTCTTTGCTTGCCCTTAGTTGTCATGATATTGAAATAAGTCATGTTCTCTTACTAGGGGCGCCTGGGTGGCTCAGTCGGTTGAGCGTCCGACTTCGTCTCAGGTCATGATCTCACGGTTTGTGAGTTCAAGCCCCGCATCGGGCTCTGTGCTGACAGCTGGGAGCCTGGAGCCTGCTTCAGATTCTGTGTCTCCTTCTCTCTCTGCCCCTCCCCAACATGTGCTCTGTCTCCCTCTGTCTCTCAAAAATAAATAAATGTAAAAAAAAATTTTTTTAAAAGAAATGTCATGTTCTCTTACTTGTCATATTTATTGAATAGCTTGTAGGTTTTTATTCTTTTTAAGTTTATATATTTATTTTGAGAGAGAGAGTGAGCTCACATGGCAGGGGCAGAGAGAGAGAGAGGGAGGGAGGGAGAGAGAGAGGATCCCAAGCAGGCTCTGGACCATCAGCAGCACAGAGCTCAGTGTAGGGCTTAAACCCACAAACTGTGAGATCATGACCTGAGCGGAAACAAGGAGTCGGATGCTTAACCGACTGAACCACCAGGTGCCCTGAAGCTTCTTATTCTTAAAGATATAAATAATCATACTGCTTTCTCTTTTTCCCTTGGAAATATTTTTCATTACAGGAAAGAAATTTTTCTTTACCATTGCGTTTGTTTTTATGGGTTAATAATTTTTAGGTGAAAAAGGACTAAGAAGGACTTTTGGGCCAGATAAAGTGATAAAATTATAGCATGGTTATATCTAAATTTCCTGGTTGTCCAGATGAGGATTTTGTGGCTCATCTCCTGACCAGGAACTTGCAGGAACAAGTTGTAACTCTCTCTAAACTAATGAGGCAGTAAGTAAAGCCTTGCTCTTTCGTGAATCACTGATGGCCAGACAGGACCTGGTGGAGGCCAAGCCATCAATGGTGTACGGAGGAGACAGCTGAGAGGCCAGGGTGGGCTGTCCCAGAGGGGACTCCCTTGCCCACAGCCCTGAGACCTGGGTGTGTGGGAAGGGGATGAGGACTTGGGTTCTGGGACACCTGCCTAGAGTGATGATGGAGATGCCAGAGGCAGCAGTTTCTTAATAATGGCATAACGGGGTTTTGTTCCTTGAGTGCCCTTTCTCCAAGCCCCCTGAGACCGAAGATGAGGAGATCCTGGTACTTCCTCTCCAAGATGTTGCCGAAGGAAACTTCTCTGGCTTTTGGCCCCCTGTAGCTGGGAGAGGTCTGTAGAGTACTTGGCGCTTTTATGTTTAAGTCAGATACGAAGCCAGTTTGAGTCACTGAATCCCTGCGATCAAAGGCAATAATTTCACCTCTTTTGGCTACTTCGAGGCAAGTCATGGAAAAAATTAGGAATCTGAAAGCAAATTGAATTACACATCAAAGAAAAACATCTCTTGACCTTTCTTCCTTCCTTGATCAACTGTTGCTAAGTGTAAAGGTCCAAACTGGATATAGCCAATTCAGTATGGGGAGATGGAAGTCAACTAAACCACAGGACTCCTTGAACACTTTCTTTACCAAGGAATGTTCTTGGAGCCGCCAGAATATGGAAGAAGCACAGGGTGAGGGTTTTGTCATCAAAGTACTTACCATTTGTTGGGGAAGCAAGAGCAGCCCACAACACAACTGCCATGCAGAGTCTGGTTAAATGGGGGAGCTGGGTGCTACAATGTGATGTGCTGTGGGACTTGAGGTAGAGCAGCTTGGTGGGGGTTGTCCAGTGCAGTGGGATTTCATAACAGGCCTGTGAAGGTCTGTCGAGCCTAGAGGAGGGTGAGGCACCCAGAAGGAGGAGGGTGAAGTACATGGTGTGCCTGAGGGTAGTCAGACCTGACTTCTCAGGTGGGGAAGAGGGTGAAGCTGGATGGGTGGAGTGGCCCCCATTAAGGATGGGTCTCTGTGGTTGGATGGAATGTCAAAAGACAAAGCCAGACACTAAAGTAATAAGGGCAGATTTTAATCAGTAATCTACTGCAATAGGGAAGAGAGTCAAGTGGGAACGGAACTCAACTTTGATTTGTGCAGAGGTGGCTGGGCAGTTTAAAGAATGGGTGAGGTAATAGGGAGAGGTGAATGGGGGTTCATTAGAGTCAGGGGTGTAAAACATTGCAAAAAAAAGTGGGAAGGAGACATTGGTCTGTGCTAAACCCATCTGAACTTGTGAAATGGCACTTAGCAAAGTTAGGCTCTTACGCCTGTAGTGGCTGGGAAACAGGGGCCCCGTCTTCAGGTGTTGGCTGGAACAAACTGAATTCTTTTGGCAGCCATAGGATTTCTCAGGCAGGCACTTTAAGTGGGGGGGTGGGGGGCTTGAGTCATCCTAGGAATGTGACCTTGAAATGTTAGAAACTGTCAGTGTTCAAGTCTTTTTTTTTTCTTCTTTTTTTAAAGTAGGCTTCATGCCCAATGTAGGGCTTGAACTCACGACTCTGAGATTGAGTTGCATGCTTTACCGGCTGAGCCAGCCAGGCCTCCCTGTTGAAGTTTTTACAGGCCAAGGTTGAGGCCTAGTAGAGAAGAAGGCTCAGAGGAGATTGGCCAGAGTTTGGTCAAGGAGAGACTCTTCCTCAGGAGGCAAGAAATGGAGTTGATAGTTTTTTAAAGGGGGAATAAATAGATAAAGGGGGATGAAAGAGATATTAAAGGAGACTAGATGGCCTTTGAATCCTTTCTCCTTGAATCTTAGGGCAACAAATGACTAAAGAGGTAGTTAAAGCCCTATATTTACAGAGGAGGTAACTGAGATCTAAGGGATCAAGTGGTTTTTATCCTGTGAAATGAAAATGGTCCGAATGTATGTATACTACCACTGTGGTGTGTGTGTGTGTGTGTGTGTGTATTAGGAATGTGCTAGGCAGTATGGGAGGCACAAATGTTTGTCCTAAAAAAGGATGTCAGTATTAGGGAAAATTTTGCATTTTTCATACATAAGCACATATTGGTAATGATCTCAATTAAGGATCCTCATGATGCCTTGAATTGCCTCTATTTACATGTCCCCACCCCCAACCTTCCTCCTTTGACCTGCCTTTCCAGTCGACTGCCCAGTTAAGCTGTGCTTGATGCCCCTACTCCCTTCTACCCACTCCCCTAAGACTCTTCCCAGCTGCAGCTGCAGGGGGCTGGGTCAGAAACAAATTCTTTTTCCTAAGAATGGTCATCCAGATCCAGGTAGAAGTAGCTGTTAAAACCATCATGTTCAACCAAATTACCAGCATGTCCTAAGTGATGAAGAGAGACATGTAAATTCCACGGGTTGGGTTTGGCAAGTGGACATTTTTCAAATTGGCCTGCTTCCATGCAGGCACACCTTGATGGCCTAGTAGGAGATGGCTTTTCTGTGAGCCACAGACATTGTGGGTCCATTGGACAGAGCCTTCTCTTCCTCCGTGCTGCTCTAGACATATTGAGCCACCATAATCAATGCCATGCTTTGTGTACTGCCTCCAATTTGCTGTGTTCTAACACCGCATCACCATGGACACCATTAAAACCATGGACAAATTTTGATGTAATTCTGAAGAGAAGTATTTGCACACATGCATGGAGGTGTCCACTGTCCATCAAAGGTTTCCATGGCAAAAAACTGGGGGTAGCTAGAGTGTCCTCCCAGAAGAGGAAATGCCACTTAATTATGGTTCTTTTGTCTTAGGAACACCAAACATGAGGCTCTTGCCTGTGGCTTCAATGACATTATTACTATTGACAACCATTTAAGTTATTCAAAGACTTTTTCTACTTGGCTGGTTTTTAAACTTTATTCTGGAGGCTTGCAGTTCCTGTGACAATCTAGTGAAGGGAGAATGACTATAATCATCTTGCTCACTATTGTGATGAGATATTATACACAAAAGAAATTGCAGCAAATAGCATTTGGTCCTTAATTTATATCTTTGTAGCAACCCAGTTCAGTAGAACAGACCAACTTCAACATTAGCGCATAATTGGCATTTCTTATGTATAAACAGATTTTAGTAATGATCTCAGTTAAGGGTCATCATGATGCCATGAATGGCCTCCATTTACCTGCTCTGCTTTGGGATTCCAAAATGTTCCCAAAACCTAAAGTTGGGATTGCATCAGTATTCTTCTCCTGTTTTAACCCTTTCCTTCCTTGTGGCATTAAGAGAGCATTCAGACTTCTCTGGAAGCTCAAGTCCTTTCCAACCATAGTTTCCTTGTGCCGCGTTGGGCTGGCAGCATTGGGAGTCTTTTTGCTTTTGAAGAGTGCAGTTCCTTTTGTTAGGGCTTTTAAAGCATTCTGTAGCTAGTGTTGGAAATAAACTTAATTTCCCATAGATTTTCTTTTTTTTCTTTCACCGAAGGAGAAAAGCAACGGGATGGAAGGAAGGAGGGGAGTGGTAGAAAATCATTGTTGCATTCTGTGTTTGCTGTCTACTTCTCTTAGTAAATTGCCTCAGGAATTTCTGCAGTCAGCTGTAATCTACTCTTGAAAGGCCTCCTTTTGGACCAAACTCTTCAAGTGAGCCAAAACTCTCTAGGACTACAGAATTTCAGAGAAGACAATGAAAAGAGAGGGAGTATTAACATGTGGTCCTTCTATTGAGATTGCAAATTTTCCTTACGTTGTTGTACTGGTGCCTGGGAAAAAGGTGGAAAACTCTGCTTTTGGTAAGGCAGTGTTCACCACCCTCCCTTTCTCCCTGTCACCTTCTACCTTGTTTTCACCCAAGTTGGTTGCCACAGAGAGCTTTTTTATGTGGTTCTGAAAGTGGGGACTGGTACCATGGACAGATACCAAACAAGTATTTTTGTCTTGATATTTTGAATTAACACCTCGCCTCAAAATAAACCCAAAATGCAAATTATAAAGATGTGACTTTCATTCTTCCCAAGTTAATTAAACATGGAAAATAATGTTGGGGATAGGTTAATCACAATAGAAACCACCAAAGACAAGTATTTTTATCAGACAGCTGGCATTTTAAAAAGCATTCCTTCCCCTCCTACCCACTAAAGAAAAAGTCTCTATACTCCCCAATCCTAGGCAAGCTTTCTGAACCCGCAACTTCTGCCATTAATCTCCTTGAGGGTGAGAACAAATTAATTCATTTTTCCTTAATTCAAAACAGTGATGTGAAGGAAGCTAGACACTATTTGACGTCAGGATCTGGGTTGGAGTTTTAAGGAATCAGGCAGAAAGTGGGTGTGTCTGACACTTAAAGATCCTGAAAGCTATTCCTAGCTCCCAGAAATTATATAAAAGAAGGGGGTGGAAACAAACTTCAAACACCCTATTCATAAGATCAGAGGGAGGGGAGGGAAGGTACTGATTCTTTGATTTACTCCACAAAAATGTATTCTGTACCTATTATGTGTCAGTCACTGTTTAAGATCCTGGGGCTATAGCGATGCATAAAGCAGGCACGAATCTCTGTTCTTGTAGAGCTTGCATTGCACTGGGGGAGACAGATAGTAAACAGGGTAAATAAGTAAAGTAAAGAGGGTAGCCTGTGTTAGGAACAATATGCGAGTGGTTCTGAGTTGTGTATATTTGAACGCACATTGGTGATTTGAAATAGGGTAGCCAGGAAAGGTCTCATCCAGAAAGGAGTGTCTTCTTAAGGGTCTGAAGATGTGAGGCCATGAATCAAGTGGGGACAAGGGCGGAAAGGCAGAGCAACCAGATAGGAGGCCATTGCATGACCCAGGTGAGGGAAGATTGCTTGGACCGGGGGTGCAGAAAGGCAGTCATAAAGGGTTGGATGAGCCCCCTGCCAGATGAGACTGTGCACGTAGGAGGGAGAAGCAGAAGGGCTGGCCATGGGACTCTAGTCTGAGCATCAGGAGCAGGCCCTGGTCCCTCTGCTGTGGTCTCTGAAGCAGTCACCTAAGACTTGTGGAATTGCTTTGACACTAGTTGAGAAGTTCCTAGGGAGCAAGCCTATTTTTCTTTCAGACCTGAGTCCAGTAAATACTGGTTTGAACTGAAATGAATATTCCAAGATCAGCACGTAAGAGACAGAACACTGTAGAATACCTACAGGTTCAAAATGCATGAGTCACATGTGGTAAGAATGATAGCCAAGGGCCACCATGGGCTCTTCTTAGAGCCAACCAGTTGCGCTCATGCCCTGGGAACAGATGTATGAACTTAGAACCCCGGGAAGAGGGGTAGAACCTCCCTTTATTTTTTTTAATTTTTATTTTTTATTTTATTATTATTTTTAATCTTTATTTTTGAGAGAGACAGAGTGAGAGTGGGGGAGGGGCAGAGAGAGAGGGAGACAGAGATTCTGAAGCAGGCTCCAGGCTGTCAGCACAGAGCCTGATGCGGGGCTGGAACTCATGGACTGTGAGATCATGACCTGAGCTGAAGTCAGACGCTTAACTGACAGAGCTACCCAGGCGCCCCCAGAACCTCCCTTTAAATGCATCCCTCAGGCTCCCTGTGCTGGCTCCAGAGTGGCCTGGGAGCATTGTGCTTTGGGAGGGAAGGATTGGAAGAATTTGGGGTTTTCCAGGTAGTGACTTCTGGTTGGAAGGCCAGTCGCTGCAAGTGACCCACGGTTTTTTGTTTTTTTTGTGTTTTTGGTTTTTTTTAAGCACAGCTGGAACCCAGGACGAGGCAGCAGGGCAGGGTGGCTCATGGAGAGGCCGGAGCAGTCTGGGTCAGTGCCGCTAGACGTGAATCAGTGGAATCAGGCTCAGCTCCTTGCTCCACTCAGCCAGCCAACAGTGTCTATGAGCTGAAAAAGGAAAGGACAAGTGGTACCAGTTCACACCTGTTCTTTTCCCTTTTTGGCTTGTCATTTTTTGGTGTTGTGCTGTAGATGAGTTAATCTCTTCATTGAGTGGGGAAATCATGTATGTTTCAGGAGAGTCTACCCTCTACTGGCTCATTTTGTTCTATTCCCGGGTGAAAAGGTTGTAACACTGGTAAAGGGCATTACCAAGTATTTTCACAGGAGCAGGGCGGGTTTTATTTTACCCTCATATTTCTAGTGAAGGGCTGGCTTGAAGATTAACTGCGGTTCAAGGATGGAGGTGCCAGCCCGGTCTGTCTAGCCAGTGACCTGTCTTGACAACCACACACTGTGTGGTTGGAGAAGTATTTTGTCTTCTCCCCTGCTGGTTAATGAGCCCTGAGGATCAGGTATAGACAGCAAGATTAGAAGCACCTGTAGTAGCTACACTTTCCATGTACTCCTTCAAATTCTAACTAGTCCCCCTGGTGTGTGGCCTCTCCTTCAGGGTCTTCAAGTGGTAACTAAATGCCCCAAGGTCAGTGGTTCTCCCAGGGTGGTCCTGGGACCTGTGAGTTTGATTGAAATGCAGAAAGTTGGGCTTACCCCAGATCTACTGAATCCAGATCTGCAGCAGACGACTCCCTAGATTTCTGTGCACATTCCAGCATGAGAAGATTAAAGGTAATGTGCATCAACTGTTTACATTGCACTGTGGTTTTTTTTATGTTTATTTTTGAGAGAGAGACAGACAGAGATGGAGTGCGGATGGGGGAGAGGCAGAGGCAGTCTGTGACACAGAATCTAAAGCAGGCTCCAGGCTCTGAGCTGTCAGCACAGTGTCTGATGTGGGGCTCAAACCCATGAATCTTGAGATCATGACCTGAGCCGAAATTGGACGCTTTACTGACTGAACCACCCTGGCATCCCTACACTGGACTGTTTTAAAGTAAACCCTGTCGGAGTGCCTGGGTAGCTAAGTCGGTTAAGTGTCCGACTTCAGCTCAGGTCATGATCTTGTGGTTCTTGAACTCAAGCCCCGCGTCGGGCTCTGTGCTGACAGTCCGGAGCCTGCTTCAGATTTTGTGTCTCCCTTCTCTCTGTGCCCCTCCCCTGCTCATGCTTGCGCGCGCGCTCTCTCTCTCTCTCTCTCTCTCTCTCAAAATAATTAAATGTTAAAGTAAACCCTGTCGTGTGACTGTTCCATCTGTGGATGATTCTCAGCCATGAGGGCAACCTATGCCTCTCATTGCTTCCTTTTGTTGTTGATTTCTCGAGACCTTTTTCTGTTGACTTGTGCAATTCTTTTATTATGTGTTGCAGAAAGTGTGCAGTGCGAATTTGATGATTCCCTTTGCAACCAAAAATAGGATGTGGCTGTATCCCTTCTGTGTCCCTCATACGCCACATACGGGACTGGACAGGGCAGAGTTGCTCTTTAAGTTCTTAATTCGTGGAGGTGCCGAAAAGTGCCTCCATGACTTAACGGCTGACTTTGCTTAAATTTAAGTGTCCTCTAAATACAGGTATTAACTGGTGAAATAAGGCTAAAATCTAGTAGTTTTAGATCCCAAAGAGAATAGGGGGGTAAAAAACAACAACAGGTCACCTCCTAATTTTCAGGCTAGGAGAAAAATGAAACAAATCTCTACTTCCTTGCACCACAAAGCAACAGTTAGGGTGCTTGGTTTTGTTCTAATGGCACCTTTATCCACAGTCAGTGTTGGAGGGAGCCTCTAAGTGTGGTATAATGACGGGTCTCCATGTCTCTTTCCTGGGGAAAGAGCTCCAGCCCCTCGGGGGGTGTGGCGAAGGCTGGGGCCCTGCTGTCCGACCACAAAGATTACTGAGGACGTTTTCCATGCCTGTGGCTCTGGAGTGAGGGCAGAGCCCAAGGGAGAGCCCGCTGGGGGCCCAAATGGAGCCACCCCTGCCAGCTTCCCGTTCTTGGTTCTGTCACTGTAAGTGCCACTCGCTCTCAGTGGTTGCCACAGAGATAATGGTTGACATGGAGGGTGTGGCTGAGACAGCCCCATAGCTTTTATCACTCACTTGAGTTTCTACTCCTGGAAATACATCTGCCCTTGGGAAGGAATGCAGGCTGCTATCTGTGCCTGCGGGAGTGTGCATGGAGCTTGGGCATGAGGGGGTGGGTGGATGGTCCATCGCCACGAGGCAAAGAGAACTTGAGCGCTTACAAAGGCCCCGTTCATCACCAACATGCCCTGCCTCTTGTGTACCACTCGGAAGTTTACTCACTTGCCCTGCCTGAAGTCCTCGAACCAGCGGTAGGTCGGCCCAGTTCCTGGTGATGTGAGGACTGCGCTGTGGTGTTAGAAGAACGTGCCTTTTTGCTTGTCATCTTCGGTCAGTGGCCTGTGGTTGTGACTCCTGCTTTTAAAGGCTCCCTTGGCTCAGCCTCCAGTGGGGGATTGCTGGAGAAGGCCCTGGGAGGGTGAGAGCCTGCCTGCGGAGCTGATCACGGTCCTGTGGGTAGTTGGGCTCTTCAGCTGCTCCCAGCCCTCGCTCCCCACAAGTCCTTGTGGATCCAGGGGCTGCCCTAGTACTTTCGCTTTGCGGTGACTCAGGGGGAGCAGGTGAACCCCAGTGTGGAGCTCCTGCTTCTGAGGCAGAGACCCTAGAGGGGGAGGGAGTCAGAGTCCGCCAGATGTGAGCAGTGGGCCTAATAGGCAGATGGGGAGAGCGCCGCTGGAGTGCTTTAATTTGCTAACAAATGGCACCACCATGGTAAGACCCCACCCACATTCAGTGAACCTAAAACTTAGCATGATTACTGGTACAAAATGGCTGACATGGTGTTGGTCAGTGAGTCAGCCTACCATGAGTGTGATTGAAGACTGCTCCTGGAGTCAGCCTGTGTCTCATCTGGAGACACGGAACGATCCTGCCCATTCGTGGCTCCTCTCCTTGGCGTCATAGGCTTGCAAAGGTTGCCTGGTGACCCCAGATGCTCTGACTTCTTGGGGTCTGTGGCATCTGTGTCCTCATCCTGAAATCTATTCCTGCCTTTATTTACCTGGATGACTCTGACCCCAGAATTGGGCTGGAAGTCTTAGCTTCTGGAAACCTCCTTGAACTGCCAAGTTTACGGAACACCCTTTCCCCGCCAAGCCCTTCCCACACTGAACTGAACATAGTTGTTGACAGATCTGTCCTATTAGACTCTCGGTTCCTCAAGGGCGCGCCGTCTTCTGTACGTCTTTGAGACTGAGATGCACTCCTCCTTCCTGCTACGGTAACTTCCTGCAAGTGGCTCGGAGGCAGTAGCCCCTGTGCTCCATGATGGGAGAAGCTAGCTAGGCGGAGTTTATTTCATTAGGAGATACTGATGAAATATTAGGTTTAGAAAGACTGATTCCACAGAGGCTTCTATCCCTAGATTTTCTGGTTCTCTTCTGTGCAGTGGAAGTCTGCCTGAAACTTGAAGCCACATGCACAGTGTTTCCTAATTCTGTTCTCCACTATATTGGACTCTCTCAGCTGTTACCACGGAGGGGGCAAGAAGCTATGCTTGGGTCATTTTGCGTTTTGTCTGCAGCTCCTTGCTGCGGAGGCACGGACCTCGGCCTAGCCCTCCTTGGCACAGCCTGGAAATAAACACAGAGGGAAAGTGTCAGGAGCTCAGGAAGGACTGGCATGCAGTTTGTGCTTTTGATGTGTAGAAACCTTCAGTTCAGATGTGAGTTTTTTCAGGAGACAAAACCAGTATTTAAGGTTGGCTGTGCTTAATTGTAAAAATGCCATGCACACCTATGTTTATAGCAGCACTATTGACAATAGCCAAAGTATGGACAGAGCCTAAATGTCCATCGATGGATGAATGGATAAAGAAGAGGTGTGTATGTGTGTGTGTGTGTGTATATATATATATATATATATATATACACACACACACACACATATACACAATGGAGTACTACTCGGCGATCAAAAAGAAGGAAATCTTGCCATTTGCAACTACATGGATGGAACTGGAGGGTATTATGCTAAGTGAAATTAGAGAAAGACAAATACCATTTGACTTCACTCATATGAGGACTTAAGAGACAAAACAGATGAACATAAGGGAAGGGAAGCAAAAATAATATAAAAACAGGGAGGGGGACAAAACAGAAGAGACTCCATAAATATGGAGAACAAACAGAGGGTTACTGGAGGGGTTGTGGGAGGGGGGATGGGCTAAATGGGTAGGTGGCACTAAGGAGTCTACTCCTGAAATCATTGTCACACTATATGCTAACTAATTTGGATGGAAATTAAAAAATAAATTATTAGGAAAAAATGCTGTGGTGCTTCTGGTCCTCACCCCTTGGTTAGTGAATAAAACTCTTATCAAAACAGTCATTTTAAAAACTCAGTCTTGGGTGCAGTTTTGTTTGTGTCCTAGGATACTTGCCATAGATGAATGGCTGTTGCCATCTTGAAAGACACTTAAAGGAAGAGTCTGGCCCCATGGGGTGGGTCAGGTGAACTGTGGAGTTTTGCCATCTCTGCTCGGTGACATGATTGATGCCAGATTGTTCCCTTTTGACCCCAGCTAATGATCCTTATCTTTTCTCAAGGGATTAGACATTCACTTCTTTTCCTCAAAATGTTTAGGACAGGGATGGTGAACATTTTCCCTGTCAAGAACCATTGACCCCAGGAAGGAAGAGGCTATCTCTTGATCCAGGGCAGTGATCGTGGTTGGAAAGGCACCCCCAGGGCCCAGCCAGGGCTCTCTGAGCTCAGGCGACCCTCTCAGCACACAGTTAGAAAGCCCTGACAGATGACGTTAGGTTCCCTGCCAGTCCCATGAAAGGCTTGCCTCTTCCTATGGAGAGTCTTGGGTATTTTTTAGAAACCTCATTGAAGCCTTTGGGGTGGAGAGGGAAGGAAAAGTAGTCTTTACTGAGCATTAAGATGTGATTTGCCGGGTGATTTGCCAACGTTATTGTGTTATCACATGACTTCAAAGTGTCAGATGTGTACTTCTAAAAGTGTTTCGCTCACAAAAAAACCGAGGCACAGAGAGGAATTTCTTCTGAGTTTCAAACACTAATTTAGGAGTCTGCATAGCGATATTATCCCAGGCTATGGTGAAACAGTGCAGAAGGCTGAGGGCAAACCATAGCAGCGCACGGTGCAGGGCAAGGACCTTGCCAACTGGTGATGCAGGGGAGGGCAGGTGAAGGGAATACAGTGCCCCATGAGTGGGCAAAAGAGGAGGTCAGGGGCCCAGGGTGGCAGTTTCTATGAGCAGAGGCTGGGAAGAATGAGGTACTTTGCAGAGACCAAGGCTAGGACAGTCCTGGCTACAATTGATACCTGGGTAAGAGGGTTGAGTGTTTTCCACGTGTGTCCTCAGGAGCTGGTGGGGTGGGTATGTGGTTTCTGGCCCTTGTCCTGAGGTGGTTTTCTTCTTCTAAGTTTTCTCCCTGGAGAGTAAAGTAGGGTTGGGCTTGACCCCTGATTTGGAGGGATAGTCTCCTGTATATATCACCTGGGACTCTGGAAGCTTCCAGAAGAGCAGAGCAAGACTCCTTTGTTTAGGCAACCTCCCTTCTCTTTGCGCCCTGCCAGTAGGGGGTGAGCAGGGTACATGGCAGGGCAGTGACTGCCATTATGTTGTGGCCAGCTCAGGAGAAAAACACCCTCCACTCCAGCAAAATCAGCTTAGCGCTGTGGTTTCCTTGTTACTAAAAGAGAACTAGAAAGAAGGGCACCTGGGTGATTTAGTCGGTTAAGCAATCGACTTCGGTTCAGGTCATGATCTAAATGTTCGTGAGTTGGAGCCCCACATCAGGCTCTGTGCTGACAGCTCAGAGCCTGGAACCTGCTTTGGATTCTGTGTCTCCTTCCCTTGCCCATGCTCTGTCTCTCTCAAAAATAAATAAAAATAAAACCTTAAGAAAAGAGAACTAGAAAGAGAAATATATGTAACTTTGGAAGAACATACATCTAAATGTCTTAACTGAATTTGAAAAGAAAGGGAATGATACAAGCTTGTAAATAAAATATCTTGAGGTTCTCCAGATTCCTAATGAGCACAAAGGAAGAAGATGTAGCAGGAGAGGAGAGGAAGAAAGCAGGGGGGCAGACAGCCAAGCCATTTATTAGAGAGGCAGAGGTGTGGGCCAATGAGTTCTGAAGTGACCTCTGAAGTAAAAGGTCCCCGTCACCTGTTTTTCACAGCACTGCTTGCCTCAGGGTGTTGGTGCTGCTTTTCAGATGATAATGATCTCATTACCCCCGGGTCAGCAGCCTTTTTAGAGGGGCACTGTCAAAGTGCTGACCCCTCTTGCCTCCTAGGGGGTTCTCTGGATTGGTCAAGGGGCTCAGCTTCTCCAAGGACTGGTGGGACTGCATGTTTGTGGATCCTTCTGTCTCTACATTCTTTGATACTGGGGAGAAAAGAAGTCACGTTAAAAAAATTTTTTTTTAATGTTTATTTTTAAGAGGGAGGGAGAGCATGAATTGGGGAGGGGCAGAGAGTGGGGGGCGGGGGGACTGAGGATCCCAAGCAGGCTCAGAGATGACAGCAGACAAGCCAATGTGGGGTTTAAACTCACGAACTGTGAGATCATGACCTGAGCCCAAAGTTTGATTCTTAACTGACTGAGCCAGGAAGGCACATCTTAAGTGTCTTGCAGTGGCTGATCCGGCCTTTTTGCATCTGAGAAGGGACACTTTTGTGAAAGCGAAGATAGGAACAGACAGAAGTGTGCTTCCCTGGGGGCCAAAAGCTAGCCGGCTCTCTAAAATTCAGAGGGAGAAACAGTTGCCTACAAATGAAGTTGGAAGTGAAGGTACCTGGCTCTGCCTGGACCACCTTCTGACCATGAGGAAGGGGCACAGTGACTCCCAATGTAACAAGCAGGAAGGCGTGTGGAGCTGGGCAGATGGCGATGGTGATGGCGGGCAAGCAGCCAAACGTGCACTCGGTCACCTGATTTTTAAGTCTGGAGCAGCCTCCTTAGTCAACAGCTCCTTGGAAGCTGTTTGCCACTTGAAGGGGGCCCTGCGTGACAGGCATCACAATATAGGTGAATACTAGGGGTTCTCAGAGGGTTTGGGAGATGCAGGAGGTTGTCATCGGGAGGAGGTGGCTGGCGAGGGGCGAGGTGGAGGAAGCAGGGAAGCCATGGTCCAGGCCAGGGCTTGAAGGCTGGAGCGTGTGGCCTCTTCTGACCCCGGAGATTCCAGGATGGTATTCAGCTGTCCTGGGGGGGTCCATGTCGGGGCAGAGGCACTGCTCGCTTGCAGCGATTGCCTATAGTGTCCCATGTCTGTGGAAGTGGTCTCCCCATGAGCCTGGTAGGCAAGCTGGAGATCTGGGGGTCCTTCACCCATCTCAGCCCACATTCAGCTCTGTCCCTAGATCACTCCCACATCAACCCCTCCTCGCCATTCCCACTTGCTTGTCCCCACCTACCATCCCTTGCTCAGGCGACCTTTTACTTGCTTTTCAGCTCCTACCCACTCCCCATTCCACTTCCTCTGCCCTGGCTGCCTGTGCTGGCAGTGAGCTTGATAAAAATTGGTGTCAGTAGATTCCTTCCTGCTTGGAAATTCTTCCGGAGCCCTCCGTCCCTGCCTGAGAGACGTGTGACGGTGTTGGCAGCATGAGCCCCCCTCTGCGAGGACTCTCCTTGTCTCCGGCCTCACAGCCACAGCCTGCCGGAGTGCTTTGTGCTTTTGGAACCTAGTGCTTCCTTCTGCAGCATCCAGGCTTCCCACCTGCTCTCTTCTCTTCCTTGGGTTCCCCTCTGCACCGCGCTTCTCACTGGGGTTAACTTTTAGTCCTCGAAGTTTGTTCAGTGTCACCTCTTTTGAATCTGCTCCCTAGCCTCAGGGGGCACAGGTGTTGCCTGTCCTTCCTTGGTGGTCCCTTAGCATCACCATCAGGTTCTCACATAGCCTTGGCATTATTTGGGGGCATCTGTCTCCCTTACTCCGCTCTTGATGGCTGAGACCGTCTTCCTCCACCTTGGACACCCTGCTGCTCAGCATAACATCTGCTTAGTAGAGAAGCAATAAAGGATTCGTATAAAGATTACGTGACATGAATATTTACACTGTGATAACACTCCAAGGGAATTTGGGTTTAATAAGGTGGCCTTGAGCCGTCTTCTGTCTGCTCAGGACTCACAACCTCGCTATCATTTGCTTGTAGCCTCTTTAGGTTGAATGGGCTGCCTCGGTGGTGGGGGGGGGTGCCCTCATGCATCCCTCCTCACCATCATCACCACCACTCACTTCTCAGAACCGATGGCCAGAACAGAAGTCCTTGCTTTTGTATGTGTGTGAGTTTTCTCATTTTACACAGTGACATGAATGTCATGATTAGGACATGAGTTTCTGTGGCCCAGTTTATTTTTATTGTACAAACAGAACACACAGCTAGTTCCATGTCTACAAGCCCTTCTCAGTTCCTTCCCCTGCCCCGCTGCGTAGGGCCTCCAATCCCAGTGCTGGGACCAGCAACCCCATACCCCTCAGGTCTTAGTTTCTTCACCTGTGAAATAAAGATGCTGGGTTAGATCAGGCTGAGAAGCCGTGGTCCACACAATGTCTGGGAGGCCCACGGGAAGTACTTGTACCCTCTGACATGAACGTTGTTGATGACCTGTATATAACTTACCAATGAAACCATGACTTTGAAAAGTTTATACGTTGCTGGAAAAAGATGATTTCTAAAGTATCAGTGTGTTCCCTGGCAAATTTTCTACTATGCCACTTTGGTTTTTTTTAAGTATCAACACATTCTAAGGAAGCAACACTTGCGGGTTGAAGTGGGTTTTATTTGATGGTTATCAGTGTGTCAGTGGCACATTGAAAGTCATGGGAAGAATGGCCAGAGTGGAATTCTTTGGACTCACTCAGTGCTGATGGGTGCTTGGGCCTGCAGACTTGCTGGGGAAACGGGGCGTAACGTCAGCCTGGCCAGCGACTTCTGCAGGCGGTCTTGTGTCACTTTGCAGAGTTCCTCACTAGCGCGCCGATGGGTGGCTCTGAAAAGCCAATGTCACCCAGCCAATGCCTGGGTCGCTTCTCTTCGCTCCGTCTGAAAAATCACGATGGCTGTGTTCTCTGTAGCTGGTGCCAACGGAGTTTTAAATGGAGGTGTGAGCATTTTGTCTATGAATAAATCTTCTTGGTATGATGTCTTTTGTGGCAGCCCAAGGTTTTATTTTTAAGTTTTAAAAAAATGGTTATTTTTGAGAAAGAGAGTAGGGAAGAGGCAGAGAGAGGGGGGGACAGAGGATCCAAAGCAGGTCCCAAACTGACAGAAGTGGGCCTGATGTGGGGCTTGAACTCACGAACTGTGAGATCATGACCTCAGCCGAAGTCAGACGCTCAACTGACTGAACCACCCCTGTGGCAGCCCAAGGTTAAGAGGAAACTTACTATCTTGTTACTCTGTGCAGAGGAGGGCCTCCTGGGTCTTGGTCCAAGCTCTCCCATAGAACGCTTGCTTAATGTGTTTGGCACTTGGTGAGAGAAGGGTGCTGAAATTATTAGCCCTAAGTCAGTGATTTTTATGGGTCTTGAAGCATGATGTTCTAGAATGATCTTTCATTTTCCTACTTCCCTTGTCACACTCACAGATGCCTTGGGTTCCTCCCCTCCACATTCTGTCCCTAACTTAAATAGGTTCTCTCTCTCCCTTCCTCCCCTCCCCCCTCCTTTTTATTGATTCATTCTAACGTCCTGGTCTGCTTTCCTCACACGAGGTTTTCGTCCCTGTGCTCTTGGCTGAGCAGGCAGCACAGGAACTCTCTGGCTGTGCCTGTCAGCACTGATGTTTGTGGGCCATGCAGCTTTCCTTCCCAGTGATGGAACAGGAATGGTCCCTAACGGCCTTTAATTAATTTGCCCTCGGCTCATTATTGTAAGCTGGTTTAAAGTATGATACATTAATTGTGTCTCTTAAAGGAACAGGTTTCATTTTAAAAGGCATGAATTATGGAGAGAAAAGATAGGGGTGGTTATTCTGCTGATGCCTCCTTTCCCCACCAAATGGAGGCTCAAAATAGTCTTTCACTCAAAGGCTAGTGCTATACAAATGACTGCATCCTGGGCAGATTGAGTTTGGAAGAAGGTGGAGAATAAACACATATTGGCCAACCACGGGCTGTACTTGACTTTAATAAGAATGGATGCATCATTGGCCCATTACAGCCTTGCTCACTACTGGAGCTGGCCTGGCCTCTCCCATGGGACCTTCTGCCACCAGAGCTCTCAAGACTTCTGTCCACCCTTGGGGCCATGCTGATGGAAGGCGGGGTTCCTCTTTGCATACCTCCCACCTGGCTGTCTCCAAGCTTGGTGAGAATGGCAAATCTTCTGGACTCCAATCTGAACCCAGCCCTCCTTTTTACACTAAGGTTTCAGTTTTGAGTTGACATGTTTTGTTTTTTTTTTTTTTTTTGATACTTGCCACTTTTTACATGGGCATCTTCTTCCCCAGTGCTCTGACTTAGGACTCTTAAGCTGAGTCTGGGGCAGCCAGATCTGTCTTCTCTTGTACCCCCATCCTCCCCAGTAGAGGCTGCATGCTCTTTAACATGTGTTCACAATGTAGGCGGACAAAGAGGAAAAGGGAGAGAGGCTCTGTGAACTCCTGGAAGAAGCCTCTGGAGCTGCCCTCTTGCTGGCATAGGGTGGGCTCTGGGCCTCTCTCCCTGCTCTACATTTGATGCCCTCTCTCTTTTGTGTTAGCTGACTTTCAGGTAGTAGGGATGTATGAAATTCCCTCTCGGGATTTGGGACCCATTAGAACAGTCTGCACAGTGGATTGGGTGTGTGGGATAGTAAGAGGACCTCCGAGCTCTGTTTCCTCCTTCATAGGCTGAAGCCCAGTGTGCACATGGATGTGCATGCATGAGGATGCACACAGAGAGCAGATGCTGTGGACACGGAGGGCAGAGCAAGGGAGTGCCACGGTTCTCAGTCACCCCTCTGTAAGGAAGCCTTGCGTGTACTCCTGTAAGCCCCGATTAAGACTCACACCTGAATTCTGCATAGACTGCTGCTTCTAAAGGAGGAGTGATTGATGTGGATGCATCCAGGAGCTATGTCAGACATACCCTCGAGAAGCTACCAGGCCAGTCGTATTCCTAGGTGAGCCCTGCACACTCTAGTCTAACTTGAAAGGGAGGCCTGCACAACCATGGTGAGTCTGACTTCCCGTATGGTGTGGCCTGGATGTGACACAAATAGAACACTTAGTTTCTTGAACTCCAGAGAGTGGCCAGCAGTTAAAGCTCGAGCCCATGCCTCCCGTGGCATGGGTAGCCCTGAATCGAGGAAGCTGGGACCTGGGTGGTAGGAAGGAGTGCTTCTCCTTTGGCCTGTGTGGGCTGCTCTTGAATGACACCAAAAGGCTATCAGTAGTCACTGGTTTGAGCCCAATATCTGTGCCAGCAGGAGCTGTGTGTGCCTCTCAATGTGATAAAGGATATAGGCATGCCTCATTTTATTGCACATGATTGCACTTGGCAGATGGTACGATTTTCTTCACTAATTGAAAGTTTTATGGCAACCCTGTGTCAAGCAAGTCTATTGGTGCCATTTTTTCAACAGCATTTGCTCGCTTCATGTCTCTGTCATATTTTGGTAATTCTCACAATATTTCAAACTTGTTTATTGTTACATCTATTACATTGATTTGGAATCAGAGATCACTGTTTGCTGAAAGCTCAGATGGTTAGCTTTTTAGCAATAAAGTTATTTTTAAATTAAGATATGTACATTGTTTTTTTTAGATGTAATATTGCACACTCAATAGATGATAGTATAGTGTCAACGTAACTTGTATATGCACTGGGAAACCAAAAAATTCTCTTGACTTGCTTTATTGTGATAGTTACTTGATTGCATTGTTTGGGAATTGAACTTGGGATATCGCCAATGTATGCCTGTATGTCACTTACAAATGTGCTTGGTTCCTAATCCTATTTGTTCTAGGTAAACACTGGTGTCTCCTAAAATGTATGTGAAGAAACAATAGAACATGTTAGGATGAGTATAGAGGCTATCTGGTATCACTATGTTTTAAAAATAGAGGGCAATTTTGAGTTTTAATTAAGCACTGTAATTTCATTTTACCCCATGATCTTGGTGCTTTAAGAAAGGCAATATAAATGATCTTATCAAAATCAGAGTAATACCTCTTGGGATAACTAATTGGTCCTTTTAATTTCAACCACAGTGGTGAGGATTTCCGTGTTTTCATGTTATAGAGACCGATGGATGACATTTGTAAAAATATCAGTTGCATAGAAAAAACAAAAAAGGTTTTACAGTACTTGGGGAGAAGATACCTTGGTCCATAAAAGTGAAACATCACTGCTAATCACTTCCATGAATGGTTAAAAAAAAAACAAAAAACTACAATTTAACAGATGCCAGATTGGAAGAATTTCTGGTCTAGACCTCATGGAGTGCTTTTAACATATGGAATAAAAACACTTTGCCCTTTAAAGGACATTTCAGCCAAAATATGTAATATTCTTAAATAAGATGGCTGATCTTTTGAGATTTGTTATTAAAAAGGCAAAACTACATTAAAATATGTGAATCTTTCTCTGAAGTTTGTAGTGAGAATTCTCTGGCATTAAAGAATTATTTGGGAACTTTTCTATTTCATTAAATAATTATTCCAAACAAAGCTGAATGAATGAATAAAGTTAATAACTATAAATAGTCTTATTTTTTAATTAAGGACAATTGAAATAGACTTTTCAAATAGAAATTATGGTTTGTTTTAATTAAGAGAGACTTGGCAAAAAAAAAAGTTTTTTGGCACCACTAAAAGATATTTTTGGCATTTGTACAAGCATGTTTCTCATCAAAGGGTGGAAGGCACCATCAGGCCCCCCTGAGGTCTTCTGTTCTAGTGCCACCACAGAGTCCTTTGTGATGTCCTAGATGCTAAAAATATGTGGTGGATGCGTATCAACTAAAAGAGAGGTTATCAGACTAGATAAAAACAATTGCAACTATAACTACGAGAAACTCTACACCATGCAAATACTAACCAAAAGTGACCACTGAGATACCACCTCGTACCTGTCAGAACCGCTACAATTAACAACTGAGGAAACAACAGATGGTGAGGATGCCAAGAAAGGGGAACCCTTTTGCACTGTTGGTGGGAATGAAACTGGTGCAGCCGCTCTGGAAAAAAGTATGGAGGTTCCTCAAAAAGTTAAAAAAAAAAAAAAAAAAAAAAAAAAAGAATTACCCTGCGACCCATCAGTGGCGTTACTAGGTATTTATCCAAAGGATACCAAAATGCTGATTTGAAGGGACCCATGCCCTCCAATGTTCATAGCAGTGCTATCAACAATAGCCAAGGTATGGAAGGAGGCCAAATAGCCATTGATGGATGAATGGATAAAGAAGATGCGGTTTATCAATATACAATGAAATATTACTCAGTGATTAACAAAAATGAAATCTTGCTATTTGCAACAACATGGATGGAACTTGAGTGTATTATGCTAAGCAAAGTCAGTCAAAGACAGTGAGACAAATCATATGATTTCACTCATGTGGAATTTAAGAAACAAAGCAGATGGACATAGGGGAGGGGGAGAAAAGATAAAGATGGAGGCAAGCTATAAGAGACTCTTAAATGTAGACAGCAAACTGAGGATTGCTGGAGGGAAGGTGGGTGGGGGGGGATGAGCATTAAAGAGGGCACTTATTGAGGGTGCCTGGGTGGCTCAGTTGGTTGAGCGTCCACCTCTTGGTTTCTGCTCAGGTCATGATCTCAGGGTTTGTGGGTTTGAGCCCCGCATTGGGATGCATTCTGACAGTGTAGAGCCCACTTGGGATTCTATCTCGTCCCCTCTCTCTGCCCCTCCCTCCTCACGTGCAGACTCTCTCTCTCAAAATAAACTTGAACAAAAAGAGGGCAACTTCTTGGGATGAGCACTGGGTGTTATGTGTAAGCAATGAATCATTAAATTCTCCTGAAACCAATACTACACTATATGTTAACTAACTCGAATCTAAATGTTTTTAAAAATTCCAAAAAAAAGGAGGGTGATATACTCTCTTATGTAAGTTTGAGAAATGAAGAAAGGCAAAATAAAAAGTTCTTATCATCTTGTTAAAAAAAGAAACTAGAAATCGGTAACAAAAAGATACTTGGAAAATTCCTAAATATTTGGAAGTTAAACAGTGTACTTCTAAATAAGCCATAGGTGTAAACAAACAAACTAACACATTTTGAGTGGAATGAAATACTCATCATTCATTCAATTTTGAACTGAATTAAAACAAAAACAGTGTATCAAATTTTGCAGAGTGTAGCCAAAGCTGTGCTTAGGGAGATGTTTATAGCAATAACTACTTACATTAGAAAAGAAGAAAGGTTTCAAATCAGTCGTTTCAATTTCCACCTTAAGAAAGTAGGAAAAATGAACAAATTAGGCCAAAAGCAAGCAGAAGGAGGAAAATGATATAAAAATTAGGAAAGGAAAGAACAATGAAATCAAAAGTTGCTTGAAAAGAGCAATAAAATGTGATATATCTTTAGCCAGACCAAGTTAAAGGGAAGAAAGACACAGATTACTAATAACAGGAATAAGAGAGGAGATTGCTAAAGTCAAAAGGATGATCGGGAATATTATGAACAACTTTATGCCCATACATTGAACAACTTAGGTGAATTGGAAAACATTCCTTGAAAGATACAAATTATTAAAGTTCATTCAAGAAGAAATAGAAGAGCCTTATACTAATTGAAGAGATTGAATTCATATTTGAAAACCTTCCAATAAGGAGAACTCTTGGCCCAGGTAGCATCACTGGAGAATTCTGCCAAACATTTAAGGAATATATAATACCAACTCTATACAGACTTGCTCTGAAAGTCGAAGAGGAGGGAATACTCCCAACTCATGAGATCAGCATTGCCTCAACATCAGCACCATTAAAAGGAAACAAAACTACATACACATCAATATGCTTCATGAATATAGATGTAAAAAATCCTCAACAAAATATTGTCATTTTCAGCTAAATTTGATTTTTTTTTTTACCTGACTTTGACTATCATACCAAGTACTAAAACCTTAACAACCTGAACACAACTAACCATCATTTTCATTCACATGAATCAGAAGCCAGGACAGATCATTGGTAACTAAAGGAGGCTCTGTGATAGTGTGAATTCACTTAAGACTATTTCTGCTGTTTACCTAGTGGTATATATGCAAGAAAGTCTACCGCGAGCCTTACCACCTTATAAAGAGGTACTTGGAATTGACTCTGTCTTCTGATCCTCTTCCTGGATAAGATAAATCTGCCCTTCTTCTTCATTTCTATAGCCCCATACTTGCATCTGATAGATTTGTTCTTATTTATTAGAAGTGGTAGTGGCAAAACCCAAACTTTGAGAAATCTGAGATGTTAGCTGTGGAAACTGAACAAGTGATCGTCCCGAGGACCAGACCCAGGGGTGATGCAGTTAACTCCATTTATTTATTATTTAATGTATTTTGAGGCCATGCAGACATTTTAGAGGTCAACTTTAAAGTTGCCTGGGCTTCATGTCTTAGGGTCTATGATAAACTAGATGTTCATTTTAGGGGTGGTTGATTCCTCTAGAGTTTCCTCAGATACTTGTTTTTAGGAAGACAATGCATACTCTCTTAATCAAAACTCTTCATAATAAGTGATCATCAACTGTATGTTGTATAGATGTGGTAGATTCCATGGTGGTCAAACAATGAGAAGGCCTTGGGGTCAGACACCACAGACCTCCCAATCTGATGTAATCTAGCCTCTGCCACTTACTGGGTGTCTTCATAGGTTTTGAGTCTGGAGGAACCTGACCCCTGCCCAAGTTGCCTGGAGAAAACCAGTGTCTGCAACGCAGTGAGGGAGGCGGCCAAGGCTGCATGATCAAGGGCTTGATGGGTCATACAGAGGATCTTGGGTTTCATTCTCCGTGCAGGGGCAGCCATTGAAGGGTTTAAATAGGAGCGGTGATATCATCAGGTGGTCACCCAATCCTTCTGGCCTTGGTCTGGAAAGTGGATGGGAAGAGGTCAAGATGTCTGTGGGGAGGCCTTTAGGGGAAGTTACCACCATAATTGCTGAGTCCCACCTGCCCTACATCCTTCTGAATCTAAAGTGGGAGCCTATTCACTTTCAGAGCTACTGTGCAAAATGGGAATATTCTTCTCATGAGCAGACTTCTGCCAACTCTTTTAGACCTGTGTATTCCATGGCCTTCCACTCAAGTCTATGACATAAGCAGAGAATGTGATTCTGGGCATTGCCCCCCATATGCTGAAATTGAAGCTCAGAGTGGCCAGCCACCAGAATAACACTGCTATTGACTACTTTATTCTTAACGTTTTAAATGCTTTGGTATCTCCCTTTGTCCTATCAGTGTTTGGCATAACACAAAACTTTCATCCTCTAAGTCTATTGTTACCTGTTCTCATTTTATAGACCAGGAAATCCAAGACTTAAAAGTAGACTACTTTGTTCAAGGTCATCTCCCAAGTAGGTGGTGACACCAGCTTTGAAATGCAGGCTGACTGCTTAGTTGTTGCTCTTATTAAGTTCACTCTTCACTACCTGGTGCCTAGAACAGTTCCTGGCAGACACTCAGGAAATACATGTTGGGTGCTGTGTATTGGGAAAGCCTGGTGCCCGATGTGAGGAACCTGACCTGCCAGCGGAATCACATGGGTCAGGGCCACACTTGAGTTGTGTGAAGCTGAGTACTCTGCACTCCCAGGCCTTCTGTGTAGACCGGGATAACTGGTTTCTCCCCTCCTCCTATGTGCCCTCGGCACTTTGCAGCTCTCCTCCGCTGGCTAACTAGTAATTGTGGCATATTCATTCATCTTCCTGTCATGTTGGGACCTCTGGAGGTTGGGTGTTAGGTTGGGGTCACCTCCTTATTCGCTGGGCCTGACCTAACGAGAATGTGTTAAATATGACTGAGGGGAACACGGGGGTTGTAGGAGTTGGCCTGCATCTTGAGCCAGAGAAGCCTGACACAGGGCTCCTCTGTCTGTCTGGCTCAGGGCCAGACCTGTTCTTGAACATGAGTGAGAGCCCAGGAGCAGGCAGAGCAGAGGCTGCTTAGAGGGCCATCACCAAGACATCCAGTCCTTAATCCAGCACAGCGTCCTGTGCTGCCCTTGGATCTTTAAGGCCCTTGACCGTTAGATCCCAGGAAGAAGAGGTTCCTCAAAGCTGAGCCCAGCTGCAGAAAGCACAGTGGTGCTGGGGCTGTGAGGCCAGGAAGGAGGGAGGGGGGAGGATGCATTCCATCATGACTGTGTTCATTTGCCGGATATAGTTGGCTATCGAGTACAGTGGTCTACAAACAGCTGGGACTAGAAGTCTGGAGAGAGGGAGGGTGGTGGCTGAGGGTGCACGTGGGGTGTTGGTCTCTAAAACTCACTCATCCCCTCTTCCGGCCACCTGTAGCAGCCTGGACTGTTCCTTGTACCATCTGAGGTGAGGTCTGTATCTTAACTGGATCCAGTCCCCTCACCTCTGCAGTGGACATTCTGTTCATTGTTCGTGTTCTCTCTGTGTCTTTACCCTTGATTGCGTCAGTTTAATTAATTTTATATGTTATGTTTTTTATTTCAGAAAAACTGTACAACTCCAGTGGGCGAGATTTAAGAAGGGCCCTTTTCTCCCTGAAGCAGATATTTCAGGTAAAAAAGAAGACACGTGTGCTCACAGGTCCTGTTTTTGTATTGCTTATGGAATCAGATACAAACCTATTTCTGCCTCTTACTGGTTACAGAAAGAAAAGTTCCTTTCGATTAAAATGTCAATTAGGTCAGAGTCTCAGTTGAGACTATTTTTACCCTATTAAATATTTCAAACATAAGTAAAGACGACTTTACCAAATCATGTTTTTCCATGCTGACTTCAGACTTTTAAAAAGAAAAACCTACTGCAGATATAATTGAGGTCTTGCGTTGTCCCCAGTACTAACCATCTTCCTCCCACCCCAGGCCCCCTCTGTATCCATTTTTCCATGCTGTTGGTGAATATTCACCAAGAGTATGTATATCCTTTGTTAACTTCATACATATTATGCTGCATGGATCATACTCCAGCTTATTTAGTGAAAACGGGATAGATGTAGGCATGACTGACGTAGCTCTGAGTCGTCTATTGTATGAATAAAGCATAATTGGCTTTGTTCACTCTTCTGTTGGTTTATTCCCAATGTTGGCTATTTTAGAAACCATGCTGCTGTGGATGTGTCCCTTGTGCACACATGCAGGGTCCATTTTATCCTTTATTCCTAAGCCTTCCCTCTTCCCCTGCCTTGAGAAAGTCCTGGGCCTAGTGAAGAAGGCCAGGACAGGGGAGCAGGCAAGTTGAGAGACTCTCACTTGTGAGCAGCCAAGAGGAGAGAGGGACAGAGCCAGGAGAGGAGGGGGAGACTGCTGTCTGGCAGAGTCAGGAGGTAGCACGTGCACTGAGTGTCTGTATATTCCTAGGGTATATCCCTCTTCTCTTCAGTTCCTGTCTTAGCCATATTCTTAAAAAATTTTGTCAGTGATAGTTTTTTTTATTTTTATTTTTTTAATATTTATTTTTGAGAGAGATGGAGCACAAGTCGGGGAGGGACAGAGAGAGAGGGAGACACAGAATCCAAAGCAGGCTCCAGGCTCTGAGCTGTCAGCACAGAGCCTGACACGGGGCTCAAACTCACACACCATGAGATCGTGATCTGAGCCACAGTCAGATGCTTAACTGACGGAGCCACCCAGGCACCCCTGTCAGTGATAGTTCTGCCAGAGTGGCACTTCCCCTTCATGGATGTCTTCCTGAGAGGGGACTGGCAAGAAGGCCAACAATCCATCCCATCTGCACATTCTCATCCCGTTGTTCCTGAAAGGTGTTCAGTCATGCCCTTAACCTTCTCCCAGAGCAGAGTCCCTTCTCAGTGTTAACATTTCTGGACGTGAACCCTTTTGGCTCTTCCAACAGTTATGGTGGTGAACCTACCCTGTCATTGCTCCTCATGCTGCAATGTCTCTGAAACACCTTGCGTTTGGGGTCTACCGTGGTTCAGACTGGTTCTTCTGGAAAAATGGCAACATCTGTCCATGGGCACTGCCTGCTTTTTGTTCTCTCCATCTCAGTCTGTTCTTTCTACCAGAGGGGTTTGAGGAAGGCCTTCTCTTGCTGGTCCCATGTAGCCTTCTAGATTACATCTGAATTTCTCAGTCTAATGTGAAGCCCTCATGGAAGCCTCTGCTGCCCAATTCTCTACTCTTGGCTGCATCTTAAATTCTATTCATGGGTGCATTCTGGGAGCAAGCTGTACCCTTCCTTTTCTGCACCTTTTCCCCTGGATCTATTGCTTCTATCCCATAATGTGTTGCCACCCCACATCCACTCTCCATGTCTCTTGGTTGACCTCCTGGTGTCTCCTCTTGCTAGTGCCCTTCTCCCTAAATGAGTCATTCTAGTGCCTCCAAATACCTTTGAAGTTCTCTGAGCTTACTTGTAGTATAGAACTTATGGCACTTGTCTGAGTCTAGCTGTCTGCAAGCTCCCTGGATTTCATCACTGAGTCTTTGGGGCCAAGCACAGTATCTGGGGCTGTGTAAGCAATGGGTGAATTGGATAACCTTCTAGCAGATGTGTATGTCGTTAGTCTTTCTGGTTTCTAATTTAGTAAACACTAATTGTCCCAAAGTTCCATCTGTATCTCCTTGTTCCTTAGCCAAACAAAACGAAACTTGTTTACCTTTGATGACATCCTTCTCTTTAACTCAGATTCCCAGCTGCAGTTGGGCTGGACCCTCACTGTACCACCAGAGGGCCAGGCTCATGCCATTCCTTGTCCTAATTCATTTAGTCCCTCAGCCTGCCTGATGTTCTGTTCAGCTTTGACTTCTTTCAAAACCTGTGTTCACCTCATTGAGTACCCAGTTGGTGGCAGAAACTGAAGAGAGAGGAGTCAGTTATTCCAAGTGACTTTAAAACATTGTGATTTGTGTGCTTTGAGTAGATATATTCTTTTTTTTTTTAATTTATTTATTTTTGGGACAGAGACAGAGCATGAACGGGGGAGGGTCAGAGAGAGGAAGACACAGAATCTGAAACAGGCTCCAGGCTCTGAGCTGTCAGCACAGAGCCCGACGCGGGGCTCGAACTCACGGACCGTGAGATCATGACCTGAGGTGAAGTCGGCCTCTTAACCGACTGAGCCACCCAGGCGCCCATGAGTAGATATATTCTAAGAACGAAAGGAACCACACGCCCAGTCAACTGTTTGCAATAGTCCCATTGCTGCTGCTGGTGTTGTGTTGCTGTTCTAAGACTGGTGTATGTGTTCTAATTTGGTCATTCTTAGAGTTGTTAAGCATTAAGATTCTTGGTGTGTGAGGAAAAAGGAGATAGAAAGGTAGAAGAGGTTAAGAACTCTGTATTCCTGAATTTAATTGAAAGTATCAGCATGAACCCATGATGTTTATTGTCTAACTAACAAGCAACTAAGCATATTTCCAGCTCAAAGTTTACTAAAAAACACTAGGAACAATGGTCAGCCTATTACTTAAAGCACCACTAGCCCCAAGGTTGTGATGTTGAGATACTGAAAGGAACAATAGATCCTTGGAGAAATAGCTGATTTGAAGTCTGGAGTAGGAAATGGTTAAAAAAACCCAAAAAAGACAAAAAAAACCTTAAAGCAAGGACGGTATCAGGTCCTGCTAGGATTCTTGCCAAAAGAACAAAGAACTCAGGAGCATGTTGAAGGGTCTTCTACTGGTGGTTGGAAAATAGCAACATCAATAAGGATGATAAATACAATGGATTGAAAGACATCGGGAAAGTTGGCATTGATGAGTTCATAATGATACTAAAAAATAATGATGAATAGGTCACCTTAGGAAGATGGTAGTGAATCAGCTGATTATTTTGAAAAAGGGTAAAGTTTAAGAATATCACATTTATCTTACCCTTTGCCTTTAAAATTTTTTAAATTCAAGTATAATTAATATGCAGCGTTATATTAGTTTCCGGTGTATAAAATAACGATTCAACAATTTTATATGCTCATCTATACTGCTCTTGATTCCCTTTCCCTGTTTCATACATCCCCCCACCTACATTTCCTCTGGCAACCACCAGCTGTCTGTATTTGAGTCTATACTTTTTACTCTGGATCTATTTTGTTTCTTAAATTCAAGTGATTTCACTTAAAATTATAGCCTCTAGATCCATCTGTGTTGCTGCAAATGGCAAGATCTCATTCTTTTTTATGGCTGAGTAATATTCCACTGTATGTATATATGTATGTGTATATATAGATGTATATGTCTATATATAGGTAGATATACCACATCTTCTTTATTCATTCATCTGTCCGTGGACACTTGTGTTGCTTCCATATATTGGCTATGGTAAATAATGCTACCATAAACATAGGAGTATATATATATCTTTTTGCATTAGTGTTTTCATTTTCTTTGGATGAATACCATGTAGTGGCATTACTGGATCATATAGTAACTCTATTTTTAATTTTTTGAGGAAACTCCGTACTCTTTTCCACAGTGGCTGTACCAACTCACAGTGCACGAGGATTCCATTTTTCCTCTACATCCTCACCAACCCGTCATTTCTTGTTTTTGATTTTAGCCATTCTGACAGGTATGAGGTGATACCTCATTATAGTTTTAATTTGCATTTCCCTGATGATGCGTGATGAACATCTTTTCATGTGTCTGTTGGCCATCTGTATGTCTCCTTTAGAAAAGTATCTATTTAGGTCATCTGCCCGTTTCTAAATCAAATCGTGTGTGTGTGTGTGTGTGTGTGTGTGTGTGTGTGTGTGTGTGTGTGTGTGTGTGTTGGTGTTGGTGTTGTATAGGTTCTATATATATTTTGGGTATTAACCCCTTATCAGATATATCATTTATAAATAACTTCTACCAGTTAATAGGTTGCATTTTTGCTCTGTTGGTGGCTTTCTTCACTGTGCAAAGACTTTTTATTTTGGTATAACCACAATGGTTTAATTTTGCTTTTGTGCTTCCCTTGCCTTAGGAGATGTCTAGAAAAATGTTGCTAGGACTGCTGTCAAAGGAATTACCACCTATGTTTTCTTCCAGGAGGTTTACAATTGCACTAAACATAATAAAATACCTAGGTATTGTACCCTTCTCTATATAAACTTTAGGGTAATGGAATGGTAGTTGAACGGAAGTTTTGTTTACCATAATCTTCTAGCTAATGGGGAGGAATAATAGAATTAAAATATCACAGTTTTGTAGCCCTATGTAAATTGATCTGGGTATTGAACATCAATGCCTGCGCTGACATGGTGGAAAAGAGATAAGGCCAGATAGTGTGTCGTTCCTCGTGGGAATTCGCACTCCCATCGGTGGTGTGCTAAAGCCAACAAAACCAACTCTGGATCTCCTCATGTCCACCTGTGCAGTACCAGTTTAAAAATGATCTAGGATAGAGGCACATGCTAATCTTCCCCACAGTGGTGTAATGAATAAAGTCCAGACTGTAGGCTACTCTACAGGACAGATGACCTACTTTCCTAAACACCTACATTTCAAGGAAAACAAAAAAGATGAATTAAAAAGACCTTTAAAACTTATCAACTGAATGTCACATGTGGATCTTGTTTGGATCCTGGTACAAAATGTAAAAAACAGAACAGTATTTATGAAACAATTGGAGTTTTGGTCACGGACTGGACATTTAGTAATATTAAAGCATCAGTTTTTTATTGTGAGTACATAACTTTAAAAATAGTTTCTGTATTTGGGAGATTCTTATTGGAGTATTTATGGATTAAGTGATGTGATGTCTGGGATTCCCTTTAAATTAATAGGGCAGCAGCAGACAGACAAATTAATATGGGGTGGTAGGGGAAACAGGACTGGTAGGAGTTGACTGGCACCTGAGGGTCACTCAACTGTTCTGTATATGTTTCAAGTTTTCCTTGGAGAAAAAAAATTCAAAAACAAAATGAACGTGGTTGAGGTCTTGTTGCACATTCCTTCACTGAGTTTGTTCTGTGGTGTTAACTCTGAATTCTCAGGGATGTTATTTCTGCCATTTATTCATCACACGGATAGTTTTGAATAGCATTTGCTGATATTATGTAGTCAATAGCTCTAAACCAGGCAGGCATCATTGGGTATTGAATGGATTACACAGGCGTAAACTGTCTGGGGCTTGGATCACCTTCTCCCATACCTGTAGTCTGCATTTAAGTCATCTTGTGTTTTCTACATGCAAGGCTTCTTTCTGGAACTTAAGAGTATAAGGGTGTAAAATACCAAGCCATTGGTCTTTTGCATTGAGCTGAATAGTTTTCCTTGACGAATGAGCATTAAAAAGAAAAACAAACAAAAGATCACAGGTTGAAGTATGGCTAGTGTAGAAAATTCTGAAATGCAGGGACAATCCCTGATCAGTTGGTGTTAACGTTCTGATTTCATTCTAGTTGGAAACCAGTGTTTTAAATATCATTTATTGATGCCTAAATATTTTAGGATATGTGTTCAAAATCTACATTGCCAACTTGGAGGACATTCTCCACAATTTATTAGCCACAAATGCCTATTTCTTAAGTGCCTTATCTACATATGTCCATACCTTTTAGTTAAGGTTCTGAATCTTCATAAACACTGTCTCCCTGGTCCGAGGATTTGGTTGCTGAGTACCTTGGCCCAGCAGCCAACTCTCGGCTGTATTAATATTAGTGATTAGCTTGAGTGGTTTCTCGAGGGCTTGTTCTCACTTTTTCACCATGAAGTCATGTATGAATCTAGCTTTAGTTCAAGTAATAAACATTTGTTACATGCTTGGAAAAACCTTCTGACTAGACATGAGCTCATCTAAATGTTCACTTTTCACATATGCTGGTGGAAAAGGATATGGATGGAGGGAGAATTATTTTTATTTCCTTTATACATATGAGTGTAAAGTAATTTTCCAAAAACTCATGATATTGTCCCATTTTCTCTTGCTTCTAAAGCCGTGATTATCTTAAAGTCTGAGTTAACACAGCTGTCTTTCATTACCTTCAGGGCACAAGCATCTCCCACCCCCACCAGTGCCCTCTGAACGTTGAGAGTGTTTTCTTGGTTCAAAGGGAGCCTTCGCCTGGCCTGCCCACATTTAGCTCAAGTCCTCCATCCATATAATTGGAAAATGCCATAAAGTCAAAATGAGGGGCTGATTTCACATAGGGACAGGAGAATTATGCCCATTTGTCTAAATTATTTTTTTCTTTTTTGGAGATAAACTATGGTTGCTGACCATTCCTATAATAATAACCATTCATTATTCCATTAAGCTTCCTACTATTTACATCACTGAGGTTTTTTTTAATTTTTGCTCTGTTGTTATAATTGAAGATGAATGTTCCAGTCTTACGCTAGCTGCCTCTGAGACCAGGCATTGTCTAATTCAGGACATCTCCTGAAACAGTAGTGGAAAAATCCCTCTCATAGAGCTCTGTAGAACTTGGTACTGCAGAAAATGATTGGGCTTGGGTGCTGGCTGGACATAGGTGATCTCAGCCCAAGTTTTGAGTCTTCTGTAAAGAGAAGGTAGGCTTAGATCAATGGTCCTCGAAGTGATTGCCCTTAAGGATTTCCTGGGGAAGTTATTCACAGCCAGAGCCCTGCCCTCAGAAATTGTGATGAAATTCATCTGGGCAGATCCTGCTTCCTATTTCTTTTTAAAGATTCCCTAGATGATCCTAATGTGAAGGAGTCAGGGGTGAGAACCATCGGAACATCTCTGAGTCACCTGGGGGGATGCGTTAAGCACAGATTGCTGAGCCTCATGGTAGAATTTTCTATGCAGTAAATTGGGGTATTTGCATTCGTAACAAGTGCCCAGGTGATGCTCATGCTGCCGGTGAGTCTGGACACCTGTCTTTGAGAACCACTGCATTAGATGGTCCCTGAGATTCCTTCCACGTCCTGCCTCCTGTGACTTCCTGTGGCCTCCTGAAGCGGCCCCTTTGCAGACAGATGTGGTTGCTCCAGATGCACGGCTGGTCATGTGCCTCCTGGCTTGTCCTGCAACGCAACTTGGGAGGAGGAGAAACTGCTTCCTCACTCAGATACCATGTGCAAGACCCTTGTAACCACTGACCTTAAGGACGGTCTTTTGGAACACACGAGTGGCTTTGAATCCGCCACTTGATGGTCTGTGCTGCAATCGAATGTTTCCTGTTGCTAAAACCCAGCAAGCTTCATGTGGCCCGTCCCGAGGGACCTGTGGGGAAGCAGAGCCTGGTGATTTTTAAAGAATGAAAAACAGAACACTATAAATATTCTTGACAGGGGATTCATTTGCTTTATCTTTATTAGATTGCCCAGAAGGCAATAATTGGTCTTTGGCAAACAACAACGTGGAGACTGGTTGTAAAATTCCTCTGGCAACAGTTAAGATGCCTCATTTGAATAGAGCAGAACACTCTTTAGAGGTCAGTCTGGCTTCAAAGGCTCGTACATAGTTTTAACAGCGTGGACAGAGCATGGACTGGGACAGTATTTGAAGTCTTTTTTCTCTCTCCTTTCCTGCCCAGGATGACAAGGATTTGGTGCATGAATTTGTAGTGGCTGAAGGTCTGACGTGTTTGATCAAGGTGGGAGCTGAGGCAGACCAGAACTATCAGAACTACATTCTGAGGGGTAAGTTCTGATGTGCCCACTGCAAGGGGGCCCTGGCATTGCTTCCAGAAACTTCGATACTAAGAGTTTTGAAAAAGACTTGGATTACAGAGTAAGATGATAAAGACACTCCCGAACAAAAGATGACACTTTCTTCAGGTTTTATCACTTCCTGGTAACTAATCGGTGACTGAGCTAATTTTTGCCCCACACCTCTTCCTGGTTATTAAGGAAAATACTCCTTCTCAGGAGGTTCTCTACAATCCCTTTTATTTGGTGAGGAAAGAAACACACTACGGGGGCCTGCATTTCAGCAGAAAGTCACCCCAAACCAAAGAGGCCAATTTCTTTCCTGGGAAATCAATAACTTGGGTTATTACTGAGAATGCTTGTCAGAAGCATACACTCCTCACTGGGTTTTCATGTTTGTGACTCGGTAGGTTTGGGCTGGGCCCACAACTTGGATTTTAAGGAATGATTCCGGAAAGCTATCTGTATAATTTCATTTTTCAAAAAAATGTTAATTTTTGAGAGAGAGAGAGAGAGAGACGGGGAGACAGTGGGGGGACGGGGGAGAGACAGAATCCCAAGTAGTCTCTGTGCTGTCAGCCCAGAGCCTGACTCAGGGCTCTATCCCACCAATCAGAAGATCGTGACCTGAGCCAAAATCAAGAGTCAGACTTTCAGGTGCCCCTCATTTTTTTTTTTTTTAAGTGAGATACATGTGGTGTTTGAAGCACTGATTACTGTTCCCGTTCATAAAATTAATGCTCTTTGGTCATAGTATTTTTGTCCACCTTCATATAAATAGTTTTACTTGATCCCATAAAAATGTGACAAGGGAGAGCAGGAATTATTAGGTTGGACTCTAAGAAATGACTGCTATCAACAGTTTTGAACTATAGGCCAAAGGAGAGATTTAATGTAGTTCAATATTATCTCCATTTTTACAACTGGAAGATTTGAGACTCAAAGATGTGGAGTAGTTACCCAATCAAGTCCCTTTCTGTTGGGCATGGTCAAGCAGGGGCCATGCCTGGGCCCGGAGGGAACATCTCATCTCCTCTTCACATATACCTGCAACCCCACAGCTTTATCTCCCTGTTCACATAGGGGGGAAATACTGCTTTTCCTTTTCCCTTGGGTGAAGGACAAGTGCATGAAACACGATTTAGTATCAGATATCCATGGTCAGGCTTGAATGAGACAGGCAAAGTGAAACTGTCTCCTGCAGTTCCTGTTGTGTTTCACCCTGAGCAGAAGTCTCCTGACCTGTCTTGGTACCCAGCACAGCGAACTGAGTCCTGCCCTCTTAGACCCTGTCCCTGGGGAGCCACAGGGGCAAAAAGCGAGAAAGAAAACTTAGGGCTTGTTAAGAAAAAAAAAATTAAGGACATATTTTCAAGGCAGTGGTCATGGTTTCTGTTCTTCTTGATAAATGCCAAGTGTGTGTGTGAGAGAGTGTTCCTCAGCCTTCTGCTTCTCCATGGTGCTGGGGAGGCTGGAAAGTCACCTCTTTCTACCCATCTTCAATCTTTTCCCAGGCGTGTGGTTGATCCTCATTACAAGTTGTCAGTAGAGATGGCTTCAGGATGAATTTGATGATTTCTCTCCCCATAATGAAAACATGGAAACTTGTGGGATTTGTGTAGACAAATGAACCGCACACTTGGTCCCACTGTTGCCTGTCAGTGCAGCTTGGTGTCTGAAGAGATTCTCATCCTAGGCTTTTGTTTCACACGGGTCTAATACCTAGAAGGGGGGGAAGGCACCAAGACAAGGACAAGGGAAACTTGTCTAGTTGATTTTCCACCTGACATATGGATGTTCATAAGTTGAACCTCCTGGAAGGAAATAAATATAAAATTACCTAATTCTGAATAGTGGGTCCACACAGTAGGGTTTTTTGTTATGTTTAAAGTATATACACACACACACACCTCTATAGAACGAATATTATAACCATCTATGTATTTAATTTCTTGTGACCCTCATCTAGGAGTGTGTGTGTGTGTGTGTGTGTGTGTGTGTGTGTGTATTTTTATGGGGTAAACCATCAGTGTAAACCTCCACATTGATCTACAGCCAAGCCTGGGTTGAGGGGGATGGCCCTGGTAGGTAGGGTCAGCCCTTAGCAAGAAGGCCACATTTTTGTCGAAAGCCCCTCGCACACGTCTCCCACAGGTTGGAACTGGGTCACATGAGCACCTGTAGCTGCAAAGGAGGCTGGCAGATGACTTGACTTGGCTTCCTGGACTCTCAGGGCAGGGCGGAGTGACAGCAAGAGAGAAAGGGGGTGGCTCTGGGCCTGACCATCACCAGTGCCTACCACACAGACCAAGTTAGGAGGAAAGAGTTCAGCCTTCACTCCCTCCTGACTGAGGGCAGGGTAATCTCAGTGGCTGTACAAGGCCCCCAAATGGTGAACTGTGTGAATTGTGTTGCCTGGTCGGGAAAGATGTTACTGATGTAGAATACTTTAGTGAGGCTCTCCACCTTAATGCTTCTTGTTAAACTGGCAACGGTTTATTAACTTGCAGTTGTAGTACTGGGAAGGTGCCAAAGTCAACTGCCACATTTTTAAGAATCAGAATACCTAAACACAACCAGGGGAGAGTCCTGTCACCCATGTGCTGCTTGTCTGTGTAGAAAATGCCACTGAGGTCAAACCCTTGCTGCAGACCTCTCTTCCTAAAATAGCAGGAGGCTCTACCCTTTCATTGCCACCACCAGGGCCTTGCCTTCAGATTTTTCCTCTCCATTTGTGTTTGTTGATTGAAGACCAGAAGCTCCCCAGATGTTCCCTGGAAAATGAGCAAGTTCTCCCTCCATTGGGGTTACTACGAGGCACTCTGTTTTCCATGGAATGGAGTTGCCTTTCCCTGCCTGCCTCGCTCGAGCTAAGTCTCAGTAGACTCGGTGTGACCAGGGCGCTGTGTGCAAACATCAGCACATTTTGATGTATCTGACCAGAATCCATGCCAGGAAGGTACCTTCTGAGGGATGTAAATGACAGATTTCTCAGGGTGTGACTTTTGTGTTTTTATATAAGGAAACTATCATTTTTCCCAGCCCGCATGTTGAGTCACCCCTTCCTGACTTTGAAGGACTTCTCTTGTAGGCTTTTTTAGATGGTGATCAGCCGCCGGCAGAACACCAGACCTTTGCAATCAAGGAAAACCTTTGAATTGCCTCTTTGTTTAACCTCATTTCAACCCTATTACCTTGGGTGAAGTATGGTGAGGCCAGATGCAGATCCAGAGAGAAAGTGCAGAGTGTTTTATAGCTTTGTAACTCACAGTTTCCTGGGGAGAACACAGAGTGCCCCACAGAGGCTACTCAGGAGAAGCATGGGGGTCAGTCATGAGGCAGAGGGAGAGGGCAAGAACCTTTGTTGTGGTTTCCCTAGGAAGGAGCTGGCAGGGTGGGGTAAGCCAACTTACCCCTGTGAGCCCTGGAGCTGTTAGAGTAGAAGTATCATGGCCTACAGTGTGAGAGCCCAACATGTCAGGTGGCTGAGGGTGTGCACTTCAGCTGCTGGAGAAGAGCTGAGCGACCTCTACCCAGAGCCTCAGAACTGCATCACTGTAAAGTCTTACAACCTCAAAAGTAGATTAGTGGTCAAAATCCTGTCGGGGAGGGTGTGCCTTCATGAAGTTACCTCGGAGCTGTGCTCATGTGTGAGTCCCCCAGATCCAAAGGAAACGAGCATTTGGAGAACCCAGTGCTTTCCACATCTGCTTTTAGAACTCGATTAATTTATCTTTATTTTTGTGCTCAGCTGTCTGTCAGCTTTTTTTTTTTTTTTAAGGCCTAGGAATGTGTTGCTTTTAGTAGAGGATGTATCTGCTGAGCAGTAAAGATAGGTTTTGAGTTATGGTGTAGCCCAGTGCTCTCTGAAAATGTGAGCCAGCTGCTGGGAAGAAGTCTAAATGCACAACATGCAGAAATAATATTTATCTGACTTATTATTCTTGGATCGTTCTAGCTAATGACCTAAAGTTTTTCAAGATAGCCAGCATTTAACATAAGTCTCCTGTGGAATTTTGTACCTCGCAATTATTCTTATTCAAGTAGGACCTCGAATGGTATATTCCTGGGAACTTTCTGCGCACATACTGAGCCTTCATGGGGGGCCCCTTTAAGCCCTGGGGATGTGACGATGACAGCAAGGTACAGGCATGCCATGGCCACTTCACCTGTTGTATCTCATACACCTTACATATTTAGAGATTATGTGTGTATAAGGGGATCAGCTTTGGGGCCGGGGGTGGGGGATGAGAAAGAGATGAGTAGAATCCGTGAGATCAGCTGCCTTTTCTGGCTGTACTTCAAGGGAAGCTGCCTCGTAAGGGCTAGTTTTACATGGAGAAGTCTGATTTGATCATTTCACCTGAAGCAAAGTACCCATTAATCAAAAAAACACCACTGTCGTTATCAGAGCTGGATAAGGTCTTAGAACTCCTATAGCTCAACCCTTTCATTTTAGGAGAAAACTGCAGATATTTTGTCTGTCCCTATAATGCGTCTTAAAAAATGTTTTCATGCCTGTCAACATTGAAAAATCAGAACATTTGACCTAAACAACAACAACAACAACAACAACATCCAGATTTCAGGTGGCTTTGGGAAAACTGGAACCAGAGAATTTCAGTGCCCTGCCAAATATCACTTAACTGTATTCTACTCTGGGGGGAAAATGCCTTCCATGTCAGGGGATATCTTAATGAGGTTCAAGACTTCTGCCCGGTGGGAGGGGGGGCGGGTTGTCAGCACCAGCATCATCTGGAACAGACACATTATAGACAGAGTGCAAAGAGATCTGTGATCTTAGGTGGTGGTGCAAAATGATCAAATGGTGTTTAAAACAAAATCTTCCACCCTGGCAGAACTTAGAAGTCTGTGTTTTTGGCATTTCAGAACAAAGGAGGAGGACAGAGGTTTGGTTCAGACTATAGACTGGGAGCATAGGAAGGGGCCCAAACCGGCCCCAAAGTGGGAGGATGGGAGCAGAAGTGGGGAGCTACTCACCTCCTGAACCAAGCTCAGGTCCTTGGTACCGTGTTTACTCCTGAATGGCTGGGCCTTACTCTCGACTCCCTTACGCTGGTCCTGGGGCACACCTGACCTGTCTTGGAGAAACCTTCCTCTTGTGAGATGAGTACATCAGGATGTTTGGTCAGGACTTAAGGGATCAATCATGGCAGCCACGTGGCCAGACTTTGGTGTGGATGACAATGACACAGTTGCACAGGTATCTGGGTCACCCCCTAGACTCTCACCAGCCCTTGGGGGTTGAAGCCACTGTCAGTGATGGAGTTCTTTCTCATCAGATGTCCCTCCTCATGCTACGTCCATATGACTGGAACTATTCCCAGGAGGGAATCATGATGGCTGGCACAAATTGGCACCCCATGAGGCCAGACTAAACCTGCAGGTATTTTATTTGCCTCATAGAGTATGTTCAAAATTTTTTACAATAGTTATGAACGTTTTTATTTATTTTTTTGATGTTTATTTATTTTGAGACAGCATGCAAGCAGGGGGAGGGGCAGACAGAGAGGGAGAGAGAATGCCACGCAGGCTCCACACTGTCAGCACAGAGCCCGATGTGGGGCCCGAACTGAAGGACTCATCATGACCTGAGTGAAACCAAGAGTCGGTAGCTTAACAGACTGAGCCACCCAGGTGGCCCAGTTATGAACATTTAAGAATTGAGGGATTGGACATAAAATTATGGGTATATGGCTTCTTCTGTAAAACTGAAAGCTCAGGCCAACACAGGGTCTTTATCGCTGCGTGGCCATAATTAGCGAGAGTTAGAAGAAGCAGTTTCCTTCACAGGGAGCTCATGGGCTCTGTGGACCTCCGTTTCCACCACTCTTTTGTGTGTTGCCCCAGGGTTGTTCCGCTTTGTTGCCTCTGTGCCCCAGAGGCATGTGAAATCACATGCCTAATGAAATCGCAATCTGTGAAACCAGGGTTACAGTGATGTAAAGTAGAAGAGTCTAGATCTGTCCTAGCTGGGCATACGTTGTGCTGTCATTGCTGCTTTGTGAACTTGGATCTCAAGTCCAACACGACATTGTTTTTTTTTATTCTATCCCATCCTGGCATTTTTTTTTTAATGTTTATTTTTGAGGGAGAGAGAGAGAGAGAGCATGAGTGGGTGGGGGATGGGGAGAGAGAGAAGGAGACACAGAATCTGAAGCAGGCTCCAGGCTCCGAGCTGTCAGCACAGAGCGTGACACAGGGCTTGAACCCATGAGCAGCGAGATCATGACCTGAGCCTAAGTTGGATGCTTAACCAACTGAGCCAGGTGCCCCTCACCATGGCGTTTCTTAATATGCGATCAGCACTGTCCTCTGTCACCTTCCCCATCCGAGCTATTATGTGAATATCTGGGGAGAGAAATCCTGGCACCACACAGGTAGTGGCATCCTACAGTCTGAATTTCCATCCAAAGTTCTGAATTTGGGAAACAGGCTGAGAGTAGGTGGAGCCGCTGACTGAGGCAAGAGTGTGTTGACCAGAAGATTGCTGTTGGAGACTTGCTGCATTGGTTGCACTTGTAAGGTGATAAAAGCAAGGCTTTCATGTCCTAAATCATGTGCCTTGGACTCAACGGCAGAAAGTCCTCACTGTCCACGCATCAAAGGAGGGGTCCAGGTATGTTCTGGAGAGAATGTCAGAGTGTCAAGGCCAGCAGAATAGAGACAATCCAAGATGGACGTGTCTGAAAAGAAAAGAGAGTAAAACTGAGTGATATACAGATTTTTCTTAAAGTGGAAATAGCCTTTTATAATTGCTTTTCATCGTGCAGTCCGTGGACACACAAGAGTATGGAAAGCAAATGGCAAAGAAAGGAAAAAAACATAAAAATCACCTATAATCCTACTGAACAAAGATGAAAACCATTTTCTACTCTCATATATACATGCCTGCTTCCCACATGCCTCTTGCAAAAATGAAGTGTCCTTTAAGTACATTGTCAGCTGTGTCTGACAGAAGGGAGTGGCTTGAAAATACACACCTTGGAAGCTGGCTTTGTGACATATCTTAGACCTCGCTGCAATTATTTAACTTCTTTAAAGTGCAGCTTCCAGGGAGATATCTAATTTTAGGAGTGTTATGAAGGTTACAGGGCTCATAGAAAGACCTGACTAAAGGATTGAGTTGTAACTCTGACAGTTATTATCAATAATAGTCAATGATATCAATGTAGTAACCACCTGTTATGGGCTGAATTGTGTACTTCCCCCAAATTCGTCTGCTGAAGTCTTACCCCCAGGACCTCTGGATATGACTGTATTTGAAGATGGGGCCTTTAAAGAGGTGCTTAAAATGAGGTTATTAGGGTGGACCCCGATCCAGTATGACTGGTGTCCTTATCAAAAGAGATAAAGACAGATCTGTGAGGGAGGGGGATGTGAACACCCAGGGAGAAGACAGACAAGCTAAGGAGAGAGGTCTCAGAAGGAATGAGTCATGCCAACACCTTGATCTTGGACTTGCAGCCTCCAAAACTGAGAAATTTCTGCTGCCTATACCCCTAGTCTGTGGTATTTGTTACAGCAGCTTCAGCAGACTGATACACATTGTAGCCTACAACCCTCTGGGAGTTGCTTGTATGTTACCTGGGGTGAAAGTCTTGAGGATACAGTTGTTGTGTTAGAAGGTATGTACATGTGCACCTTGTTTGGGATTGAATCATTGTCCTGAGAAAGGATATGGAAATTTATGCTCCCACCCATGTTCCTTTCTGTTCATTTACTCCAGGCCTGAGGTGATCCTTCTCTGTGATCTTTGTTCCTCCTGGTGATTAGGGCACTCTTATTACTAACAATGAATTTTATACTCCTTTTTAAAAAATGGTTTGTAATTTTGGTTGTCATTGTGTTAAATCTGTCGATTAATTTGGGAAGAATTGACATCTTTATTTGAAAATTCAAAACTACTGCTTACATGCCCTTCTGTGTCCCCGGGGCAAATCCTCCTCAGGAGTAAAACTCCAGTATGTGTGCATCAGACTCTTGTGTGAGATGTCTACTTCCTTTGACTTTGGTAAAGAATTTTGTGTATACTCCTCTTGGGTGTTTTTTTAAATTTTTTTTAATGTTTTATTGTTGAGACAGAGAGCGTGAACAGGGGAGGGGCAGAGAGAGGGGGAGACACAGAATCCAAAGCAGGCTCCAGGCTCTGAGCTGTCAGCACAGAGCCCGACACGCAGCTCGAACTCACAAGCCGTGATATCATGACCCAAGCTGAAATCGGACGCTTAACCGACTGAGCCACCCAGGCACCCCATCCTCTCGGGTGTTTTATATTCATTCTTGTTTCGTCTTTTTGAACTGGGCCTGATATTTCCCACATTGATAGAGTGAGAAAGTTGTTTTGGGGTTTTTTTCTTGTTTACTTGTTTCGTAAATTGGGTTTTGGAGTGTTGTCTCCTGGGAAGGGTCTTGCTCACCATGCCCCCATCCTTGGGTGTGTTTTGCTGCAAACAGGGACACTCTGTGTCTGGGGCCGGGGTTCCTTACTTGTAGCAGTAACTTGGTGAAGACAGTGAGAGAGTTAGCTCCTTTTCCTCTGTATTTACATGTCTGAATCTTTTCTTTTTGCACTTAGGCCAGTAGCCTGCCTGATGGAGGTTTGGTGTGGCGGTTTGGGGCATTCACCAGCCCACGGCCGAAGGTGGGCCGCTTGAGGCTGGAGGATATGGTCTTCTTGTTTTGTTGGTTTTATCTTTCCCCATGTTGAAACCTATGCTTTTCGCGTCTAACCTTCTCTGTGCCCTAGCTGTGTCTGACCTCAACCTAATCCTTTTGCTCATGCACTTGGCATGCCATTGGTGATGTGGCCTCCAGACGGAACCAGCCACACTGCTGAGAAATTTGGTCAGGGCTGGGAAAACCACAGCTCTTCCTGCTTGGGGAGGGAGGCTGAATTCTTCTGGCTGCTGCTATTGGTGTATGGTGGCAGAAATGCCACCCCCAGAGCACTCTGAATGTCCCATCTGTGGCCCTCTTGTCCCTCTGCCATCTCTACCCTGCATCAGGCCTGCACCCCTTTTAAAAAAACTGAGTCAGCGAGGGGCACCTGGGTGGCTCCGTTGGTTGAGCATCTGACTCTCGGTTTTGGTTCAAGTCATGATCTTGCAGTTTGTGGGATCAAGTCCAGTGTCGGGCTCTGCACTGGCAGCACAGAGTCTGTCTGGGATTCTCTCTCTCCCTCTTTCTCTGACTCTCTCTCTCTCTTTCTCTCTGTCTCTCAAAACAACAACAACAGAAACTGAGTCAGAGAATAGCTGAGAGATGCAGTACTGTCCTTCCCTTCCAGTCCATTTGTGCACAGAGGCCCAAAATGGGCTCACACTGGGGCAGTTCACGTCTCTCCCTTGGCCTGCCCAGATCATGGGTTATCGTGGGTTTGTTCAACTTTTCTCCATGATCTTCTATAACGTTGCGTTTTCCAAAATAGGGAATTGGATGCTGGGCCCAGTGTTCCCCTTGAACCCATTGCAATCTCTTATGTATGTCGATGGGCCTCAGAACCAGCCGTGTGTGATTGGCTACCCCTCGTCTCACGGCTGATGGAATCTCTTGTCCACTGGCGCCTCTTTGGTTATCTGGGTAGATTGGTAGGAAGATAGCTTGGAGGCTGCTTGTGTGGTGCCATTTTTTCTGGTTACGTTACTGAATCATTATTGGTGGCGGTCTGTGCCTTGGCACGGCGCTGGTCTGCAGGGCCATACACAGGAATGATGTGTCAGGAAGAGGAGAAAAACTCGAGGAGGCAGTGAAAGGCCAGAGCTGGGTCCTGACCTCCAATGAGACAAAGTGTCCTTGGTGTTTTTCCTCTCTGTGCTCAGGTGGGAGAGGAAGTTACTGGGAGAGACTGCAGGTGACATGCCGCAGCCTGAGCCCCTCACCACATTTGGCAGCCAGTAGGCTATTTGCCTGCAGTTTCTTTGTCTCAATATTTTTTAAGGTTTTATTTATTTATTTATTTATTTATTTATTTATTTATTTATTTATTTATTTTTTAATTTTTTTTTTCAACGTTTATTTATTTTTGGGACAGAGAGAGACAGAGCATGAATGGGCGAGGGGCAGAGAGAGAGGGAGACACAGAAACGGAAACAGGCTCCAGGCTCTGAGCCATCAGCCCAGAGCCTGACGTGGGGCTCGAACTCACGGACCACGAGATCGTGACCTGGCTGAAGTCGGACACTTAACCGACTACGCCACCCAGGCGCCCCAAGGTTTTATTTATTTTTGGGAGAGAGAGCATGAGCAGGGGAGGGGCAGAGAGAGAGGGAGACACAGAATCGGAAGCAGGCTCTGGGCTCTGAGCCACCGGCACAGAGCTCAATGCAGGGCTCGAACCCGTGAACCGCGAGATCGTGACCTGAGCCGAAGTCAGTTGCTTAACCAACTGAGCCACCCAGGCGCCCCTGCTTGCCTTTAGTTTCTATCTCTACGTGGACACTTCAGCTGTAAACATGATTTTGATTTTCCCTCTAACCCCAGTGTTTCCCCGTTCCCCTGTAATTAGAGAATGTTTATTTCCTGGTAATTTTGCTTTAGGGTTAATAAGGTTTATCTTTCAAGCATTAATTTCCCTAAAGTAAAAATCAGTCATTAATACTGTTGAATATAGCAAACATTAAGTAGTAACAGGAACACTTTGCATGACGCAGTCTTTACAAAGCAGTAGACTGCTAGGTCTACCTGGCAAACACTATTTTCAACATGGAGCATCTAAGCTGAATCAGGTGAAATTGCTGACAGGGGACCATTTTTGCTTATAAGAAATGGTAGAGTTGAATGGTTTTATGTAATATTTGTATCGTAGTTTAATCTTGATTCATTCCTGGACTTACTAGATGCTTCTTTAAAATTTGCCTTGGAGCATCTGGGTGGCTCAGTCAGTTGAGCACCTGACTCCTGATTTCAGCTCAGATCATGATCCCAGGGCCATGGGATTGAGCCCTGCCTTGGGCTCCATGCTGACTGTGTAACCTGTTTAAGATTGTCTGTCTGTCTGTCTGTCTGTCTGTCTCTCTCTCTCTCCCTTTGCCCCTCTCCCCTGCTCATGCTCTGTTTCTCCAAAAAATAAAAAAATAAAATAAAATTTTCCTTGCATTTTTTTAAACTTTCAATTTTTTTTTAAATGTTTATTTGCTTTTTGGGAGAGAGAATGAGAGAGAATGAGAATCTGAAGCATACTCCAGGCTCTGAGCTGTCAACACAGAGCCCAATGGCGGGGCTTGAACTCACAGACCACCTTGCATTTTATATAGAATCATAGCCCTCCAGAAATTCAGGCAAGTTTGCAGATGAAACAAAACAAAAAAAAAAAACCTTGAAATTTTCTGCTGTCACATTTGAGTCCTTTGATCTAAAGAGTCCTTTCAGTCACAGTTTCAGCCAGAGAGATTTCTCCAGAATTTTCATTTCCACCAGAAACCTCCATCTTCTTCCTTTTATCTGAGATGAGATAGAAGAAAGACAAACAGAGTTACTTGGCCATTCGTGTGTGTGGAATTTTCCACAACCAAATCTCATTGCTGTGTGTTCATCAGGAATTTTTCCACTCTATTCATACTGAAGATGTGCCTCCTCACCCCATCCTTCCCTCCTTGCTCAGTAGACTTTTCCAGAAGAACTGCAGGCTAGGGGTACCTTGAATCATAATCTTTATTTCCTTGGCTGTAACTCAATCTCACATGTGATCTCCTTTATAGGGCTTCTACTACAAATTCAGGTTTATAATAGAACAGAATCTCTTGGGCAAATTTTAAACCCAGCCCCAAACATGGATTAAAATTATCTTCTGGCCTAGGATTTTCTGGGGAAATGTCAGTTGCCATTTTCAGAGATGCCTGCTTTCTGGAGTTTGGGGATCTCTTGGTAGATTGGGCCAGCCTCCCAGCGGGATGCTACTCTTCTTCTTGGCATTGTGGCTTCCCCTGCCATCCTTGTGTGCAAGGTCTCCAGACCTGCAGAGTCAGCCATGTCCTGGGTGTCCCGAGTGCACTATGTCCAAACCTAATCCATATTTACTCCTTGGTCAGCACTCCCATGGCCCCATTCATCGTGTCTGTGAACAGCAGTCCTCCATCATGCTCAGGACCACTGCCGCCTCTGTAATCATCAATCGCCACATCTGGACTTCTCTGCCCCTCACTCTTTCAAGTGCTTTCATCATTTTTGTTCCCAGTTCTAGTTTCTGACTTCAGACCATCGTTTGTTCCTTCGCCATCTGTGCCACCAGCCTCCTGACTGGTCTCTTTGCTTTTACTCTCTAGGCCATTTTGTACCCCGTTGCCTGGGTTGACTCTCTGCAGTGCCGATCTGGTCTCCTCAGTCCTTGGTGTAGATCCTTCAGAGGGTCCTCTCATCCTCAGGATGGAGCCCTTGCTCTCCTCTGTGCATAGCACCCACCTTGGTCCTGCAGGGTATGTGTCTGTCCAGCCCATTTCAGCATTGTCTCTGACTGGGGCATCTGCCTACGAGGCCCTTCCTCACCTGCTTCACACTTTATCCCTTGATTCCTGCTCTTACTCAGGATGGGGCTTATGTACAATATTCTGCAGGAGACCTTTCTCTGCCCCTGATATTTGGGTCCTCTGTGCATAGCTTGGTCCTGACATTTCCCTCCCTGATTGTATTTGTTAAGCATTTGCTATGGACCAGAGACCTTAGGATAATTCTGTGGATGATATTTGGGTGCCTGCTTGTCAGTTTCCATCCTTGATGCCAGGCTCATTTTAGGAGTTCAGCAAGATTGGCTGAAGGAGAGGATAGATGAATGATAGAACGTCTCCAGGGAAGAGAGCTCATGACACTCAAGGAAGCTGCTGATCTGTGCTAAGAGTTTGAGAGAGCTCATGTCTGCTCATCTTGAAGCTTTAGCCCAACAGATCTCTTGTTCCTGAAGAACTATAGCATGAGTTGATTTGTTTTAAGTACTTAAAAAAGAATGCCAAGTTACTGAATTTTCCTTTTGATAATTTTGCTAGGTCAGTAGGTCAAGATGGTATATAGCTTGATTTTAAGTATGCCATGATTTCTGCAAATAAAATACATGCAAAGTGGCTTACATTGTATGACTCATTTTATATCTCAAGGAATTATTTACCTGCCTCTGAAACAGAAGTGCCTTGGTAGCAGGAACAGTGTCGTCATAGCTTATGTGGCCCCGGCTCTAGCCTGCTTCTTGATCCCTTGTTAGATGCTCAACAGATATTTGATGAAAAAACAAATGAATGAGTGGAAGGGAACTCTGTCTTGGTGTTCGTGTTTTATGAGTGATTGTCGGCAGTGTGTACTTTATATTGAGAATTGGGCCTGCAGGGTCCTAAGATGTGAAACGGTGAGACAGTAGTATTATAGTAAATGATGAAGTGTGATTTGGAGGGTTTTCATTTGATTTGGTTTTCAATATTCTCATGATCTCAACCACATTATCTCTTGCTTCCTCTGCCTTGCCTCTCCTTTCCCCAGCTCTTTAAACTTGGATTCCCCCAAAGCCATTCCTATGCTAGTTTGGCCTGACTCCTTTCTGGAGCCATTTCCTGCAGGCAGGATGGCCCCCACAGCCCCTTGCTGCACACCAGCATATCTGCCCGCAGTGCCTTTTTGGCTCCAGAATTCCCAGAAACATGACTGGAGTGCCCTGATCAGCCAAGTATTAGAGCTCCCTTCCTTTCCCTTCGAGGTAACTCTTCCTTAGAGCTGGCCTTGAGCCTGTGGGGGCTTAAGTGGGGGATAAGTTTTAGATGTAGTTAGATAAGTAAGGGGCTGTTTTTGGAGGAGGGGACAAAATTGTTGCTTTTAAAGGCAGATTAGGAGCAATGGGTAGGAGTTATAGGAAAGTGGTTTTTGACTGAAGACAAACTCCAAGAACAGAGTTGGAAAATTCGTTTATTTCTCTTGCCAACATAAACTGATCAGTGGTGACTTTCTGGAGCATTCTGTTGAGGATTCTGAAGCCACATCCAGCATCAGCAGAAAAGAGTGCCACAACTGATTAGTGATGTCTGTCAACAGCCTGAGAGGTGGGGATTGAATAGGAATACTATATATGGTATTTGTTTATTCTGGGGAATCCTCGGGGTTTTCAGAATCTTGGTTGGGTTGATTTCAGACAGGTGTGTGCCAATTAATTTTCTAATGACAGAACACACTATTTTGCATTGGGAATGCTCCAGTGGAGACCAGATGACCTGTTAGAGTTGTAAGACTTGGGGAAGGGTGAAACTGGGTGATCTCTAAGATCCCTTCTAGTTCTAAGATTCTGTGATTCTCGGTAAAAAATAAAAAGCAGATGGGGAATGAAAATAGAGCTGCTTGGCTCTCCCTCTTGTGTGTGCTCTGTGCTAGTTGCTGTAATATTCCCAGGCTATCACCAAGTATATATTGTCATGGTTCAGCATCAAAGAAGGCCATCTGGTTGCATGACACAGAGCCCAGCCAAGTCATTGAAAAGGAGGATGAACTGCCCATCATTAAGGGGCTGATGTTCGTGTTGATCTATAGAATTTCAGAGGACTAGCACAGCTGAGAATTGGTTTCTACCCAGGGTTTCATATGTACATGGTGAGGTCAGGAGCACAGGAGACAGTGGTGGGTTTGCTGTTTCTCCAGAGCTTGAGGGCCAGGACACCATGAGGTTGGACTCCTTGGTCAAAGCAAGGTAGGACTGGAGAAGTAGGTTGGTAGTCGCAACAAGAGTGCCCACTGGCTGAGCTGCCTCTGCTGCCTTCCTGACTTTCCTTGGTATCAAACTACCAACAATGGTCTGAATAGTTTCTCTCACCACATGCATTTTTCTGGCTTACATCCCTTTTTCCATGTTTCCTTCCTATCTTTTTCAGCTTCTCAGGTCTTAATTGGAGGGTTGCATTAAGATTGATCTCTCCCAAATTCTAGATTTCATTGCTTTTTGTCAGTTCGTGGTCCCAATTTTTCTATGGTTGGAGACCTCAATAAAGATGGGTCAACTGGTCCATTCATTTATTAGTGTGACTTGATTACCTTATGAGTCAGTCACATTGGGCTCTGAGTATAGGGTAGTAGAGAAGAGTACACACCAAACAGTTACAAGTTGTGCTGCTAAGTCCAAGAATAAGGTATTAAGGAGAGCAAGCTTAGAATTTAGTAAGGGAAGTGACGTGCACACTATGATAGGCAGAATTCTAAGATGGCCCCTGTGATTCTGACGGATGTGGGAATATCAGGGAACTGTGATTGTTTTATTACATGGCAAAGATGAAAGGATTTTGCAGATGTACAGTCCTGAATGGGTTGCTTTTGAGTCAGTTAAAGGGAGATTATCCTGGGTGGGATGAGCCTAAACAGGTGAATCCCTAAAAGAGAGTCTAGAAGTCAGAGACTCTCCTGCTGATCTCGAAGAAGCAAGTTGCCATGAGTTCTCCAGCTGCAAGGAAATGAATGCTGCCAACAACCACATAAGCTTGGAAGGGGACCCCAAGCCTCAGATGGGACCACAGTCCCGGCTGACACCTTGATTGCAGCCTTGTGAGACCCTGAGCAGAGGACCCAGCTAAGCTGTGCTTGGATTCCTGCCCTATGGAAATTGTGAGATAATACGTGTTGTTTCAAGCTGCTAAGTTTGTGGTGGTTTGTTCTACAGCAACAGAAAACAAATTTGGTCACATACAGAGAATCACAATACAAAGCCATCTGGACATGCTCAAATTGGTACAAGATACCATGTGAACACTCGAGGCAGAGGTCTCTGCTGGGGTGTTAGAGAAAGGTTTCATGAGGTCATTGACTTCAGATTTTCTTCCTGGGCTCTTTAGGCAACCACGTGCCATCCATTCAAACTGAATTCTCCTCTATGCCACTACTGCTGCTTGGGTGTGAGCCTCTCCCATGGTCTGCTCAGACCCTTTGCTCACAGCTGGTGGTGGTTCCTTTGGGTCTGTCAGCTTTGGTGACACTCACGTCCATTCAAGTAAAGGAATCTCTGCTGTACACAAATAGGTAACTAAAGAAGGCGATTCAGAAGAAAGTTCAGTGTTTTCCAGTATGCCATTGTCATGAGAAACCATGGTGGTCTTCAGATTGGGCTGAACTTCAGGGAGAACAAGGGAAGCTCATAAGCATCATTTGGGTCGTGTTGGGGTGATCATGCTGGTTAAGTCTGACATGGATAATGGGGGCACAAGGGCTCTGGGACAAGTCTTGCTACTCTCCAGAGATGGTTTTGACTCATCCTTCTCTGTATCTGCACCATTCGCTGCTTCACGTGTTCATGCATCGTGTCCTATGCAGAGAACTACAGCTTGGGGGAGGGGAGGGCGGGCTCCAGCTGAGGCCCCTCACCACAAGGAACTTGGCAGTGGCCTTAGGATAGGAGCCATCGAGTAAGGATGGATATACAAAAAACACTGTATTAAGTTAGGTTTTGGATGAAAATCCTGAAATGATCATTTTTTCCCCCTCAACATTGCTTGCATCAGCATTATGTTTCCTAAGGTGGTTGATAAATTGTACATAGTTCAGTCCTATATGATCCATTTCAAAGACATAGGAAACTATTTTTCACTTCTTGCTCAGTCTTTCAAGATGTTTGCTTTTCAGAATTCAGCTTTTCTTTTTACAGAATCAGCTTACTGTATCAGGTTTCATGAGAATTTCATAAAACTTGAAATGTACTTGAATCAACTATTCTCATGTATGCAAAACATAGCACAGAGGTTTTTAGGCATTATCAGGCTTGAAATAAATATGTAATTTACTGGTTTTGTTTCTGAATTCTATGTGGATTTCAAAATCCCTTTTGTATCAGTTCAAGTCCTAATGTGAAAGGTGCTTGGAACAAGAAATGCTAACAGTTGTGTAAACTGAATTTGAGATAGTAGCAGTCTTCCAGACCTATTGAGTGGTGTGGTCATTTCCCCACCTGCTTGGACAAGCAGATACTCTGTGGAGGCCGCCTCTGGGTTCGGTGGCTCTGGGAATGGAGCAATGGCTGACTGGCTGCTCTTCCAGTCCCTGGGAGCACGCTCCGGCCGAAGGCCCTTCTCCCTGTTCCCGTGGGGAGCTGTGCCTGGCCAACACGTGAGCAGGTGGTTGCTGTTCTTCCCCTGAAGCTGAAAGGCGAGGTGTATCATCCTCTGAATCATCTGGTCTAAATTAGGTTTTCTGACTAGTCCTGCACTAAGAAATAAATATAATTGCTCATAAAAAGGGATTTATTTAAAAGGTTCTGAACGTATACGGAGTGTGCTTGAATCTGCCAGCTCTGGAGAGATGCTCACATTGCAACCTGTCTTGTAACCTAATGGGCCCCCTGGGTCAATTGACCAGTGCTTTCCTCTTCATTCTTTGTCCACAGGGGGAGACAGCCTGGGGCTGTTTTTCCCCATGCAGCTGACCGCAAGGGGTGTGCAAGCCCCCTGTCTCTGTCGACATCTCGGGCTTCTGTCACCCGAATGCAGTGGGGTCTCCTGAAAGTTGCCACACAAACACCTTTCAGGACATGTTCGTTTTCAAGGCATATGGCTACGGAAGGGAGAAAATATTTACCCCACCAGTGGGGAAGATGGACTCCACTTTGGCTCTGTGAAGGGGCATATGTAGACTGGACTCTTTGGAAGTGTCTGTATCTGCTGGGCACTTGACCTCTTTGCTCTGGGCATGCTGACCCTTCTGCCTCATCCTCCTTGGCTTACTGCTGGGCTTCTCTTTACCTTTTCCATGACACCCTTCTGTGATGCCTTCGGGGGAGCCCTTCCTAAAGCTGTCTGTGGGTGTGGCCTTCCTACCTCACAGAATATTTGTAACTGTTTGTCCCCCCTGTCCTTCCTCACCATGGGCAGTGTCCTTTTTAAGAAGCAGATAACTCTTTCAGGGTGCCTGAGTGGCTCAGTCGGTTGAGCGTCCGACTTGGGGCTCGGGTCACGATCTCACAGCTTGTGAGTTCAAGCCCCACGTGGGGCTCTGTGCTGACCGCTCAGGGCCTGGAGCCTGCTTCCGATTCTGTGTCTCCCTCTCTCCCTGCACCTCTTCTGCTTGCACTCTAGTGTGTGTCTCTATATCTCTGAAAGACACATAAACGTTAAAAAAAAAAAATTGGAAAAGAAGGCACTCTAATTTGCACCCATGTCCCACTCTGAGCAGGCACCTTGTACAGTGCCTGGTGTTCGCTTGGCCCTTCATAAAGGAAACCCGTTGACCAGACACTGTTGGTGGGAGAACAAATCTGTGCAACAAAGATAAGGCAGAGAAGTCCTAGAATCAAGAGCTAGAAAAACAGAAGGAAAGACCCACAAGAGATGAACATGGTCATAACCAAAACCATGTCCACACATGTGGACAGTTAGGTGGAAACCTTGGCTTTCTTGGCTTGGCCCATTTAGGCTGCTGTATTAGATACTAATGGGAATCTGGAATGATGAGCCCCATTCTGGGTATTTGGGATGGTTTTCTGGGAACAGAATGCTCTGTGTTCCCGATGAGAGCCCTGTGTTTCTCAGGAATAAAGTCTTCCTTTGGGGGCTCCCTTTTTTCTTTTTCTTTTTCTTTTTCTTTTTCCTTTTCCTTTACATAGAGGGCACAGTGCTGAGAGATCCAGAAGACAATTGCAGGATGTCCTGGTCCTTTCCCCTCGAGACGATAAGCTTTCTAGCCTGTGTATCTGAGCTGACGTCCCCTGTTTCTCTGTGGCTTTTTCCCTTTTAGCCTCATGCAGTGTAGGAGGTTCACCCTGGTGGTCTGGGTGTTAGGTGATCTCATTTGCTCAGTGTTTACGTGAAGCCTGTACCGCGTGTACAGCCGTATGCCATCAGCTTCCTCTATTAACTGGGCTAGTGTAGTATTAACAAGGGAACATGGCTGTTGTATCAGATTATGCCTTGAAGGTCTAGGGTGCTGAAAAAGCTGACTTCATTGCATAGCCTCTGCCCTCTTGGGGAGCTGGACTTGACAGCCTCTCACCTATTCCCACACCGGTTTCCACGCCGGTGTGTTGTGCCAAATCCCCACTCACCTTGCTTCTCACATGCTTTGGGCTCTGCTGATGGATTGGTGTCAGCTGGACAGAATGCGGTGCATCGAGTCTGGCCGTGTGTGTGGGTGTGTGAGATTCTGACCCCCAGAAAACGTCCCCATCGTTTGCTATAAAGAGGGGGTCTGGAGGCAGGTTTCTCACTTGGAGTTTTATAAGTATATATGGCTGTTGGTGATACTCAGGCTGGCTTTGGATGTTGGTTCCCTAGATACAGCAGAATATGAGGGTGTTTAGCTTTGATATCCTTTTGACGGGGAAGTTCCTGTGGTTCTGGAAATGTGGCAGCATTCAAGGACAGATGGGTTTAAATTCAAATTCCTCTATCAGACTGATAGACTTTGACATGTGATTTTCTCTGTTGCTTTTTGTTTAGCTGGCTGCTAGCATCATACAGTGAGGCAGTGGCCATGTCTTTTTCTAACATACCAGTGATTAAAATTGGGAAGCGGTCTACTTCAGACACTTTATATTTCCAGGGGGAGAGAGCCTTCCTTGAGTAATTGCATCTTGCTTTCTGATTTTTCTTTTCAGTGAGAAACTAAAGAGACAATTTTTTTTTTTTTGGAATATTTTCATATCACTTGTGTTTTAAAGAGCGAAAAGGCGAAGGCATTCTACGGTCTGAAAGCCTCAGTAATTTGGAGTGGAAGCCCTTTGGCCCACACTGGAAGTCACGTGTCTGACGTGGTTCCTTGTAGGGATCTATGGCAGAAGGTGCTGCGAGGATTGGCTGCGTTCCAGGAACATCACTCTTGACCTTGAGAGTCTCTGATTTTTGGGAGACACCAGCCTCCCCTGTGGGAGGTTTGGCCATGTGGGGGTGGGAGACAGGAACTGTGACTTGCAGTGTCTATGCCTGGACCCACCAAAGGCATAGAGGCTCAGGGGCTCCCCCTACCCCCGGTGCACACTAGGCTATCTGTGCAGGGAAGGGGTGTGTGTGGGCAGGACAGGTGACTTGGGATCATGAGGATGGGATATATTTAAGTTTAAGGTAGAAGACCACCTATGTTGCCATCTGTTAACTGCTTCCTTCTCAGCCACAGTTGTAATTGAAATTACTTTGAAATATATCAGACTTGAAGGTATAAAGAGTAATACAAATGGACCCTGGTGTGCTCAGCTAAAGGTAAGGAACATTACTGATGCACAATTTGGCTTTTCCTGGCCACTGTGTAAAATAGTACCCCCTCCCGAGCTTGCTCGTTCTCGCTTCATGGTTCTCTGTAGGGTACAGCATAGTGTGTCCTACCATGTGTGTTACTTGATGGTGGTCTTGGTGAGGGAGCGTGGGGCAAGCTGAGTGAAAGATACAGGCTGCCACACCCCCTCCCCTAATATGGAATATGTGTGATATTCCTCGGACATGCCTGGCTACCGAAGAACAAAGGAGAGGCATTTAGGTGCTTGCCAAGGTGATGTGGGAAACTAAGGCAAATGAAAAATTAAATTCCCTTACTTCCTACAGCCCACTGACAAATCCTTGAAACCGGCAGAGTGACCTCCCTCCAGGAGGTCAGCTGCTTAGATGATGATACTTTGCTAGGGGCAAAAGAGAACCTTAGCTCAACATTATCCCAACCTGGGAGATCCTGTAAGTCAACTTCCTTTATCTGAATTGCCCCAAGATATATGCTGGCAATCATACTCCAAGCTCATCCCCCCCTACCCCCCATATACAGCTAAAGGGTCTTAAGACTGAGGTTTTACTAAACGGTAATAAATGTCTTTTTCCAAGCAGCAGCTAGCCCCTCAAGGTCCTGGAAACCTTGCTTCCAAAATTCCTTAGAGACTTACTCTATCCCTGACCCCCTCCCAACCTGAGGGTATATAATGAGTTACCTGTCATGACCCCAGTGCAGCTTATCCTGCCCGTGGGTCCTGTCCCCATGCTTTAATAAAATCACCTTTTTGCACAAAGATGACTTCAAGAATTCTTTCTTGGTCGTTGGCTCTGGACCCTATGAACCCCCCATCACCCTCAAAACATCATCAGTTTCTTTTCTTCCTGCAGTGGGGCAGGGGCTTCATCCATTTTATTCAGTCATGTGTCCCCACTGCCTAGGACAGCATCTGGGCACAGAGTGTTGTGCTTGTGGGTACTTGTTGAAAGGAGTGAAGAGAATTAGGTGAGATTCACCTAACTGCTAATGTGGCCTTGGTCTGTCCATTTTCACTACTTGGTAGTACTTTAGTGCATTGAGATTACTTATGGGTTCTCAAGTTGGTCCACACCTAGGTTGAGTCCGGTTTCTCTGGAATTGTAAATGATGTAAATGTGCACATTCTTGTGCATTTGTGTGAATTTCTCTGGGGTACACGCAGAGGAGTGGAATTGCTGGGCCAAGGGGGTTTTTGTATTTATTCTGTCACAGGCTGTGTGTTTTCCAGCCTGAGTCAGAACTGTTTCTATTGAACACAGCCATCTTGCATTCACAGTGGGTTGCTTCTCAGTAGTTGGGGCTTTTGTTCTGAGTCTCCTTCTCCCTCAGGCCCCTATGGTGAGTGGCCATGTGACCTGGATGGCTGGGGACCCTAGTACCAGATTCTTTGGGCTGGGAAGAGACTTTTCCTTGGCTTAGTGCCAGCAGCTCTCAGGGCCTTGTCTCTGTGACCCTGCCTGTTCTAATTCAGTGTCCCGTTCTGGGCTGGCCTGCCTGCCACTGGATATTAGAGCCAGAAGATGTCTTAGAAGCCTCACGGTCAGGGGCCCCTGGGTGGTTCAGTTGGCTAGCCTCCGACTTTGGCTTAAGTCATGATCCCATGGTTCGTGGGTTTGAGCCCCTCGTCAGGCTCTGTGCTGACAGCTCAGAGTCTGGAGCCTGCTTCAGGTTCTGTGTGTCCCTCTCTCTCAGCCCCTTCCCTGCTTGCACTCTGTCTCTCAAAAATGAATAAACACTAAAAAAAAAAAAAAAAAAAAATTAAAACCTCCTAATCAGGTCTTGCCATGGCACCCATGGAGAAACTAAGGTTTGGAGGGCCGACATGACTTGCCCACAGCCTCACAGCTGCATAGTGCCTGAGCTGTGGATGTCTTACAGGAAGGTGCTTTCCAGTGTGAGCAATGGGCCCAACACAATAGGTGCAGACAGCCACTCTCTCTGTCTGTGGCCAACCTTGCACTTCATTGTGTCTATGGCCAACCTGGTAGAAGTGTATGGCCCTGTGCACACAAACACACCTCACTCCCTCCCCTTGGTGACCCTTCACCTGCTTTCTCCATGGAGACCCTGCCTTCACTGTTGGCCCTGTTGCCTTTCTTTCCAGCCAGGACTCACTTTAGCTCTCCTGCTCACTCCATGCTGCTCTGGCTGTGGGGACTCTTCCCCCCACTGTGTGGTCACCAGCTCTCCTCTCCCACCTCTGAAGAGCACTGCTTGTGTCATCATTAGGAGGGATGTCCCCAGGACTCATTTGCATTACCTCAGATGATGTGGACTCCTGAGTTTAAAAGGAACCTGTTTGGTATTTAAAAATTGTGCCTTGAAAGCCCTGCTTTTTGCAGCAAAACTTTGAGGAATGGGTTAAAACCTACCCAAGTCAGGAAAAATGTCTCCAAGATGAAGTCTCTGGGTTGACTCCTAATTCGACCGCTGTCCCACGTCTTTAGCTGTCTACAGTCTGCCATCCACTGAGTGTCAGGTGCCCCAAACCAGAGATGTTGGCCCACAGGCTGGCCCCTCCCTGGGTTTCCACATGTACGCATGTGCTGTGCACTCCATTTATCCTTTACCGGGTCTTGTACTTTCTTGTTGAAGTAGGCCTCCCTGCCGCCCTTTTCTCCTGCCCTCACCCCCACCCTTGGCCTTGCTGCCTGCCTGCTTCTGCCCTTGGCCTCTGGAAAAATCTCCCTGTCATGAGGCTCTTAAGTCATCATTGGAGGAAAACCTGGAGTTCCGCCCATGCTCTAAATCATGCCCCTGAATGTGTGTTCTCCATCACTATAATTGAGGACATAGCAAGGCTCTGTAATTTTAAGGCTTAAAGTCGGCTAAAGTCTGGAGCGTCTCATTTTTCAGTAGGTCTGCAGTGTATACACAGCAGTGACTGCCATGATTCTCTAAGTCTTTGGTCTTGGTCTATGTGTTTGAGGAACTCCAGGGCCCGTCTTCTCCTCTTCTCCCAGCCCCTGCTCTCTAGTCCCACCCTCCCTGGAGGAGACGAGGCAGGAGGGCAGATGCCCACAGTGGTTTCTGCAGGCTCCTGGTGTGAGACTGGCCACCAGAGACATATTTGGGGTGTCACGGCTGGTGGAAGGGGCTACTACATTACCGGCCTAGTTCTCAACCTGGCAGAGGGTGGGTTTCCTTCACTGCCAGAAACATTTCTGAGATTCTCACCTGCTCTCTTCTTGGTGGGAGACGGGGAACCAAAACTTTCTCAAGAACCCCTGTGTCATTTTCAGATCTTCTCAGACTCCCATTCGTATAAGGAACCAGGGCTTTCTACGTGTTACTCTAAAAATTCTGTGGTCCTTCTAAGGGACCCACTATAACCACAAGGCCTCGTTTTTTGGTGTGTTATATATTTCAGGCTTGTGTGTAAGCACTGTTTTGAAAAAGGTTCTGTTAAAACAATTAAAGGTTAGAAACCATTGTGAGGCAAAAAGGAGTGTTTCATCCCATCATTCAAGGCTGTCTGTAACTGGTCTCCAACATGGATGGTCATTCACTGCTCCCAGCATGATGCCTGCTCAGTGGTCTGCCCAGCTGGGCTCCCTGTGGTGATGGTAGTGGGGGCTTTGGAAGGACCCTCCCTGTGTGAAGCTGATCTATGTGTCCTCTGCGCAGTGTTGTCCCTCCTCCCCAAGTACTGTCATGTAGGATCTAGGTCCATGCCTGTGGGTCGAGAAATGGGGTCTGGAGCAGTCATTGTCCTTGCCCCTGTCAGGGACTTCCCTGCCCATGGGTCCACTCCCAGAGCCTGGACCCTGGCCCAAGTGTGGAAACGCTGTGCACATTCCTTGAAGCAGCCTCCTGCGGGTGGCCTCTCTGTCACCACGTCACCGTTGCTGGCTGGAGCTACTCAGGAGTCCTGTGTGTTTGGTCTTCATGCCCACAGTCTCAGGGGAATAGGGAAGGATTTGAAGAAAGATAAGAGAGAGAGGAAAATTATATTTTATGCCCAAGTGTGGACATAATGGTTTGGTGTCACTGAGGAATCAGTTGTTTTGCTAGCTGTAGAGAAAGAATTAAAGCTGCTATTCTCTTGCCTCATGTCATTCAGTCGAGGCCATTCTTAACTGTAGTGATGAAATTCATTCAGAGACCTTTACTGAGAGCCTGCTGGATACTGGGCCTAGAGATAAAGAAATAAGACAAAGCCCCCACCTTTCTGTCTGCCTGGGGAAAATTGATGCATCATAAGTTGGCCACCTTGTCCGTAGGGGGTCTGCGCTGGCACAACAGAATCCCCAGTGGTGTTAGGGGGAATTACCCCACAATTATCCGGGTGGCAACTATCCCAGCTAGGGGTGAGGAGAGGGCAGCCGCAAAGAGGTGGTAAGCGAGTGTGGAGAATAATAGGTTTGGGAGGGAGGCGTGTATGATGACGACGACTGGCAAGGGCACAGGGGAATAAAGGCACAAAGTAAAGGGACAGCATGATGCCTGCCAACAGCTTCCAGCTGCTGTGTGCTCAGGGCAGGTGCGAGGCAGGGGCGAGTAGCTTGGAGGCTGTGGGTGTAGTGGGGCCGGACAGTGCAGGTGTCAGCTGTTCTGCAGAGATGCTCGACTCAGACATACAGCAGAGAGCAGGGCTCTGGGTAGGAGGGGGTCTGGGTAGGAGGGGGTGTGGTAGGATTTGGGCTGGGGAGATCATGTTAGGACGGCGGTGGAGAAGGGGGGGGCCAGTGTGGAGAGAGGGGGGAGATGAGAAGACCCTGACCGAAGCAGTGGGGTAAGAGGGGGTGCAGCTGCTTCCCAAACGGAAGTAGACTCTTCAGTGCCTGCTGGTGTGCCTCTTGAGGAAGTCAGAGGCATCAGGTGACGGACGGGTGCCCCGGCGGTAGTAATAAGACACGCAGTGACATCACTGAAGGAGGCAGAGTGCATTAGGGGGTGGGGTGTTTGGGTTGGAGCTGCTTGTGGACGTTATGTGGAACGGTCAGCAGGCGGTTGGATCCCTGAGTCTAACATGCAAGAGGGACATGGGACGGGCCATCCAGGTTAGGGTGGCATCAAGGTTACCTAGGTGTTGGCAAGGCAAGGCGGGGCCCTTGAGGGCAGCCCCAGCCCTACCAGCCCGGGCTCGAGGCCTTGGTGGGCTGCTCCCGCCTTCGTCCTGAGGACAGATGGGGACAAGAGTGTGACCGATGCAGTGCAGGGCCTGCCAAAATCCTCCTCAGGCCCATGTGTGAGCAGGAACTGTGTGCATAGTATTGTACAGCGAAAAGGAGGGAAGCCTCCCATGGCCAGCTGTGGTGGAGACCGGAGCACAGTGTGATGTGGAAGAAGGGACATTTCTGCAGCTGGTCCTGGGCGGGACGGGACTACTGTCCACCCAGGATGACCATCAGAGATGGAATTTTTTTAGTGTGCTGCAGAAATCCAGCATCTGCCTATCTGGTTGCCTTGGGTTATTACTGTTGACCAGTACCTTTGAAGGTGGCCCAAGTGCCTTCACCTGTAACTGTTTTTGCAAAGCTCTGCTTGGCCTGGTGGCTCCTGAGACACCGCCCAGCACGTGAGAGGGGGTGGGTTTCCTGGTGCTAACATGCAAACTCCAGGGCTAGCTTTTACTTGACTGTGTAAGATTTGCTGTCCTCAGAAGGCCATTCAAAACACTCATGACCATCTGTGAAAGTTTGCCCCGCCACGGGGGCGGTGAGGCATGGAGACCCTACTGGGCCACTGGGCCACTTTGATGTCTTTATCATGTTTTTCTTCTTGTGTCTCTTGTTTTCCAAACTTGCCCCATTTGTTCCTTCAAACTGTAGTTCACTGCTACCCCAGGAAGCCTACTTTTTCAGATGAAAAAATAGCAGTGTTACAAACAAACAAAAATTAGCATTACCGAAGCAGGCATTGCCTGGGACGCTGGGCTGTGAAGTGATATGCAAGGCTCAGTAAATTGGTGAAATAGGTCACATGGGCAGTTTCCACTCTGCAGGAGAGAATTATTTGTTCTAGGCTGAAGACTTTATCCCAGATTAGAAGATCCAGAATGTGTCCCCTGTCCAAGGGTTCTCACCCTGTCCTGGAGCCTGTAAGCCCATGCTCCTATTCAGCCCGTGGAAGCCACTGTCCAGCTCCCTGCTTCCTCTCCCTCCCCACGCTTTGCCCTACTCTCTCCCACAGCCACTTTTTGGGAGAAGAAAGGGTTAATCTGAGGGCTGACCGCTTGAAGCTCATCAAAAGTAAAAAGCTGGGTCAGTGAGGCAAGCATTTAGATGGAATCCATTTAATCAGGTTCAGTGTTATTTCCCTTTGCCTGAAAACAGAAGGGCCCTTAGAAAAAGTTGGGGTTAGAGAATGATTTAAAATAAATGGATTTGTTGCTTCTAGGTTAGAGCCACATGGGCACATTGAGTGTACCTTAATTGTGCTATAATGAATGGGTAATTATTTAAAATTCATACATTTTGTGTGTGTGTGTGTGGCAGCTTTAACAATATTTCAAACTTCTTTTTTGCTATTTTATATTATTAGTTCATGTCAGAGGTAGCAAACTTTTCTGTATAGGGCTGGTAAGTAGATGTTTTAGGCATTGCAGACCAAAAGAAATAATGAAGGATGTTGAGTAGGTACTTCTGTGATGATAGAGAAGGCAGATTTACACAGACATCTTATTGGCTAAGTTCAAATACAATAAGTACAGTGGTCTTATAACGCAAGTCTAATGATACAAATAGAATTTTGGTGGGTAGAGATAGCATTTCTCTTGAGGTTCAAAATTAGTGTTTTCTATCATCAAACTGACTGTTCTTAGCTTGCACGCTGTTCCAAAGCAGGTGGTGAGTTGGATTTGGCACATGGGCTATAGTTGACCGACTTTGATTCGTACAAATGGTTTGCTTAGAAAGTTCATCCCTCCTCCTCATGAATGGGGCCAAGGTAACTGTCTGCTCTTACACAAATACAATTTTCTCTAAACTTAATGGTCTTTTAATGATGATGAACTTTGTGACTCTTTGATTTTAAACCATTGCTCTGTGTGTTAATGTAATTTTACCAATAAGTCTTGGTGACTTGCCATCATTAACAAAAATGAATTTAAGGAAGTGGGTGTCCCACTGTGCCCACTTAGATGTTTTATAGTGTGCTGTAGAGAGGGGGTCACTCACTGGGCTCTTCCTACTATATGCATGGCTGGCTCCCTGTGTGTTTTCTCCAGCTAGACCCGTGCTGGCCCCACATGCATGCATGTGCCTCTGCCCTGCCTCTGTGACTTCAGCCACCTGCCTGAGGAGCTGCCCTGAGCACAGACTCCCTGCTGAACGCAAAGTGAGTCTGCACAACATCCTGGTGGGGATCAAAGCAGGAGGAGGAGGGAAGGCCCTGTTCCCACACCCCTGTCTGTTTCGGCTGCAGGGACACAGCATCACACCGGGCCAGTCGGGACACACTAATTCTGCTCGTAATCCTGGCCCCGATACAAATGTCCAGGAAATACTCCTTTTTCCCCTTAGTTCAGCTAAAATAGAGTAATTTTTCAAATGGAATCTTTTCTAGAAATAACAATAAAAAAGGAAAGAAAAGCAAAAGTAGAGAAAGGTAAACTTATGGGTGCAGAGTAGAGCTTGATTAAAATGTTTTAACATGACTACCATCTGACATGGCCTTGGCTTCCCCTAAGTACAGACTCCTCACCCTCCTTACCCTGTCTTGTTTTAAAGCCAAGGCTTCTGCTCGATGCCTGCTTGCTGCTCCAGGCTTAGCCTCCAGGCTGCAGCTGGTCTGTCGGGTCTGTTGGTGGTCAGGCTGGCCTGTCTTTGCTGTAGATACAACATCAACTCCCCTTCCCCCACCAGCCTTGTACTTTCGCTGCAGGGACGGGGCTCTGGCCTCTGAGGTCCTTGGAAACTCCATCATTCACAGTTGCTATGGGCCAAGGATCCCAAGGTGTCCAACTTTCTTGGCATCCCCATTTGTCATCATGGCAAACTGTTGCTCTGCGTTTCTCCACTGTCAGGTCTTGTCGCTTCCTAATGATCTCCACACTGTTCTCAAATGGGGAGCTGGGACATTTCTCCCTTCCTAGCAGTAGGAGGGTCCCTTCCCCAGGAGTTTGTGGAGACTACATGAGGACTCGAGACACTTACCCCTACCTAATGTGAGCCCTTCGCCTTGCTGGGGTGAGAGCCAGAGAGAGCCAGGTGGATAGTCAGAACTTTTCTTACTGCTGTGCTGAAACAAGTCAAAGAAAATTACCAGACAGAAAAGGATATTCTATAATGATAAGTTCAGTCTACCACGAAGGCACAGCACTCCTAACTGTGCAAGAAACAACAGAGATATGAAGTAAGTGAACCAAAAACTGATAAAATTGAAGGGAGAAATAGACGTGGTTAGCCTGAGACTTCATTGCCCTTCTCTCAACAATCAGAATGAGGAGAAATCAGCAAGGATACAGAAGAATACAATAATAGCATCAAACATTTAAAGAGTGCTCCAACTGATAATAGCAGAATATACATTTTTTTCAAAGACCTATGAAATGTACACCAAGCACACCATATACTGGGCCGTAAACCAGACCACAACAAACCTGAACTGAAGTCGTACAGAGGGTGTTCTCCAAACCACAGTGGAATCAAACTAGAAATCAGTGACAGGGAGCTAACAGGAGCATCTCCAAACCCTTGGAAACTAAGCAACACCCTTCTAAATGATCCATGATTCACAGGCAAGTCTCGAGGGAAATAAAAAAAATATACATACTGAATTGAGTAAAAAATGAAAATGCAGCTTATCAAAACTTGTGGGATGCAATAAAGGTGTGGAAGGGGAATTTATAGAACTAGATGTTGGCATTAGAAAGGAAGAAAAGCCTCAGTATTCTGTGTTTCCACTTCTGGAAACTTAAGAGCAAAATGAGCATAAAACGGAAGGAAATAATAAATAAAAATGAAAAAAAAATCAAATGGCCCAGTTGTCCCTCAGTAGGTGAGTAGTTAAACAATCTGGTGCATGCTGACCATGGCATACTGCTCAGAAATAAACAAAATGAGAACCACTGGCACTTACAATTTGGATGGATCTCAAGGGTGTTAGGCTGACTGTTGAAGCCAATCCTAAAAGATCACATTGTTGAAACAACATTGTTGAAGAAATGAAAGACAGGTTGGTGGGGGAGGGGCGGTTAGAGATGCTGGTGTTGGGGTAGGGGAGTGAACGTGTCTGTGGAGGGGTAGCACAAGCAGATCTATGTAGTGATGGAGTAGTATCTTGACTGTGGTGGTAGTGACACAGATCTGCACATGTGATACAACGATACAATGACACAGAACTCTCCATGCATGTCACACTGATGTGAAGTCCTTGGTTTTGATATTGTACTACAGCCACGTAGAATGTAACTGTTGGGGGAAACTGGTGAAGAGCACCTGGAACCTTTCTGTGCTACCTTGGCAATTTCCTGTGTATTTATATCTCAGAGTTAGAAGTTAAGAGCAAAAAAGATCAGTGGGCATCATCTGTCACTTAGCTATTATGATAGACCCCTTCCAGCCCCCGACCCTGCCCCCAAAGCATCCACAAACAGCATGGGCTGCATTGATGAATTTGTTGTGTCTGATAAAGGGATGTCACGAAGTCTTCAGGCTGTCTATGCTGATTAGGCCTACTTTGAGGTTCTTCTGCACGTTAAACGCCCATGGGCTGATCTGGCCCAAATCCAGTACATGATGAGCATTGAAGGAACCTTCATAAAGCTCACCACGGGAGGGAATGCTATGACTTTATTTGAATAGTTCACAGGTATAGAAGACACACAGCTATGCTGTGTGTAGGCCCTGAGGCCAGAACCACTGCCAGTGGATGGCAGGTATCTGGAGTGAGATTGGGGTTCATTATAAGGAAATCTAGTCACTGTCCAGAGAGGTAGGCAGGCTGCGGCTCTCCCACTGCTCAAACACATGCGACGTGCCGAGCAGAGACTTGGTAAACATCCATCAGGGATGCTGTCAAGGTGCTGACTGCAGTGGCAGAAATGAGGACTCCGTGACTCCTTTCAATGGCATACCAAGGCTGTTGGCCAAGTTGGGATTAAAGGAGTTCATCACTAGGTAGGTGCAATCAAGGATGACCAAACCTTAAAATGGGCCATTGTTTTATCTCCACTGTTTTGAGAAAAATCAAAGCATAATTTTCTGGTCTTATTTTTAGTCCCATGAGGATACTGGCTCCCGAGTAGGAATGGCAGGATTTGAGGATGATGTTCATGCAGCTCTCTACATCCCTGTGAAGCCTTGGACTTCAACAAAGAGAAACCCTATAGGATGTTCTCTGTTGCCTCTGGCTTCACATAGCCTACATTTCAATAATAAGCCCTTTCATTATGTTGCTCCAACAAGCACGCTTTCTACAGATCAAAGCAGATTCCTTGATGACACACGTGGAACTGTAGGCGTGAGTGCAGTTGGCCTGAAATGTTAGGACCTCTGAGAAAGGAAAACAAATTGTGCATCTCGAGTACATCCACTTTGGCCAGGTTCCAGTTATGGTGGTAAAGTTGTGTGTCAAGGAAACAGGATCCAATTATACTTCTCTTTGCCAGTGTGCAGAGCAGCCACGTATAGTTTCCCTTAACATTTCTTCTTTTCAGAATGACTCCGGAACTGCCTAAGCAGAGGTAGTTGCTAGAGCAAAGATCGTCGTTGCTGTACCAGGAACCCTCAGGAGCGGAACTGAGGGTTACTCCAGGAAGGATGTTCGTAGACAGGTGCACTTGGGCAGAAAGGCACTCCTGGTGCCAGTTCAACCTGGAGACATTGGGAGTCTTATGGATTAATTGAAGTTCACGTGTCTGAAGGAATGCAGTTGACAGAGCTGTTGCATCCAGGCCTGCCCTCACCTGACTTCCATTTACTGAGCGGGACCCAGTGATTTAAGCAGGCATAAGGGAGAGAGGGGGTGGGAGGAGGAGGGAGAATTGTATAAAGTGAGGACAGGAAGGCCTGGTTGGTTAGAGAGCAGCTTTCAGGGACAGAGCTAAAATCGTCCTCATCCCAATCCCCAGCCCCCTGGTGACTCCATGTGGCAACTCTGTCACCAGGCTCTACCTCAGTGGGGCACGGCTTGCTTGATCCTGTGCCCATTCCCTTGACTTCTCTGTCCCCCAACTTATTTCTCAAGGCTGGCTTGCCCTTACCCACAGGAAGTGTGCTGGGTTCTGTTTCATTTCTTTTCCTGTTAATGTTGCTTTTCAGAGGGAGATCATTATAAGAAATATTGCTGTGAGTTTATTGTTTTGCTTTCCATTTTAAGCAGTCAGAAATCTGAAACAAGATATAGATGTATGCATGTTTATTCATTCCAAGTAACGTGGGAAGTTAATCGGGTAGTCAGTAAAATGTAGAACTAGCCCCAGGACATTAGGATAACAGGAAAGTTGTTACTGTGTTTGAGGTTCTGAGTCCAAAGTTTCCTAAAACCTTTTTAAAGTTTAACCTTTTTAGAGTTGGCATTTGATCTCATGTGCCTCTTTATGGAGCACAGTTGGTGTTGAACCTCAGAATTGAATTGAGCCAAATCTCCAGGTTATCCCCCTTGAGAATTCTGAGAAATTAATGCCCTTTCTTTTAAGCACTTAGAGATCTTCAGATTACAATAGGCTATGCTTATAAAGGATCCTTTACAAGAGCACTAGCCCAAGGGAGAAGTTGGAGATCTGTGGCAGCATCTAAAGGCTCTCAGGAAATATCTGCACTTGCCAGTCCAGTCCTCACCAGCTCCACATCAAAGCTATTTCACAAATGGGAACTTGGATCCCAGTTTATAATGCTAGGATTAAAAGGCTGATGTACTGACGTATAGAGCTTTTTATAATGAGGATGATTTTAATGGGTTTCCCCATAGCCCTTTGTAGAGTTAGTACCATCCTTGCCTTTTTATGAAGACAGATGCCCTGTGAAAATTAGATGGATCAGAGCTGGAGTCCAAACAGGAAGTACAACCTGTCATGATTTCCACAGTCGACACGCTTTTCATCCCACGGATGCCAAGGCGGATGGGTTGGTAGGGGTGGAGGTGCCTTGATGTCTTTTATAGATTGCTATCTCTTCAATTTTTATTTTTAAGGATTTTAAAAAAATGAGCATTAGCACTTTTTTAAAAATACTAAGAAAAATAATAGATAATTGTTTCACGCTAATATTTTCTAAAAACAAAAAATAGGTAAAGGAAAGACCACTCAGTTTCATTGAGTGTTCTGTATTAGGTTTCTTGGCTTTGACATTTACCCTTTTACCTGCTAAATATATGTGGTCCTCCCTGAATGATCATCTTTGTCCCAGAATAAATTGGTTGAAAAACAATTATGCTGGAAAAATCCACTGTGTCTTAAAACACTTTTTGTTTGTTTTCAAAAATTTGATTTTTTTCTCAAAAAAAAAAGTGGTTTATCTGGGACAAAAAAATTCTTAAACGTGAGATTTGGGTGAGTTCCTTTTTAAAGGGAGAAATTTGTAAGTTGACCAGGAGGAAGAGGGGAGTGCATTAATTCCCTGTGCTGGTGAATTTTATATGTCAACTTGACAAGGCCACAGTGCCCAGATATGTGGTCAAACACCATTCTCGATGTTTTGGTGAGGGTGTTTGTGAATGAGATTAGTATTTAAGTCAGTGGACTTTAAGGAAGTAGAATACCCTCCATAATGTAGGTGGGCCTCATCTGATCAATTAAAGGCCTGGATAGAACAAAAGACCTCCTTCAAGCAAGAGGAAATTCTGCTGCAGGTGGCCTTCAGATTTGAACGGTAGCATTGATTCTTCTTGGGTCTTCAGACTGCCAACCCACACTGCAGATTTTGAATTTGCTGACTTCTACAATTGCATGAGCCAATTTCCTAAAATAATTCATATATTTGTGTGTGTATGTCCATCTGTCTGTCTGTCCATCCATCCATCCACCCATCCTATTGGTTCTGTTCCTCAAGAGAACCTTGACTAATACATTCCCCATTTGAGAAATCTACCAACAGAGAAATCAGTGATCAAGTAATTAATTGCATGATGTTTTCCTTGATACCCTGGTTGGACCGTATGCCATCATGTGTGCACTTTTCCTGCTTATGTCCAAAGAGGAAAGTTCATGGCACTTGGGAATAGCTGCCCATTGAACCAAGAAGTATCTCTAATCAATTAATCTACCTAGGATGAGCAGAAGACAATATTCTTCAAGTTTCCAGGTGTTGCAAAGTTTTTGAGCCAAGCTGGGCTAAGGTTCTGAAGACTTAGGAGTCCTGCCCCTCACTGGGGACTTGGGTAGAGGTAAAGAAATGGGGCTGGTGTGTCGGCATTGAGGTCCAGCTGAGTGCTGTGGAGGAAGGCATCAAAATGAACAATGTGCTTATTCTCCTCAAAGCTTTTTCTCTACCCTTTAAATAGTATTTCGTGATATTGCCAGTGCTTAGTGTTTCAAAAACAGTTCGTCTTAAAATAAAAATGTTTATGGAAAAAGATCATGCTTCTAATCTCTTTCAGTTATCTCCATGATGGAAGCTGGGCACTTCATGGCTCAAATCCAAGTTTAATTGTACAGGACGGAAGGAGGGGTTTGAATATAGCTATAGCAAATTAAGTCTTCACGCAAAACATAAAATTGTTTTAAAGTCTTTTTATGGGCTTCTGGCACATAATAGGTGTTCATTAAATATGTCGTGTAAATGAGAAATTCTCTAGCTCTTCTCCAGAGAGAGAGATCCATATATTTATATCTGTAGTATTATCTTTGAATATTAGAGGAGGTGGGGTGTAACCCTGGAAGAAAGGCTCATGACAGGTTCTTCTCAAAAGTGAGATGCAGGTTTGTAGAGTTAGTACCAGAAACTGACACAGGCTCCCTGCCCTGTGTCCCCACACATGCTCCTTATTGTAGTGCTACACCCAGCCTGCTCACAGGTTGTTATTGGTGAAGAGCATCCACTGCTTGCCCATCATGTGTTGACTTTCCTTTTTAGGTCTCCTTGTTTCTCATCTAATTGCACCTAGTCTATGGGTAAATGCTTTATTAGTTGGGACCAAAGCCCAGGCATCTCTGGGCCCCATGAATCAGGTTGTGTCTCAAGTCAGCTCTTGCTGTGAGGTGCCTGGGCACCTGAGTCACTTGGAGGTTGGGTGGCTGTAGACGCCACAGTGCCCAGTCACGGTCACAGTAACCAGCTACCCCAGTGCCTCTGGATGTGGAAAAGTTTTGGCAAGCTGAAGAGTTGGCCACGGATTGAAAACCCCAAGGAGAACCAACCAGGGCTGTGGAGCAGTAAATGTGTTTTGGAGGAAACCTAAAAACCAAGTGAGTATCGGTGGACAAGTTGAGGCTTGGAGGCCAAGCGTGCTCACCCCTTTCCTGCTGAACCTCTCAGACATGTCTCCTCTTTTCTTAGCATCTTCCCTAGGCGTTTCTTTGAACAGAGTGGCGGGTACCTTTCCAACTATATATCAACCTCCAAACAGAAACTTTACACATGATTTTAACTTAAGAATTAGACAAACAGTATCTTCAGAAGTTGGGATTTCTTAGATGAAAGCCTTAGGCAACATAACTTTCTAGTTTGCTCATCTCTAAAACTAGGCTTAATGATATTATCAACCAAATATTGCCATGAGGATTCAATGAAGCAGTGCTTGTAGATTATCTCAGTGTTGTATATGTTAGAATGACAAATTTGGAATTTACCCATGCTCAGCCTCCCTCTCACCCCTTTCTCTTCTCACTTTGGTCAACAAACACTCGCCATGGAGCCAGAACTAGGGTATACAGTGGTGAGTTGGATGTGGCCCTGCCTCATGGAACTTTCCATTCTGGGCAAGGTGATAGATAAGAACATATAAAGGGTGTATGTCGTGATGATAGGTGTTGAGAATTGTTGTGAATGAAGATAAAGCAGGGCACAGGGATGGAGGGTAGTGGACGTGATGTGGGCAGGCTCTATATTATATATAGTGTGGACAAGGAAGGCCACTCTGAAGAGGTGACATTTCACCTAAAGAATGGAGCAAGCTGGGGGTTAATCTAAATTTAAAAAATAGACGGCTTCAGGCATTTGAAATAAATTCCTGAAATCCTCCACAGCCAATAATGCTGTTGATAACATATTAGCTCAGAGATATTTATCCTGAAACGTTTCTAGGTTCTGGAAGTAGTTTCTGTGTGTGTGTGTATTGGGGTGGGGGGTGTGCCCACGCACGCACACATGTGTGTTTTTGATGAATGGGGACACTGCCTTTTCAGCATGGCTTACACTCTCCCCCATGAAGGCACCATTGAAAGAAAAGCTTCTCAGCGGCACGATTTAGCAGAGCTTATGTTGTAGGTAGAGGATTTGGGTGATGTTGGGGTTTGGTACCCCCTCAAGCAGAGGTTGAAATGAACTATTATTGCTTCCTTGACATGTAGAAATAGATAAAAAACTTTATATACCTTTTTAAAAAATCTGCTACTTTGATGTTCAAAAAAATGCCACTTAAAAGGAGTTTTGTGTCCCTATAACTGTCAGAGCACCGAGCTGGCTGCTGGGAAGGAGCTGTCAAGGACCAGCTGCCTTGGAAGCCTCTTCCCTGGAAGGGCCCGCCGTGTGCCATGTGAAATCTGTGTCGGATGGTGCATCATGGCAGGCTTTTCCCCCTGAAGAACTAAGGGCTGCAGCTCAGTGGACGAGAAGCCCTATTGTGTAGGTGTAAAGGAAGAAGAAGTCCCTGTCAGGGCGCGTTTCCCTAGGCTGTCATCCCACCGCATTTCATCTTGAGCCGTTTCTGCTAATCGTCTGTTTCGGTGTTACTACCAATTAGGGTAGCTTACCACCCTAGGCTATACCTAACTGCACAGGGTCTTAGTGGTAGTTCGGCTGTTTTTATTTCACATCTGTGCATTTACTTACTCACAGTTTTTCTGTTGCTTTGTACCAGCTCTTGTCATTTGTACCTCAGTTGTTGTGATAATTCTAAAAAAACTGACCCGGGCAGTGTCACAGCGACTTTCAACATGTGTGTGTTGATTGGTGAGTTTCAGCTTTGGTGCAGCTAACAGAGAATGGCTGTCTTTGGAGCAAAGCGTTCTTTCAGATGTTGGTCTCTTGTTTTCTTTAGAGTCACATTAATGAGCAACTCAGGGACGTTCCCTGTGTTCCTAATCTGACAGCTGGAAGGGAGAGGAGTGGGCTGGAATGTGCATTAAGGAGAGTTCAGGTTCTTCCCTTTCGGGATGAAGCGGGTTGTTTTTAACTTGGACATGCGGATCTCTCTTCAAGGTGTTCGAAACATTATATCCAAGGCTTACAGGAGAACAAAGGTAGAAGAGAATACTGTTTTGTTTTTCTTACTGTGAGGTAGATTCATAACAGTGTAACATGGATATATTTGCTTGTGCACTGGGATCTCCAGTACACCCAGGGCATTTTGGTGTAATATTTATTGGGTGCTGCAGGAGACACCCAATAAACAGCCTGAGAAAAAAAGCAATGCCACCGAATAATGGTTTAATGCTTCTCTTGGAGTCTCAAATCCAGACTCCCTCAGGCCTTCTGTTCCTTTTTTTTTTTTTTTTTTTTCATTTATGGGGAAATCATTATAGAAGCTGAAAGCAAGAATTGTGATCTAGGGACTTGAAAGTCAGGGCAGCCTGTGACAGAGGGACTAACGTGTTGACTCATACTGCCTCACAGAACTGATCCCTCCCTGCTCTAAGCCATCTCCCGGGGGCAGCCTTCACCTTGGTCCCCTTGCCCCCCTGCCTGCAGGCACAGAGTGACACTGGAGGGGAGTGGCATCCTTGTGGGGACAGAGGGCACAGGAGAATATGGGTGAGGAAAGGGTACCCCTCTGGCAGCACAGGGGCTGGGCCATTGCACACAGGGTTAAGTCCGTGGTCTGATGCACTGATTCGGGTGGGAGGGCCTCTCCCTGTCACTCTCTTCAAGGTTATTGTTTCAAAACATAACAGCCAAGGTTTATAGGAGAACAGTCAAAGGTAAAAGAGATTATCATTTTGTTTGGTTACTCTTACTGTGAAGTAGATTCCCAACAGTTTAAATAGTCTAATTTTAAAACCAAGGATATGGGGAAAAAAAAACAAAAACCCACCAAGGATAAGGACCTTAAACATTTAGCCCCACAAATACACAAGAAAAAAGGGGAGAGAGAGAGATCACGGATGGCAGACTCTAGAAAAGTTCAAAAAGGGAGGTAACATTTGTGGGAGCTGGCCCTCTGCTGGTAGCTTTATACATTCTGTGTTCTTTCCTCCCTGTGGTGAGTTGTCAGCCTCCAGCAGGAGTTCAGTGTGGGGGCACCTCGGGAGACCGTGCCTTCATGAAGTTGGTATTCCTGAGCTAAGTTGGTATTCCTTGAGCAAAAAAAGAATGTGAAGGAGTGATACTTGAGTTTGATGGGTTTGTGCATGTATTGAGCAAACCATCAATTGAAAATCGACAATTTGTGAGGCGTTCCCAGGGACTGGAAGAACAGCTCTGGGAGTGCAAAGATTTCTGAGTGAGATTGCAAGAAGCTTCCAACTGACTTGAGGAAGAGAGTGGACTTGTTATGCCTTTGGTTCCTTTTAATTGGAGAATATTTCTTTTTCTGTTAGGTGCAACCGTGTGTTTCAAAACCACTCTTGAGGTCAGATTCACATACAATAAACTGTGCCTGTTTAAAATGTACAATCTGATCTGTTTTTACATATATATACACTAGTGAAACCATCACCATGATCAAGATAGTGAAAAGTATCCCTTACCCCCAAAACTTTGCTTGTGTTAATTCCTCTTATCCCCAACTCACCATCCCTTCCCTAGGCAACCACTGATCGCTTTTCCATCACCCTAGATTAGTTTGTATTCTCTCCAAGTTTATATAAATTACTTCATATAGTATATCCCCTTTTATTGTCTAGCTTCTTTAGCATAATTATTTTGAAATTCATGTTGCATGTTTTTAATAGTTCATTCTTCGTTATGCTGAGTAGCAGCCTCTTGTATGGATATACCACAGTTTGTTTATCCGTTCACATGTTGGTGGACATCTGGGTGTTTCCAGTTTTAGACTTTTCAAAATAAAAGGTGTTGTGAACATTTGTGTACAAGTGTTTTTGTTGACATACGCTTTCATTTTTTTTTTTAAGTTTTTTTTTTTATTTTGAGAGAGCGCGAGCGAGAGCCTGCCCGAGTTGGGGAGGAGCAGAGAGAGGGGGGAGAGAGGAGAATCCTAAGCAGGCTCCACATGGCCAGCATTGAGCCTGAGGCAGAACTAAAACTCATAAACCGTAAGATCATGACCTGAGCCAAAATGAAGGGTTGGACACTCAACCGACTGAACCACTCAGGTGCCCCAACATGTGCTTTCATTTCTGTGTGATATTCTTGAGGGAATCACTGAATTACAAAATAGATGTATGTTTGACATTTTTCCAAAGTGTTTTTACAATCTTAATTCCCACCACTATTGTATGAGGGTCCAATTCATCTACATCCTTTCCCACACTTGATGTAGTTAGTCTGTTTAACTTTTGCCATTTCTAACAGGTGAGTAGTGATATTCCTTTGGGGTTTTAATTTGCATTTACCTAATGACTAATGATGAACATCTTTTCATGTGCTTATTTTCCATCTGCCTATCTTTGGATGTTCAAATCTTTTGCCAATTTTTAAAATTTATTTACTTATGTAACTTATATAATTTATTGTCAAACTGGCTAACATACAGTGTGTAAAATGTGCTCTTGGTTTTTGGGGTAGATTTCCGTGGTTCATCGCTTACATACAATACCCAGTGCTCATCCCAACAAGTGCCTTCCTCAATGCCCATTTTCCCCTCTCCCCTTTTCCCCAATCCACCCTCAGTTTGTTCTCTGTATTTGAGTCTCTTATGGTTTGCCTCCCTTCCTTTCTGTTTGTAACTATTTTTTTTCCCCTTCCCTTTCCCCATGGTCTTCTGTTAAGTTTCTCAAGATCCACATATGAGTGAAAACATGGGATTGTTTATTTTGTCAACTAGTGTATTTCCTATTTCTGTTTTTTTAGGATTTTAAATTTTAAAATTTTTATTTATATATATATATATTTTTAGAGAGACAGTGGGGGAGGGACAGAGAGAGAGAGAAGGAAAGAATCTTAAGCAGGTTCCACACTCAGCACAGAGACCAACCTAGGGCTCCATCTCAGGACCCTGAAATCATGACTTGAGCAGAAATCAAGTCAGATGCTTCACTGACTAAGCCACCCAGGCGCCTCTTATTTTTTTGAGTTTTGAGAGTTCTTGATATGTTGAGATAGAAGTCTTTTATCAAATGTTATTTGTAGATATGTTCCTGAGTCTGTGGTTTGTCTTTTCATTTTCCTAAGGGTATTTTTCAAAGAAGGTATTTTTAATTTTTAAGAAGCCTGATTTATCAGGGTTTTTTTTCTTTTATTGACTGTATGTTTAGCATCTTATCAAGGAAATCTTTACCTAACTCAAGGTCTTCAAGATTTACTCTGACTTTTTCTTTTAGGTTTGTAGCTTTAGGTTTTAAATTTATGATACATTTTGAGTTAGTATTTGCATGTGGTATGGATCAAAGTTCTTTCTTATGTATAAACAATGGTTCCAGCACCATTGGCTGAAAAAAAAAACAACTATATTTTTCTCTGTTGAATAACCTCTGAACTTTTATTAAAAATCAGGTGACCATGTACATATAAGTCTATTTCTAGACTTGCTGTTCTGTTCCATTGATTATTTGTCTATTTTGATGCCAATGCCACACAGTTTTATAGTAAATGTTGAAGTGTGTAAGTCTCCCAATTTTGTTTTTCTCTTTCAAAAGGCCCATATTAGATTCTTTGCCTTTCCATGTGATTTCTATATTTGGCCTGTCAATTTCTAGAGAAAAAAGGTCCTGTTGAGATTTAATTGGGAGTGTATAGAATCTCTAGATCAATTAGGGGAGAACTGGCATCTTCAAAATATTGAGTCCTTTAATCCATGAACATGGTTTATCTCTTCATTTATTTAGGTCATTAATATCTCTCAACAATATTTTGTAGTGGATCCCTAAGTATTTCATATTTTTGATGTGTTTTTAAATTTCAATTTCTAGTTGCTCACTGGTATTACATAGACCTGAAAACTGAATTTTGAGTATTGACCTTGGTATTGTGCAACCTTGTTAGTCACTTATTTGTTCTGCCACCCTTTTGTAGGATCCCATCGGATTTTCTACTTACATAATCATGTTGTCAGTGAATAAAAACAGTTTAGATTTTCTCTTTCCATTGTAGATGCCTTTAAATCTTTTACTTTCCTTATTGTCTGTAAGGTTGAATAATGTTGAATAGAAGTGGTAAGAGTAGTGGCACCCTACTGAGCGTGGCTCAGTTTGTCAAGCTGCTGACTCTTGATTTTGGCTCAGATCATGAACTCAGGATTTGTGGGTTCAAGCCTTGTATTGGGCTCTGCACTGACGGCATGGAGTCTGCTTGGGATTCTCTCTCTCTCTCTCTCTCTCTCTCTCTCTCTCTCTCTCTCTCTCTCTGTGTGTCTCTTTCTCTCTGCCATTCCCCTGCTTTTGCTCTCTCATATTCTCTCTCTCCCTCAAATAAACATAAAAAAAGTGGTAAGAGTGGACATTCTTCTCGTTTTCTGTCTTAAAAGGAGAGAGAACATTCAGTCTTTAACCATAACCATGGTTAAAGTCTTTAAGAGATAACCATGGTGTTACTGTAGTTTTTATTTATTTATTTATTTTTGGTAGAAATCCTTTTTCAGCTTGAGGAATTTCCTTCCATTCCTTATTTGCTGGGAGTTTAAATCAGGAATATATCAGGAATAACATTAGATTTTGTTAAATAATTTTTCTGCACATATGGAGATATGTGTAAAATTTCTTGTTAATATGGGGAATTATACTCATTTTAAAATTATTAAACTGGGACAAACTCTACTTTGTCATGATGTATTTGCCTTTTAATGCTGGATTTGATTTACTAATTTTTTTTTTATTTTACAGCTATGTTCATGAGAGATATTGGTCTATAGTTTTCCTTTAATGTGTTTGCTTTTGTCTTTGTGGTAATGTTCATTCTTATATCATTGGATAAGTTGAGAAAATAGTCTCCTCTTTAATTTTCTGTAAGAGTTTGTGTAAAATTGATGTTCATCCTTAAATATTCACTAGATTTTCCAGTATAGCCATCTGAGCCTGGAGACCTTTTCCTAGAAGAACTTAACTAAAAGTTCTATTTATTTAATGGATGTTGGGTCATTCAGGCTATTTATTCTTGAGAGAGGGTTGGTTAGTTTGTGTCTTTCAGGGACTTTGTCCATTTCATCTAAGTTGTCAAAATATTTTGGCATAAATTTCATAGTGTTATTTTAATATCAGCAGAGTGTATAATGTTGTCATCTGTCTCATTTTTGATTTGTGTTCTCTCCCTCCCTCCCTCCCTCCCTCCCTCATCAGGCTGGCTAGAGATGTATAATTTTATTTATCTTTGCAAAGAACCAGATTGGTTTTCTTTATTGTTTTCCTTTTTTAAAAATTTCCATTGATTTCTCCCAATAGATATTATTGCCTTTATTTTGCTAACTTTGGGCTTAACTTCCTCTTTTTTTCTGGTTTCTTAAGGTGGAAGCTAATGTAATTGACTTGAGAACTTATAGACTGGGTACTGTAAATTTCCCTCTACTGCTTTTGGCAGTATCATAAATTTTGGTATATTGTATTTTTATTAATTTTAAAACACTTTCTAATGTACCTTTTGATTTCTTCTTTAACCTATGGGTTATTTAGAAGTGTTGTTTTTTATACAAATAAGAATTTTCAGAGATCTTTCTATTTGTTTATGGGTTAATTTTATTGTGATCAGAGAACTTATACTGTGTGACTCAAATCCTTTAAATTTATTGAGACTATTTTTTTTGTCGGTCAGAATCTGGTCTGTCCTTAGGCATTTGAATAGAATTCTTCTTTTGTTGGGTGGAATATTCTATAAATGTCAATTAGGTCAAGTTGATGGATAGTTTTGTTCCAGTCTTCTACATTCTTATGATTTTCTGTTTTCTTGTTCTATGGATTACTGTGAGAGTAGAGTTGAAGTTTCCAGCTATAATTGTATGTATTTCTGCTTCTCCCTTGAGTTTTTACTTCAGGTACTTTGAAGCCCTGTTATTACATGCATAGCTATTTAGGATTGTTATTTCTACTTGATAAATTAACCTCTTTATTATTGTGAAATTACATCCTTTATCCCCGGCAATAATCACTTATCTTAAATTTATCTCATCTGGTTTTAATGTAGTCACTCCATTGTTCTTTGGATTAACATTAGCATGTTTTTTTTCTATCATTCTTTTACTTTTATCTCGTTTTTGTCTTTATAGAAAAAAATCTTTTTTTGTAGAAAGCATTTGGGTCTTGCATTTTTTTCTTTTTAAAAATATCTGACATTAAATTATTGTTTATAACATTTATATTTGATGTGATTAATGATGTTTGGGTTTAAACTATCATTTTGCTATTTGTTTTCTAGCTGTACTTTTTTTTGGCTTATTTTAGATTACTTTTTAGGATTTCTTTTTTGTTGTTTTTTAGCTATAAATCTTTGGTACTTTTGCGGGTGCTTTAGGTTTATAGTATACATCTTTAATCCATTACAGGTTTTCTTTAAGTGATATACTACTTCGTGTACCATAGAAGAAACTCACAATATAGTGTCATTTCTCTCCTATTAGTCTTTTTGCCTGTTGTCGTACCTTGTACCTTTACATATGTTATAAACCCACACTACATTGTTGTTTTTTTCTGTCTAAGCAGCCATTATATTTTAAAGAGATTTCAATATTTTATTTTATTATTTAATTTTTTTTTAAGTTTATTTACTGTTGAGAGACAGACACAGAGCGTGAGCAGGGGAGGGGCAGAGAGAGGGGGAGACACAGAATCCAAAGCAGGCTCCAGGCTCCTAGCTGCCAGCACAGAGCCTAACACGGGGCTTGAGCTCACGAGCCACGAGGTCATGACTTGAGCTGAAGTCAGGTGCCCAACAGACTGAGCCACCCAGGTGCCCTAAGATTTCAATATTTTAAAAAACTACATATTTACGCATTGTTATGTTTTCCAGTGTTCTTTATTCCTTTTTGTAGATTCCTATTTCCATCTGGCATCATCTTCCTTCTGACTGCAGGATCCCTTGTAGTGCAGTCTGCTGCTGCTGAATTATTTCATCTTTGCATGTCTGGAAAAGTCTTTATTCACTTTTGTTTCACTGGGTGTAAAAACTAGGGTGACAGGGTTTTTTTCCCTTTACATGTTGTAAATATGTTATCCTATTGTCTTCTCATTTGTATTGTCTCTAGCAAGAAGTCTGCTGTCATTCTTATCTTTGGTCCTCTGTATATATTGTCATTTTTCCTCTTTTAATATTTTTTTTTATCACGGATTTTGATCAATTTGATTATGATGTGCATTGGTGTAGTTTTCTTAATGTTTCTTTGACTTTTGTTTGGCTGAGCATCTTAGATCTGTAGGTTTACAATTTTTCATCAAATTCATTCAAGTATTTTTTTGACACTTTCTGTATCTTTTCTCCTAGGGACTTTGCAATGCTTGAAGATGCCTCTCAACTCATTGCTCTGTTTATTTGTAAATTGTTTTTTATTTTGCTCTCCTTCATTTGGACAGTTTCAATTGCTTTGTCCTCAATTTTGCTAGTCTTCTATATATAATTTGCCATTAATTCCATTTAGTCTAATTTTCATTTTGAAAATTAGGGTTTTCATCTAGAAGTTCAGTTTAGGTCTCTTTGATATTTTTCACGTCCCTACTTTTATTTTTTGCATATAAGGAACACTGTTTTAGTACCTGTTTAATGTCCTTGCCTGATAATTCCAATATCTGTGTCAGTTTTGTTTCAGTTTTGATTACATTTTCTCCAGAGGGACATATTTTCCTGCTTTTTTGCAGGCCTGGTAATTTTTTATCGAATTCCAGAATGAGTTTTACCTTATTGGCATGCTGATACTTTTGTATTTTTATAAATATTTGCAAAGTTTGTTCTGGAACACAGTTACTTGGAAATAGTCTGAACCTTTGGATTTTGCTTTTAAGCTTAATTAGGTGGTATCAGAGAAGCATGTAGCATAGGGCTAACAATTATCCATGACTAGGACAAGATACTTCTGATTACTGTATGTACCCAATTCCTGTGAATTAAGAGATTTCTTTTTAGTCTGGCACATGGAAATAGCCCTGTATGACCTCTGATATTTTTCCTTCTAATCCTTTTGGGATGGTTCTTCTTCTGGCTTCAGGTATTTTGATTAGTACTCTGCTATATACTCAGAGGGAATCCTTTATAGATTCCTAAGTTCTCTCTGTGCAGCTCTCTTTTGTATTCTGTCCTGTGAACCCCATCCATCTTGATATTTCAGATCTCCCAACTCAGGGAGTCTGATGACTTCCCAGCTTTGCTTTGGGTCCTCTTCCCTATGACATGCCTGGGAATTTTCTCAAGGCAGTAAATTGGGGTTTTGTATGTTTTAAGCAGAAGGGGAAATTTTGATACTTGTTTCTCAAACTTGGCCAGAACCAGAAGTCTTGCAACCAGTTATATTTAAAATGTATTGACAATGTGTAAAATCATGAAAAAATGATCAATATTTTTGATTTGTGATCCTATTACTGGAAACATATCTTAAATAATTCTAAAAATGAAAAAGCTATGCACACAAAAATACTCTGTATGGTGTTGTTTATAATGGAAATGGAGTTATTTATAATGGAAATCTATGTTTAGGAAAAGGAGATTGGTTAAAATTAAGGCATATCTATGCAGTAAAATGTTGGGTCACTTTAAATGACTATGGCAAAGATTTTCAACATTAAATATGTTTAATGTTAAACTCATTAATGATATATAAAAACATTCCATGGTATACCATCACTATAACCATATTACACGTTCGTATATATAAACACTCAAAGAGAATACCCAAAATGACAGAGCATTTTAAGGAGATTGACCGTTTTCCTCTACTTTAAAGAATGTATTCATTATTGTATTAGAATCTGTCAATTTGGGATTCATTGAATCATTATTCCTTTAAATTATTACAAAATATTAAAAGCATGCAGAGATTTAAAGAAAAATAAGGTAAATCCCTGTGGGCATATTATATGTATGTGTGTGTTATATGTGTACCTACTTTCACTGTCCTGTGACATATTTGTGTATGGATACATAGCTTCATGAGCCACCTCCTGATGCTGACGAACATTTAAGTTGCCTCAAATTTTCACGGTTTCAAACCTGGATGTTACAAAATTCTTGTACAGGTGTGTGAGAGTTTCCCTAGACAAGAATGTATTGGTATGGGAGAAGTTACAGTCTCCCATGAGGTTAATAATTATGTTTTATGGAGCTAAGTTTCATAACCTGTCTCATTTTACATGTTCTCTGGGAGAAGGGGTACCTTACATCTTCAGGTACATGTTAAGAACATTTTTATGTGATTCTTAATAAAAGCACCATAAATTGAGTTATTAATCAGATCAAATGAAATTGAAATGAGACTCTGGAACATTTGTGGGTAATCTTTATAGGTATACCTTAGTTATCTAGAATTAGGGGAGTTTTGGGGCGCCTGGGTGGCTCAGTCGGTTAAGCATTTGACTTCAGCTCAGGTCATGATCTCACAGTTTGTGAGTTCGATCCCTGCATTGGGCTCTAGGCTGACAGCTCAGAGCCTGGAGCCTGCTTTGGATCCTGTATCTCCCTCTGTCTCTGCCCCTCCACCACTCATGCTCTGTCTCTCTCTCTCTCTCTCTCTCTCTCAAAAAAAAAAATGAACATTAAAAAAAGTTTAGAATTAGGGGAGTCACTTAGAATTTTATTTTGATACCATTCCTAAGTGATTGCTTCTGCATTGAATCTTTGTATAATGAGACTCTTGGCGGTTTCCTTTGGGCCACCCTGAGGCTAAATTCGCCACCCTGCCCTAGCTGTGAGCTGAGGGGTATCAGGCCGGTGCTCACATTCACATTCGCACCTCTGTACCTTCTCAGCTTTCAGTCCTGCTGCCCCTGGCGGCCTGCCCTGTTGCCACCATTGTTTTCACAGAACAGGAAGAACCCTGGCCCCCCCCACCTCGCTCATCTTTACCTAGTAGAAAGCACTGTCTTCTCTCTTGGCCTTCTCCTTGGATTACAGTCCTCACTTAATGTTCCTTGAAGGTTTCTGGGACTTGGATTTTTCTGGGCATGCTCACTGAGCTTTTCAGGGCAGGATGGTGTAGAAAACGCAGAGGGTTTCAAAACTCTCTGCCTTTGATCACCCTGCTATTCCAGGATCACCTACCGGCTGCCGGCCCAAGGGCGTTGTTTGTCCTCCTGGGATCCCTCTCTCTGCTGCTGCTTCTCCTGGCTCAGCCGGAAAAGCCAAGAAAGAGAAGAAGTAGCAACACCTGCTCCCACGAAAATCCCTCCTCAGCTCAGAAGGAAGCTTTTGAAAAAGGACTAACTGGTTCACCTTTTCCTCCTTTCTAATAGGTGGCATCTTGCACGTGATTGTTGTTCACTGATAATCTATTGTTTGCCTACCAATGCCTCTGCTCCTCTGAACCCCTGACTGCAATTCATTTTAGCACCTTGCTCGGACAGGACACACGTTTTAAAGAGAGCTGCCCAGTGATTTTTTTCCTCATTGTGTGAGGCTGGCACTCGCTGAGGATGTGTCTACTTTGGTTATGATCACTGTCTTAGTCTGCGCTCTTTTGTCCTCCGTAGGCCTCTTCCATCCTGTCAGAGTTTATTTCCCCGCCCCCTCCCCCCAGAAAAGCCCAGGAGAGTTCTGTATGGGGGTGACTAGGATCCACAGAAATGGCCGGTGTCACTTCTTCATACATTAGTAGGCATACACTATCCAGCTTGTGTGGACTGAAGCTTATATGACTTGGGGGTACAAAAGTGATTATTTTTGAATGAGAAAATGAATCACGACAAGTTACAGATTGTAGGAGGCTGACGGATACCATAAACGCCTCAAAACCCAGAAAAAGCTATCTTAATATTTTTATTACACTAACATGCCTCTATGATATAGTTTTCCCTGCATTTTCTGCTTGTAGCTTTCTACACTCTTTTTACAGTGATTTTGTAGTGTTTTCAATGGAGAAAGCAGGAAGGTAATTCAGTCTTTGTTCTAGTATGACTGATTGAAATTTGTTTTGTATTGGTACTTTAGAGCGGGGATCACCAGACTTTTCCTGCAAAGAAACAGATGATAAGTATTTTAGGCCTTGGGAGCCTCTGTATCAACTAATCAATTCTACTTTTATAGGCAAAAGCAGCCCTAGGCAATAAATAAATCAATGGGTGTGGTTGTGTCCCAGTAAAACTTGATTTATAAAAACAGGCAATAGACTAGTTTTGGCCAGTGGGCTACTGTAATTTGCGGGACCATAATTTGCCAACTCTTGCTTTAGACTGGTCTTTTTACCTTCACAGTTCATTCATGGTAATCTTTTGGAAATGTCTAGGATTTTCTTTAAATGGGCATTAAACCTCTATTAGTTTTCTTCCATATGGGAGCTATAGGAACTAGAACAGTCTATCACAAACTTCTAGCTCTTTCATCTGAAGCACTGGTACCCCTACTCACATCCTTGACGTGCCTCAATCAGGTGAGTTGCCCCGTTGGGCAGCGGAATGTTCTGGGAGTCATTCCTTCATCAGACGACAAACAAAAATCTCTGTACACTGAAGAGACTGTAAGCTATGTGAATACATCCCACCACACACACCCCCTTTCCCTCCCTTATCTGAATTCCCCAAATGCCCATGATCATCCTTCTACCTGTCACTCGAGAAAAGGATAATGGAACCAGCTTGTAAAGCAGCAGTGGTCTTAAGTGACTGCTGTTAAAGTACCTTCCTCTTACCAATTGTGTGAAAATACAGGACCCTGAGAACGCATTGCTAGAACCCCTCAGGATCTGGGAAGGGGCCTCCGGGAGTGAGGGGCTTTGGAACATCAGTTTTACAGCATAAATGAACCCCGCAAGGGAAGGTACGCTTGAATCTTACCTTTCTCTGTGGAATGGAAGCATGCATCCACTGATAGTCTTAGCAAGAGGCATACTTCTCAAAGCCTTATTCCTTCTAGAGCCTCTCAAACCATACCCCAGATGCAGACAACTTTTTAAACTGCTTATTAGTTTAGTTTGTGAGAAGTGAACTTGTGTGTCCTTTCAGTATGTCCTTGGGCACACAGAGTAAGTGACCTGGCTAGACCTTGGCTCGATGAATTAGCATAAAAGAGGGGTACACGTTGCTGAAAGTCTTCATTCACTTAGATCCCCTGCCTGCTGCTGTTCCTGTTAGTCCTTGGGTCTTTCAAGTTGGGCTTTGCATCCAACCTCCTAGAGCCCATTCTTCTGTAAGCTGGCCTTGAAGCCAGAGTTTGCTCCACAGGAGAGTTGCAGGGCCCTAGCAGGCGTGTTGAATGCATTGGCGTGTCCTGTCCACTGACAGAAATCGTGACGACCGGCTGTGTACTTTCGAATTACCTATTTCCCCTGGTGAAGCTCTTGCTTGAGCTTGCAAGAGCCCGCTGTGCTGTGTTATCTCTCACTTGATTCTCTATGTAACCCTCTCTGAAATACCACTGTGTCTTTTCAGAGGAGGGGTCTGAAGCAACAGAGGTCAAATCATTTGCCCAAAGCAAAATCATTTGCCACGTGACTTGAAACTTGGGTCTCTTGGCTTCAGCTCCCATGCCTGTGACCACTTCCCTGGCCTACCACCTGCTACCTCTCTTCAAGATTGCATTTGGGCCAGGTGTCCAGGCACCTTCACTTGTAATGGCTGTGGGGCTTTGTCCATTCGGATGAGGGGGATCCTGCCCAAATGGGCCCAGCGGAGTGCCTGACTCTTAACAAATGCTCGTGACTGCTTGGTGAATGAAGACGCATGTCAGGGTTAGTGAAAGCTGAGGGAGTTTGGACCAAACGGAGAGTAATGCCCAGCTGAAAAGACTGGAGGGAGGTCTACAGCAAAGCCATCCACTAGCCTTCCCTGTAAACTTCTTTTCAGAGCTTTCCTTTTTCTATGCTTTGCTTTCCTTTTCTTTTGTCTTCTTTCTTTTTGTGAAGAGCAGCTGGTTTCTGTTTATTTTTGGCTTCAGAAAAATCTTTAATTATAGTATACAAAGCAATGTTAATCAACCTTTTTTTTTTCATTCCCCTAGGGACATTTTTTTTTTTTTTAAAGTTTATTCATTTTTCAGAGCGGGAGAGACAGAGCATGATCAGGGGAGGGGCAGACACAGACTCCAGGCTCTGAGCTGTCAGCATAGAGCCCGATGCAGGGCTCAGACCCATGAACTGCGAGATCATGACCTGAACCAAAGCTGGATGCTTAACCGACTGAGCCATCCCGGCACCCTGGGATACTTTTTCTTGATCACCCCTGTCCTCAAAACCCATGATATGTCAATGTTGCAAGCATACTGTATATCTATTGTGTACTATGTCCCTGTAGAAGACCCTGAGCCATTGTAATACTTGAGATATTTTGTGCCCAAGAACTAATTTTTTGCTTGGTTCTTGCCCTTGTTTGAGAATGCATGGCCTAGAGTCTTTGTTTAGCTTCAGTAGCTGATGACATGTGAAATGTTCCTAGATTTATAGGAAGGAAAATGAAGTACTCATGGTGGACGGCCTGTAATGACTGTTAGCATGACCAAACAATCCAGTTCTAAGGAGCGTGTGATGTGATGACAGCTGCCAGGGAATAGCTACTAATTAGATGGGAGTCTAACGCATTGGCTAAGGAGACAGGATGGGTGGCAGCGGCATCATGGATGCACAGCCTGGTGGCCTCTGTCAGCTCTGCAAGGGTTGATCTCATCTTCTGCCTATTTGTGCACAGGGAATTGCCTCCAGAACTTACAGAGCACACACCTGGGTCGGAGGACAGGTCACCTGACTCTTAAGACCTTTTAGTGGCTTTTAGGATTTTCTGCTGTGGACACTAGGCCATTGGCTTTTATTGTTTATTTTTTAAAATATATATATCTCCTATAACAATGCATAAATAACATGTATGACAAAATTTGCCATTCTAACCATTTTTATTTTAATTATTTATTTATTTTTTTTCCAACGTTTATTTATTTTTGGGACAGAGAGAGACAGAGCATGAACGGGGGAGGGGCAGAGAGAGAGGGACACACAGAATCGGAAACAGGCTCCAGGCTCTGAGCCATCAGCCCAGAGCCTGACGCGGGGCTCGAACTCCCGGACCGCGAGATCGTGACCTGGCTGAAGTCGGACGCTTAACCGACTGCGCCACCCAGGCGCCCCCATTCTAACCATTTTTAATGGTGCAATTCAGTGGCATTATCTTTACAAAATGTTGTGCCACCATCACCACTATTTCAACAACTTTTCATCACTCCGAATAGACACACTGTATGCACTAAGCAATAACTCCTCATTCTCCCCTTCCTCAACCCCTTTTGTTCCTCTCTGAATTTGCCTATTCTAGATATTTCATATAAGTGAAATCATGTAATATTTGTCCTTTTGCATCTGGCTTGTTTTCCATAGTATGATGTTTTTTCAAGTTTCATCCGTGTTGTAGCATGCACCTGATATGATTTTTTAAATGTATCGATACTGGGGCGCCTGGGTGGCTCTGTTGGTTAAGTGTCTGACTTCGGCTCAGGTCATGATCTCACAGTTTGTGGGTTTGAGCCCTGCGTGGGCAGTGTGCTCTGCAGAGCCTGCTTGGGATTCTGTGTCTCCCTTTCTCTCTCTCTGCCCTTGTCCCCCTCACGCTCTCTCATCTGTTTCTCAACATAAATCAATAAACTTAAAAAAATTTTAAAAAGGTATCCATATCTATTTCAGCTTTTTGGAATATAGATATTGGGTTGGATATTTACAATCAAAAAAGGGATTTGATTATTTTTCTCTTTAAAGGATGTTTCGTTATTTCTCTTTCTCTTCCTTCTTTGAACATCCCCAATATAGAGGCAACAGGTACAAGTATGGATGAGTCACAGTAGGAAGGTTTTCTTGGACTGTTTTGCATATTTGGTTTTGTTCTAGTCCTAAAATACATGTAAAATATCATAAAAATACACTTGGCAAATTTGTAATACTTACAAAGAACTTAAGTTCTAGTCAAATAACTCCTACACTGGATCCACATTTTTAAAACATCCTTGAAATCTCATTGCAGAGATCTGCAATAAAGTAATAACGTCTTCTGAGAAGAAACTAAAGGATTCTCTTATTTAAAAACATTATTTACGGGGCACCTGGGTGGCTCAGTCAGTTGAGCTTCTGACTTTGGCTCAGGTCATGATCTTGCGGTCTGTGAGTTTGAGCCCCGTGTCAGGCTCTGTGCTTACAGCTCAGAGCCTGGAGCTGCTTTGGATTCTGTGTCTCCCTCTCTCTCTACCCCTTCCCCCATTCATGCTCTGTCTCTCTCTGTCTCTCTGTCTCAAAAATAAATAAACATTAAAAAAATTTTTTTAAATAAAAATAAAAACATTACTGCGTTACACAATGTTACGATTTTTATTCTAATGTTTATTTTTAAAAGGAAGTTTGATATTTTATTTTTTAATTTTTTTTAACATTTATTTATTTTTGAGAGACAGAGACTGAGCATGAGTGGTGGAGGGGCAGAGAGAGAATGAGACACAGAATCTGAAGCAGACTCCAGGCTCTGAGCTGTCAGCACAGAGCCTGATGCAGGACTTGAACTCACAAACTGTGAGATTATGACCTGAGCCGCAGTTGGATGATTAACCAACTAAGCCACCCAGGTGCCCCAATGTTTGTTTATTTTTGAAAGCGAGCACACAAACGGGAGGGGCAGAGAGAGAGGGAGACACAGAATCTGAAGTAGGCTGCAGGCTCTGAGCTGTCAGCACAGAGCCCGACATGGGACTCAAACTCACAAACTATGAGATCATTATTTGAGCTGAAGTGGAATGTTTAAGGGACTTGAGCCACCCAGGTGCCCCACACAATGTTATGATTTTAAAATAGTGCTTAAAAGTTGAAACTTTGAAACTGTCAATCAAACATGGTGAGTGCTGGAAGCCTTTTCTAGAAATTTGGAGTTCGGGGAGGAAGGAAGTAGGTTGGGCTGGTAGAAAATAGTGTCATCCACCTTGTTCCTCTCCACAGTCCTCTGCTCTGTTGGAAAGCATGGAAAATGGCTATTGGACATGGGAATTTGGTTTTTCCTGTGTTTGCCTTTGAGTTTGACTTTGCTTAAAAACAAGTGTTGAGAGTGAGCCAGGAGAGAGCCTAACCCAAGCACATCTCCTAGATAATGGTTTAGTTTAGTATCTACCAGTGGTTTCCATCCCTGGCTGCTCAGGAGAATCACCTATGGAGCTTTGACAAGCATGGATGCTGGGTCCACACCCAGGACCAATTAAATCAGGTGCTGGAGGTAGGGCCCTAGGGGCCTTAGGCAATGATTGAGGTTTCCTAGGCAATGATTTTCTCCTGCAGTCCTGCCTGAGAGCCCTGGAGAGGCTCACTGCCTGGGATACTGGGAGCCAACTTAATTACAGGGCATAGGTGCTTTATAGGGGGTGCAGAGGCAACACCCCGGAGAAGGCCAGCACCATGCAGGAGGCCAGTAGCAAGTCCCCTTTTAATGCAGATTCACTAGTAGTTGGTAGAATTTTAGTAAGTTGGAAAGTTTCATAAGTTGAGGCTTTTTTTTTAGGGAGTTAAAATTTTAAAGGTGTTGAAATTCTAAATAGAAGTACAAAATTAGCGTACCGGAATATACTCTGGTTGCTCTAACTGATGCCCAAACATTTATTTCTGATTTTTTTGGAGTCAGATCTCGGGTGCCTGGGACTGCATATATAAACACCCATTAGGAGTGCTCCCCCTGGTGCCAGACACTTCATATTACGTCCCCACAAGGGGCTATAATGTCATGAAAATGTAGGATTTTGGAGCTGGAGGGCTTTGGAGGTCTTTAGGTTAAACCCTTCCATATCCCAGATGACAGAGCTGAAGTCGAGAGATGTAGTTAAACAACAGTATCGGTGAGAACTCCTGGACCATCAGCCATGTGTTGGGCTAATACATAACCTTGTTTCATCCTTACAACATGGGATCCAGGTGGGACTTGCTTTCCATTTTAGAAATGTGTGAATTGAGGCTTAGGAGCCTGGGCACAATTGGCAGAGGCAACATGGAAAGTTCTAGAAGTTTTCCTTGATGCTACACTGTCCTGAAACCAGAAATCAGGGGAAGCATTGATGTAAGTTCTCTCTTCTCATGTCCTAGAAGCTTTCTGTTTCCTTGCAGGTAAGTGTGCCCCAGTGTTTAAGGTATGGCTTATACCTTATGTATAAGGTGTAAGAGGTATGTTGCCCTCTTCTGTGAAGTCTTCTCTAATTAGGCTTTACCAACCCCACCCGTTTCTAAATTGGGGTGTTTATGAGCTCCATCCCACTTCATCCCACCCACTGCTTGGGTCTCAGTGGTCTCCCCAAGCCTCATGCCTATTGCCTCTGTCACCCCAGTGTACAGGTAAATCACTCGGAGGGTGGTACTCTTGTGTTTGCTTCCTGTGTGTCCCTTCTCTAGCCCAGGGGAGGAGCTCCTTCCCCAGAGGCACTCAAGTGCCTTGCCACAGACTCCTGGTGCCACCCTGGGACCCTGTGGGAAAAGCAGAATTAGATGGAACACCTCAGATGAGCAGGAAGTTGGAGTCATTGCTGGGCCTGTGGAGTTTGTGGTTTATTTCATCTCTGGCTCTGTGACGCCTCAGGAAGGGTGTGTGCATGTGCTGTTATGTCACTGCCTATGAGTTCTGGGAGATCATCTTGGAGCACATCATTAGAGTGACTCTTCATAGAAAAATTAGTGGTCTGTTAAAAATTTTTAGAAGCTCGAAAGATGCTAATGTGTTAAACTTTTCTTCATTTCTTTGGTTTCTCCTTATCTAAAAAAATGGGATGTACAATGGCAGAGATTGAGAGAAGTTAGGGAGCAGAGGGGTGATCAAGGCCGTAACAGCCCTGGCTATAACGAGGCTGTTTCTTTAGCGATGGCTGGGGAAGGGCTACTTTTAAATGTGCAGCATGAGAAGCTGGGGTTTGGAAGGTGAAGGAATCGGCCAGAAACAATTTGATCCTGTGTGAGAGGTCTTAGATGGGAAAGGGGGATGTGGACAGGGCTTGTCTGCGAAATGACCTGATGGGAAGGTCTGTCAGAAAGAACCACACCAATGATCCTGTTTTAGGGAGCCTGGGTGAAAGGCCCTCCCTTATCTGAGACTTAGTCATTAAACTTACAAGTGTCAAATGAGGCCCTTAGTCCTGATTTATTTTAGAATTTATCTTGGGGACCTTTGGGGCATTCACGGGTGAAGAGAGGTTAGTAATTTTTCCAAGAATGCTTTGGAAAATTTGCATTGCAAATACTACTAAATGTCAGCAGGGGACTTGAAACTCTGACACCTTGTTGGAGCTCTTTGTGCTGATTAAATTCTTGTCTCCAGTCTAGAATTGGCAGCTTATTCTCCTTAATTTTCATGCAGTAATCAGTGTCGAAAGAGTATTTCTTTGACAGTTGCCCTTGGGGAAAACTGGGCCCGGGCTTGCTATTTAGGGCCGACGACGGTAGTAACTCAGACTCCACGGTCTCCACTTAGTTCCAAGAATGTCCACATTATTAACCTCTTTTCACTATTTACTGCGGACTTTGGTGAATAATGGAAATTGGGGGTCTGCAAATCCATTTCAGAATTAAGAAGAGTGAGTTCTAATGGTCTGATTAAAATAAGTTGAAGTCTTGTGTCTCAGATGAATTAGCTCTTTTCAGAAGATAAGGTTTTAGTGGTAGTGGTTTTTCCCTCTCTGGAGATAACTTTGATTTAAGAACTCTCACTGCAGACTGTCAGAGCACCCACTGTGTTCTGCTTGAAGAAAGCAGTGTCGGTCTTGGGCTTACATCTGCCTCCGGGAAGAACGAATTGTATCCAAGAACACGACAGCATCTATCTTCACTTCCAATGGGCAAGTCACAGGTCACCCTCCCCCCACTCCAGAAAATACCTTTGTGACCACTAATAATTGTTGGTCACAGACAGTTGCCCTTGTTGTGAGGCAGTTTTTCTTTAATTTTTCATAGAGTTGGTTTGGTTTTCTGTGCTTTGGGTTAAATAAATAATAGTAATTTGCAGTCACATTTTTAAATGGTAAAATATCCGATGTTAGGAAATGGCCGAGGATAGGCTTTCCTTCCTCCTGCTTTTGTGAAAAGAAAATCAAGAATGGGTAAGTGCAATAAGTAATTCTAGAGATGTAATGTAGAAGCATGATGACTGTAATTAATACTATTGTTGAATTCCTGAAATATTCTGGGAGAGCAGATTTCCAGTGATCTCAACACACATACACGAATGTTAACTATGTGAAGAGGTAGGTTAAGTACCTTGACTATGGTAATCATTTCACTGTGTGTATGTGTATCAAATCATCATGCTATACACCTTAAATATACCCATTTTTTAATTTAAAAAATTTTAAGCTGATACAAAGATAAAGTACACAGTACCCAATGTGAACAGTTAATGAATTTGGGCAACATGTATGTGAGTAAACAAGGGTTGCTTGTGCTGTTCCTATAACTTCTTGTAATTTTGAAATTACAAATCAAAATGAAAAGCTACCCAAACATGCAATAAAAAAAAAAAATCATGGGAAGGTGATGTAGAATGGTAAATTGAAATAGTCAAACTTCAGTGGGAGGAATCTTTGGTTTCATGATGGAACTGTAGGGTCAAGTATGCAAGTAGATACCTTAGTTTACAAACTGAAGCCTTGTCTAGTACATAAAAGGGCTGTTTTATAGTAAATTATGTGATATAGGTATATCACACAGCACTTTGTGTTGTATAGATACAACAGCACTTTAAACAACTACAACAACAACACTGCATTAAAAACACTTAGGCCTAAATTTAACCAACTCCCTTAAGCAGATAAATACAGCTCTTGAATCTCTGTACCTGTTTCTAGAATATGTGTGACCTTAAATTTCACTATAATATTGAATAAGAAGAAAGAATGGTTGAAGGGTTTATTAAAAGATTACACAGGGCAGTAACATTGGAGTGCTTTGTTGAAAAAGTCAGGATGACTCTGCCAGGGAGGAATCACCTTTCAGCTTCTTCCATGGCATTTTTTGGCATGGCACTTCGGGCAAAAGGAAGGACACGTATAAGAAGGCAAATAACCAATTAGGGATTGTTTTCTTGTACCTCTCTGTGATGTATAAGAATTTCTTCAAGAAAAGTTACATCTAACTCTGGTTTGTAGAATGAACGTATATTTTATATGTAGTGACTTCTCTTAAATGTGAGGTGCAGGTAACTAATTCAAGGTTGATAGGTTCAGCGTTGAAGCCCTTAGATAATGGCAGAAGGTTTAGAGTCCCAGAAGCCCAGGTGGTCTGGGCAAGAAGCTGAAAGGCAGGTAGTTTGATTAGGGAGGTGAGGGTTCCAGTCCCCCTCTTAAGGCAGGAGGGAGCCGGAAGGTTTTCCAGCTTTTAGCTGATGTGTTTGACACTTTGGAAAATGGAATGGTAACAATATCTACCGTGGATTAGCCTAAAGAGTGAGAGTCAAGGTAGGGACACCAGCTGGGATCAGCATTTGGTGCAATTTGGTAAAGATCATGGAAGCCAGACCTGAGGCAGGGATGAAGGGAAGACAAGATGAATTTGAAGCCTGTTTCAAAGAAGAAATGAGGGAATCAGGTGACTCTTTAGAGGTGGAGGATAAAGGAAGGGAAGGAATCTGGAAGAGTAGATTCTAAACTCTTGTGGCCAGATGCCTCCAGGAAAAAAAAATCAGATTTACAATAGAATAAAGATAGTCCTTATCTGAATAAATGAAATTTATTCTATTTTCTATTGTGTTTTGTTTCCTGAAAGAAGCAGTGCAGGTTCACTAGGTTGGCTCCATAACCCAGTAAGGGTCTTTGAAGATGCAGGTTCACCCAGAGCTCCAGTATCTAGCCTGGGTGATTGGGTGCTGTGTGCTGTTAACAGGGCCCTTTGGGATCCACTGCAGGGGTGGGGGTGGGGGGCTAGTGTTAAGGTGCGGGAAGTAATCAAAATCTAGTAAAGTGTCTGGGAATTACCTATTGACAAGGATTCCTTGTAAGGGCTGCTTGGAATAAAAGACCTCCAACTTAGGAAAAAAAAAAAAAGAATGAACATAAGGAAAGAAGGAAAGTAAAAATGAGGGAGGGAGGGGAAAAAAAAGGAAGAAGAGAGAAGGTATTGAAAACCATGGGGTTAGATTCCAGAGGCCAAGACCCCATAGGACTTGCTCTCTCCAAGCCACCTTCCATGTCGCTGCTGGAGTTCTTACTCTAATTTTTTTTTAATGTTTATTTCTGAGAGAGACAGAGTGTGAGTGGGGAAGGGGTAGAGAGAGAGGGAGACACAGAATGTGAAGCAGGCCCCAGGCTCTGAGCTGTCAGCACAGAGCCCTACGTGGGCTCGAACCCACAGACAGTGAGACCATAACCTGAGCTGAAGTGGGATGCTTAATTGACTGAGCCACCCAAGCATCCCTGGGGTTCTTGTTCTAAAAGCAGAGCAGGGAGAAGACTGGATTCTGGGTGAGATGGAATAAGCAAACGCGATCCCATGTCTCCCATTAAATACAAGTGTAAGCTTGGGCAAAACATAGGGCAACTACGTGAGGGCCCTGAAGAGTAAATGGCAGAGGAGGAAAAAGTCTAGATTTTGAAATAGCATTGAACTGATGGTACTTCTGATGTTTTTCTTGTGTTCTCTGGTCTGGACTCAAATCAGCCTGAAACCCAGAAATGGGCATTGGTATGGACAGAGAGCGTTCCAGAAGCAGCCTTCTGCTTTTGGCTTGAGTAGGAGGAAAAAGGATTCCAGACACTCAGAGTAAAAAAGCTACCCATGTTTCTTTTCCTTTCTTGTGTTATCTTGCACCCTAGTCCCTAGGTGACTCCATAGTGAGAATAGCCCTGGTAATTGTGTGCAATTGGGGCCTGCAGCACCCAAAACTCAGAGGGAGGGAAGGCGTAAACTTTCTCTGGGAGGGAGAACCGTGGTCACGAGAGGGTTCGGAGGCACACATGTTGTTTCTTTCCCGTGGTTCTCCCACAGGTTGACTCCAGATATGGACACAGTCACAGAAAATAAGTGGCAGATCAGGGTATGTAATGGCCCAGGTTTCTGGCTGAAGGACTAAGAGGGGGAACCCCAGGGAACCTAAAAGTATCAAGGAGTTATGTAGGAGGAGCTCAGGAAAGTTACCTGAAGATTTTTTTCATGAAGCCCTGTGTTCACACAAACTGTACATGCATGAATCTGGCCCTAAACAGCATACCGCAGAATGTGGGAATGGAGCAACAAGGTAGGTCATGCCCAAGTCTCAAACCAGTCACTGGGTGGGACAATCCAGAGGGCACAGCGAGAATTTTGAAAACTGAACTGGCGCTAGAACCACAGCCCATGAAAGACAGGTCAGAACTTGTGGCTTGAGTTGAACCAGGTTAATTTCCTGCTTAGACAAAAATGTCAACATTTTCTGGAATATTTAAACAAAATTCAGAGTCTTAAAATTTTCAAAGTGTCCAGGAAATAAGCCAAAATTATTTTGGCATACAATAAAATAGGAAAATCTCAACTTGCATGGGAAGAGATAAATCAACACACCCCAGTGCCAAGGCAACATAGATACTAGACTTTTTAAATACTTTTAAAGCAGCCAGTCTAAAAATGCATCAGAAGGAAAGGGCAATGCTATTGAAGTAAATGGAAAGATAGAAAGTCTAAGTAAAGAAAGATATAGAAGATATAAAGAAGAACCAAATGGAAAGTATAGAATTGAAAATAGCCAAAATAAAAAGCTCACTAGATGGGCTCAGTGACAGATTAGAAATGATAAACCTGACTTCAGATGCACCAATAATTACATATAACTGGCTTACTCATAGCACTTAAAAGGCAGAGATAATCAAAATGAAAACACAGGATCCAATGAAATGTTGCCTACAAGAAACCCACTTTAGGGCGTGCCTGGGTGGATCAGTCGGTTAAGCCTCCGACTTCAGCTCAGGTCATGATTTCACAGTTTGTGGGTTTGAGCCCCATGTCAGGCTCTGTGCTGACAGCTTGGATCCCGGAGCCTGCTTCAGATTCTGTGTCTCCCTCTCTCTTTCTGCCTCTCCCCTACTTGAGCTCTGTCTGTCTAAAAAAATAAACAATAAAATAAATTGAAAGAAACCTACTTTAATTAAAATGCTATAGGTAGTTTAAAAGCAAAGGGTAACAGAAATAAATACCATGCAAATGTTAATTAAAAGAAGTCCATGTTAACATCAGAGAAAGTGGACTCCAGAATCATCATCATCATCATCATCATCGTAATAATAAAACAGCAAGGAGTAAAGAAGGACATTATAATGATGAAAACGTCAGTTCACCCAGAAATGAAAAAAAACTGTAGAGCTTCAAAATAGATAAAGCAGAAGCTTAACTGAAATAAGAAATGGAAAATCATCAGTTATAGTTGGAGAGTTCAGCATTCCTCTCCGGTAATCAGTAGAGCTGGTCAGCTAAAAGTCAGCAAAGCTATAGAGGAACTATATAGCACCCCCAGCCAACTGACTCCAATTGAGAATCTCAGAGCACTTCACCCAACTACAGTGGAGTACTCGCATCCTTCAAATGTGGGTAAAACATTCACCAAGATGGACCACATCCTGGGCCATAAGGCAGATGGTAACAACTTTAAAAGAAACGAAACCGTATGATAGCTTTTTGGACCATGATGGAATTGAACTTTTTAATAACAGAGATAACAGGTGTATTTCTGTATGCTTAGAAATTAACATACTTCTAAATAATTTCGATGTTAGAACTTCTTGATGGAAATTGGAAAATATTTTGAACAAATTGAAAACAAAATAGCAGAAATTGTGAGATGTGATTAAAATAATGCATGGAGGAAACTATTTAGCATTAAATGCTTATCTTAGAAAAAATAATGCAAACATTCACCTTAAGAAACCAGAATAAAGGGATGCCTGAGTGGTTCCGTTTGTTAAGGTTCAACTCTTGATTTCACTCAGGTCATGATCTCATGGTTCATAAGTTTGAGCTCTACGTCTGGCTCTTCACTCTCAGATTCTTTTTTGGGATTCTCTCTCTCTCTCTGTCTCTGGCATTCTCTGTCTTTCAAAATAAATAAGTAAACTTAAAAAAGAAGAAGAAGAGGAGGAGGAAAAGGAAGAAGAAAAAGAAAACAGAATGGAAAAAAAAACTGGAGCAAGTAGAAGGAAGGAGATAATAAAGAGTAGAAATTAGCAAAATTGGAAACAAAGAAAACAGTGAAGCAAAAATAAAAATAGATTTTTTTTGAAAAAAAATGACGATGATGATGGGGAAAAAAAGACACAATTTGCCAACATCCAGAATGAAGACAGTATATTATGATAGACCCCACAGACATTAAATGAGTAATAAGAGAATTGTAAACTGTTCTAAGCACCTAAAATTGATACCTTAGATGAAATGGTCTAATTCCTTAAAAACCACACACTATTAAAACTCGCCCAAGGTAAAATGGGTAACCCAATTAGCCCTATTTTTAACTGTTACTAACAATGTCTACTAAAGAAACTTAATTTGCAGTTACTAATCTTAAAAAGGAATCTCCAGACCCAGGTAGTTCCCTGGTTAATGTAAACATTTAAAGACAAAATAAAACCAATATCATACAGTCTCTTCCAGAAAGTAGAAGAGGAGAGGATGCTTCACCAAATGGTTCATTTTATAAGACCAGAATTACCATGATAGGGAAAGAGATAAAGATAGGATACTATAAACCAGTATCTCTCATGATCCAAGAAGCAAAAATCTTCAGCAAATATTAGTAAATGCAGCAATATATAAAAAGAATAATGCACTATGGCCAAGAGGGAATGCAAGGACGGTTCAATATTTGAAGTTCACTCTGTGTAACCCACGACATTAATTATGTGCAGAAAATCCACATGATATTAGTTGAAATAGAAAAAGCATTTGACAAAAATCAGCATTTACTTATTAAAAAAAAACCACAAAAACGAGTGAACTAGAAATTAGAGGGAGTTTTTTGCCTTGATAAAGGACAATGTAAAAAAAAAAAACTACAGCTGATGTCATGATTGTGAAAGACTAAATGCCTTCCTCAAATTATTGAGAACAAGGCAAGGGTGTCTACTTTTATCACTCCTGTTCAACATTGTACAGTACAGTTAGGCAAGATGGGGGCTGGGGAGGAAGGAAGATATACATTGGGAAGGAAGAAATTAAATTGTTTTTGGTCACAGACAGCATTATTGTCTAAGTAGAAAGTCTGAAGGAATCTACAAGAACAAAACCTAAAAACTCTTAGAACTAATACATTTAGCAAAGTTACAGGATACGAGGTCAACACACAAAAATCAATTTTATTTCTATATGAGAGTAATAAAGAGTTGAGAATGGAAATTTGTTTAATATAATTTCCAGTAGCTCCAAAAAATGTGAAAACCTCAAACTTTAGCAAAAAGTCATATACAGAATCTGTAGTTATAAACTACAAAGCACTGATGAAAGCAATCAGATGATTTAAATTAATAAATAGTTCATGGATTAGAAAAGTCAGCATAGTAAGGATGTCTGTTCTTAAAGTTTATAATGCATTTATCCTAATACTTCCAGAAAGATTTTATGTAGATTTAGACAAGCTGTTTCTAACATTTATATGAAAAGGCCGAAGGACAGGAATAGCCAAAAGAATTTTGAAAAGGAGTGAAATTGTAGGAATCCTATTACCTGATTATAAGAATTACTCTAAAGCTATGGTCGTCAAGATAGAGTGGTATTGGCAAAGGGATAGATGAATGGAAGAGAGAGTCCAGAAATAGAAACACACAAACATAGCCAATTGACTTTTTTTTTCTTTTTTTTGCAAATTTGTGAAAGCAGTTAAATAAAAACAGAATAGTCTCTTCAAAACATGGTGCTGGATTCAGTGGAAATGTGTATGGGAAAAAAAGTGAACCTCAATCTAAACCTCACAATTTACACACAGATTATGTCAAAACAGATCATATATCTAAATAACTGAAACTACAATTAAAAAAAAAATTTTTATATATTTTGAGAAGGATTGTGTATATGTATAGGTGTATGTAAGTGTATTATAATGACTTTGTCATATAGTAGACATCTCTATTTTTTTTAATTTATTTTGAGAAAGCATAAGCAGGGGAGGGGCAGGGGGAGAGAATCTTCTTTTTTTATATTAAATATAATTTATTGTCAAATTGGTTTCCTTACAACACCCAGTGCTCATCCTAACAGGTGCTCTCCTCAATGCCCATCACCCACTTTCCCCTCTCCCTCACCCCTCATCAACCCTCAGTTTGTTCTCAGTATTTAAGAGTCCTTATGGTTTGCCTCTCTCCCTCTCTGTAGCTTTCTTTTTTCCCCTTCCCCTCCCCCATGGTCTTCTGTTAAGTTTCTCAGGATCCACATATGCGTGAAAACTTATTGTATCTGTCTTTCTCTGCCTGACTTATTTCACTTGGCATAATACCCTCCATTTCCATCCATGTTGCTGCAAATGGCCAGATTCTTTCTCATTGCCAAGTAGTATTCCATTGTATATATAAACCACATCCTCTTTATCCATTCACCAGTTGATGGACATTTAGGCTCTTTCCATAATTTGGCTATTGTTGAAAGCACTGCTATAAACATTGGGGTACATGTTCCCCTATGCATCAGCACTCCTGTATCCCTTGGGTAAATTTCTAGCAGTGCTATTGCCGGGTCATAGGGTAGATCTGTTTTTAATTTTTTGAGGAACCTTCTCACTGTTTTCCAGAGCGGCTGCACCAGTTTGCATTCCCACCAACAGTGCAAGAGGGTTGCCATTTCTCCACATCCTCTCCAGCATCTGTAGTCTCCTGATTTGTTCATTTTGGCCATTCTGACTGGCGTTAGGTGGTATCTCAGTGTGGTTTTGATCTGTATGTCCCTGATGAGAAGTGACATTAAGCATCTTTTCATGTGCCTCTTGGCCATCTGGATGGCTTCTTTAGAAAAGTGTCTATTCATGTCGTCTGCCCATTTCTTACTCTCCATGCTCAGCATGTGGGGCTTGATCCCACGACCCTGGGATCATGACCTGAGCCAAAATCAAGAGTCAGACGCTCAACCAACTGAGCCTCCCAGGCACCCCCAAACTATAAAATTTTTAGAGAAAACTGGAGGAAATTTTTATGACTTAGCATTAGGCAGGAGGTCTACTCTCCTACTTCATGTCTTTGAGATTCTTTCAATGTGTGCTTCTGTTCAGTGGATAATGGACTTCAGTGAGGTAATTTAGAGGACTAACATTTATTGAACATTTACTCTGAGTCAGGCATTGTTCTAACTCAATCCCTACAACACCCCTGCAAAATAGATACTATAATATTTACTATCTCACTTTTGAGATGAGGAAACTGAAGCACAAATATTCATAAGTATGACCAGAGTAAATTCCACAGCAGCAGAACAGCAAGTGCCCTCAGCACTCTGTTTTCAGACCTGGGCTGTTACCCACTCCTCTGTTCTGACATCCTCATCTTCCTCATTCTTTTTGAAAATGCAAATCACTGATTTTCATGACTCCCGCAACCCAGGCCATCTACTTTTTCTTTCTGTGTGAATTCTATTCATCCGCCCACATTTAGGTTGGTGGGTTTTTGTGGTTGAATCAGAGCAGCGTTAACCCACTTCAATCCATTTAGCGCCCTCTTGTGTCTGCAGTGGATTTTACAGCAAGCAGTGCTTCCGCATTAGGGCTGGGATACAAAAGATCTAGTGGGAAAGCTTCTGAGGATCAAAATGTGATAAATTGGTGTGATCAGAAACTTGAATTCCCTTAGACGTGAACTTTCTGGTGAGTTGCCTCCATGTGATTTATCAATAAGAATAGAATCTTGGAGGGAAGCCGCTGACAGAAAACTTACAGAAATTCAAGTTGGCTTTTAAATCTCATTTTGCTATCTTCTTTTGTAGTAGGGCCTTGGCCTTTGGGCTTCCTGCATTGTGGGTGGCCCTGAGCTGTTAGGGTGAAAATCTTCATTCCTAGCTTTTCAGCCTTAGAGGCAGGGTCCTCTTTAGGGGTGCATCTCTCCAAAGGGTAGAGGGTAGATTGCTTCCCCGTGCCTTTAGGCCAATTTAGAAGAAAGTATTAAAATCTGCTGGAGGATTTGCTTCAACAGTGAAGTAGAATAGGAAGAGGACAGTGGCACACGCTTCCCTTCCCTGGAGATTTGCCAGTTTGTTTTGGGTGGGAGAGGAGGAAAGAAAGGGGGAAAGGGAAAAAATGGGGGTAGAATGTGCTGAATTCTCAGCGTTATTCCCTGAAGGTGTGGGCTGTACCTTTCTGAAGGAGGGAGGTATATGGAGAGGGATGGGCTAGGAAATAAATTCTAAAATCCAAGAAAAACACCTGATACTTTCTATTAAACAATCATATTTTGTTCTTGTCTGTTTATTTACTTCTTTATTACAGATGTAATAGATGTCCATAGTGGGAAATACAAAAGGGAAAAAAACATATCCAAAGAACATATACCAATCATATTTCATGTATTTAATATTTAATAATTAATATTTAATATTTCATGTATTTTCCTTCCCTTCTATGCATGAAGATTTGACTGTTTTGTTGAATTAGGTCATGTTTATAATTTTTTACTTTTTAATTATCAGAAGCATTTAATGGGTTAGGACATAACCTATGCAGTCATTTACTAGAGCTGAGTTCTAGAACTATGATAGATATTTAGGTCTTAGTTAATATTTCATTTTACTTTAGTACTGTTTATTTAGAGAGAACAGAGGAGGGGCAGAGAGGGGGAGAGGGAGGGGAGTGGGGGGGAGGAATACCAATCAGGCTGCCCGCTCAGCACAGAGCCAGTGCAGGGCTCGACCTCAGTAATGGCGAGATCATGACCTGAGCTGAAATCAGGAATTGGGATGCTCAACTGACTGAGCTGCCCAAGTGTCCCAGGTATTAGTTAATATTTTAATAGAGGTGACACTTCAGTGACTGTCTTCACTGCTTTATTATTATTATTATTATTATTTTTAACTTAAGGGTTTTTTTCTTAGTACAGATGCCTGAAATCACCATGATGGGGAAGAGCTCAGAGAGGACTTTAAGGCTCTCAGTAATGACATAAAGGAGCCCACCTACCCTGCCTACCCTGGCTGGAGGTGGCCTCCGCCCCTTGGTATCAATGGTTTGTTTGTTTTGTTTTGTTTTTTAATGTCTGTTTATTTTTGAAGTAGAGAGAGAGAGCACAAGCAGGGGAGAGGTAGAGAGAGAGGGAGACACAGAATCCGAAACAGGCTCCAGGCTCTGAGCTATCAGCACAGAGCTGACGGGGGGCTCAAACCCACAAACCATGAGATCATGACCTGAGCCAAAGTCGGTCATTTAACTGACTGAGCCACCCAGGCCCCCCTGGTATCAATGGGGTTTGTAGAGTAGTTCCTGCACTTTCAAGAGCCTTGTGTTTTTTTTCCCCTCTGTCAAATGGGAGTAACATTTCAAGTGCCCCCTTAGAGCTTGGCACACAGTGGGCATTAAATGAAATTATTTTAAAGCAATGACAGCACTGAGTAGCCTTATTACAGGATTTGTATCAGTTTGCCTTGCCACCTGTAATGTGTGAGGTTACTTGTTGAACCTCTTAAGCATTTGATACCTAACTATTTCTTTTAAAAAAAATACCTCTGCTGATTTAACAGAAAACGCTACCTCACTATCTTTTTAATTTTTTTAGTATAGTGATGATGGACAAATTGGTGTGTTATTGTAGAATAGCTTGTTGTCTGTCTTACGAAATGCTTTTGACTTTTTTCTCTTGGCATTTAGTATTTTCTTAGAAATTTGTATGAATTGTGTATACAGTAAATCATCTAAGCCTTTATCATACTATCATACCATCATATGGCTGTTTATCTATTATTTCTTTACCTTAAACTTTGATTTTCTTTGTATGTTACATACACCTTTCTCATGAAGATGATAAAGTGGTCGTAATTGTGATCTCTTCATTGTAAATTCTGTAGATGAATTTTTAATCAGGTCTATATTTCTTGCAAAGAATGACAGTATTATATATTCATTTCCAACCTTCCTACCCCTCATTAATTCTCATGTCTTTTAAATTTGCCTGAAATTCTATAATAGGGCTAAATAATCATGGGGCTTAGTGGGCACCATCTTTTAATTTTCCTGATTTTAACAGGAGTATCTCCAGTGTTGCACCACTAAGTAGAATATTAATCAGTTATTTTCACAAATGTAGTGTTTATTGTGCCAAGCATATATTCAGTTTTTTGAAAATTTGAGTTTTTGCATGTTGAAGAGCATCCTTTTTCTCACAGCAATTGTGTGTTTTTGTTATTTGATCTTTTGTTGGCTAGGAAAGTATTTTCTAACATCACACATATATTTCTATGCTTGGAATTAGTGTATGCTCACTATTTCATGTTTTACTCTTTCATTCAGCGCCATTTTCCTACAGCCTACATATAAACGTGTATGTGTGCACATATAATGAATAAAAGAAAATATATCTGTTAAGAATGATTATCCTTGAATTATGGTGGCATTATTGAATTATTTTCACCTCACTCTTCCGTATTTTCCACTTTTCTAAAATGATATGTCCTGTGACCACGAAAAAAAGCGTTGCCTGAAAATGTTAATCCTTTGCCAGTTAATGATGGGTGAAAGGATTTAGGAGGTCACCTGCGATTTAAGAAAGCCTATTTATGTCATGTATGTAACTTACTTGTTCATTATCTAGAATCCCAAGTGATTTTGATATTAAGGGAACTGAAAAATTAGAGTTAATACTTTTTTTTTTTTTTTACAAGGCAGTAATATGGCCTATCTTTTCTTTCTGGTGAAAAATGATAATATGCAGTGACTGTCTTTTCCTTAACTAAGAATTTGGGACTTGGTGTCTGAAAAATTATTTTTTTCATGCTTTCTGACATTTAAAAGAATCTGAACAGTCTTTCAAAGGAATTACAAATAATAAAATACGTATTTATCTCTTATCTAAAGGATTAAAATGATAATCAGGAGGGTTGCATAGCACCTGAGACCTGCCAGGTTGCTTTTAAAAACTTGATTTTTCCTCTTGGCCCCAGTGGGAGGCCACAATCCAGACACCGTCCCGGGGGTATGGCTGCCCCGTCTGGGACTGCACACAGATATAGAAACATAAAAGCATGCATTTATGCATCAAGACACACAGAAACAACAATCACTGTATTTGGTACCTTAATTGCATCTTCCAGACACCAGGAATAGCCCTTGCTTCCTCTGCCATGGTCAAGACTTTCTCTCTGAGATGAGATTTAGCTAATTTCAGAAGAGCTCAGGAAATCTCTTCAGATTCAGTTTGTAACACACCGTGCACTTAAAATATGAAAATCTCAACCGACATTATGATCACTGAAGATTGCATATACATGTAAAACCATAACGTCTCCTCCTTTTTTTCTTCTGTAGCTTTGGGCCAGATTATGTTGTATGTGGATGGGATGAATGGAGTAATAAACCACAATGAAACCATTCAGTGGCTGTACACGCTCATTGGGTCAAAGGTAAGAGAAGGTTATGGTCGAACTTTTACTCAGTTTGCATATCATATACCTTTCTTTTTGTTTTCTCTGAGATGGCTTTGTGGAAACAAATTCTGTTTAGCTTGGTTCCAGCCTTGTAACAGTAGAAGTGAGGATGACTGTTTTACAGATTTTAAAATACATTCAAATTGCAAAAAGTTTATGGAGTTTTAATGCATTTTATGTTCTCTTCTTTCAAGCTTTAATCAGATGCTTTTGGCACCTCTAGTTTTTAATGTTTAATTTAAAATTTTTGCTAGAGATATAGTATCAATCTTACCTGTTTCATTTCATGTTCATTTATGTTCAGTTACATAAGGACATATGTGTGTGTTGTGCATATGTATGTGCATATTCTTCTGTGTAGTTGAAGGAATTTGAGACCACCTTTCAACTCTACCATCAGTTATAAAAGTAGCAGTTAGTAAAGATTGACCAGGCCCCAGGCACCATAGTAGGTGTTTTATAAGCATTATCTCCTTTAATCCATGATGAGATAAATGAGACCATGATGAGATAAATAACATCATCCCCATTTTGTAGTTGAGAAAAAGAGTGCTTAGTTGGGAGAATCCTCTGATTTCCCCCATGGATCTTGGCACGTGATAACCTGATCCATCCATGACTTGGCTGTGAACCCCACACTCGGGAAGTGCCCCAACAAGGCAGACCTACCCCGTCACTTGAGCTGGGCAAGGCTCTGACGTGGTCCTCCCTGCATCCTCAGGTGGGGCCACGAGAGGGGCCGTTTGGAGGGGGGATTGAGGAAGAGTAAGAAGGGATCCAGTCCTGAGTAGGTGCAAGTGGATCAGGCTGGAGTGTGGTCAGCTTTTGGGGCGAGGGTGGGGTGGGGCAGCATGGAGGAGATGAAATTGACTATAGTGGGCAACAGGGTCAGGCAGAGGGGCAACTAGGGGGCCTGCATGGGGCAACTAGAGGACTTGCACAGGTCACAGGATCAACATAATGTTCTGGGCGGGGGGGGGGGTCTCTGGAGAGCACGTGGTCAGCCTAAATGGCTCCCATCCCTGTCCTCACTGCCACCGCCACTCTGGCGAGCCACTCAAGGCTGGTGTGCGCCAGCGACGAGCTCATGGTGGTGAGTCTTATCCCTTGGCCTGACCTCTCCTGTTACCTGCTTCCCAAAGACTCTGCTGTGCTTCAGGAACACTCAACCCTGATTTGACTTTGTGTCGAGAACAGATTCCATTTGAGGTTTATCGTCCTTACAGACTATCGTCCTGGTGATGGTGCCCTTGTGTCGTGAGAAGGGCCTTTTCTCCTTGGATGGCCCCGATACGCAGGACTCATTGCGTCCCAGATTCTTGGTTGACCCTTACATCTCCTTCTCAGTTTTCCTTTTTCTCATATTATTGATGATCGATTTTTTTCCCCATTTCATAATAGAAATAGCCATGGTTTCTCTCAGAAGACTAATAATTTTTTCTCCTCTCTCTCTCTCTCTCTCTCTCTCTCTCTCTCTCTCTCTCTTTCTCTTGTTTTTGGTTTTGTCTTCTATGGAAAATGGCAATGAATCTATTTACAAACTGCTGTAGGTGACCTTAGATGCTGAATGAAATGCTGGCTTTACTAGGTTGATTTAGCCAGGCTGAGGGAAGATTTATATCTCATATCCTGTTACAGTGTTTTCTGTTTTTTTCCTTATGCTGGGAACCCTCCCCAAGCTTCATGTTCATTTGGAAACTGCTCCCTTCCCAAGGCTCCCTGGATGGTCTCGAAGACCCCACAATCTAGGGAGATGGGAGGAGATTCTGTGATAGAAATGGACTTTTGGTACATGTTAGAGACAAATAAATCTTTATAGCTTTATTTATAGTCATGATAAAACACCAATAGCCAGCTCTATTTCTAAAAGGAAATAAAACCTAACATACTTACAGTAGGAAAAGTGACCATCTTTTAGCTCATCAGCAAGAAGGGCATAGAGTGAGGGCAAGATCTAGGTGGTGGGTTAGGAGAAAATAAGGGAGGATACAGAGGGAATGTCACCGAGGGAAGACAGGGAGATGGAGAAAAGTGAGAGGAGAGATCCCAGGGGTGGAAAAGAAAAAGAGGAGAAGAGAAAGAGGAAACAGGCCCAACAGTGATCATTTCTCTGCTCAGTAGATGGGAGGAGGACTCAGTCTTTGGTGTTGCAACACCATGCTGCTGATTTTTCTTTGGAATCATTCTTTTAAGAAAAGCAAATGAAAGGAACCTCCTTCTTGCATTTCTGTGTAACATGGAGAAATCCTAAAATTACAAGTCTTCAAGAATAAGTTTGTAGGAATTATGCTTTCCCAGCCTCCTTTCACATAGTGTTCATGACCCTGGGCATCTCTCCCTGAGGCCTCTGTCTGAGGTGGAGTGTTCTCCTCCTCCCCAGCCACATGGGGCATCAGCACTGGATCGGTGCTGGTTTTTTCTCCATCTTTGATTTTTCAAAGGAGGGTCCATAGTAGTCTCCAGCTCCTGTGCTCAGCACTGAGCCGGTCACTATGAAGACAAGAAAATAGAGCCCATGGTCAGCCTGAGCCTTGGAACTTGCAGTGTTGTTAGAAGGGGGACCATGGGTGACTTGCAGCCTATATCCACCCACTGTGATGTCAGCTAAAGGACTCGCTCTGTTCTGCAGGGTGTGCTCAGTTCCAGGCTGGTGGCTGAAAGTCAGCAGTGGGAGCAGCCAGCAGATTGATTTTCAGTGTAGTTCTGATGAGATCACCTCTTATTTGCAAACCAGTAATGGAGGCCCCTGACATCCCCCTTACCCCCAGGTCTAGATAGTAAGGTATCTGCAAGAAACATGGGTGCACAGACCTGAGACCTTTAGGCTTGGGGAAGGAAGCCTCTGTCCCCTCCTTACACATAGGTTTTCCAAGTTCAAATTAAGAAATCTGGAAAGCCAGAGGTCCTAGGGCTTTCTTTTGACTAAGAGTCTGATTTCTCAGAACCTAAAACGTTTACCTTGAGTTCGTATTGTTTTGGCCTTAAACAGGAATGGAGCTGATAAATGAAATCTTGGGTTAGAGAAACCTTGTCCTTCTGTTTTCATAATTGTTCATTTTCCTTCCATGAAAGGCAACAAGATGTGATTTTGCAGCCTGCCAGAGGGTCATTATGCAATGCATATTTGCAGATATTTGAGACTCATAGCCAGAGGAGAAAATGATGCATTTGCAGCCAAATAATTACTTTTTAAAAAGAAAGAAAAGAAAGTGTTTTCAATAAAGTGTTTCATTTTATTTACAAAAGCCCGTCTTTAAACTCCGCAGTCAGAGGTAGGGAGAAGATGCCCATCTCTTGACTTCGCACACAGTATGGAGTTTTTTCTCTTCATACATCTGAAGTCCAATAAATTGGGGTGAAATGATTCAGCTTGTACAGCATGGCCTTTCGTCGCTCTAACACAGAAAGTCTGTCTCTCTTTATAGATCTCCTTCTGGCCTATGGGGGAGGCCCAGGGTCCCCCACCTCCTTGTGGGTTCTCCAGGGATGCCTCTTGTTGTAGTCATGGAATCTTCCCTCTCTGGATTGCTGTCCACCTTGGCTCAGCCTGCTCTCTCTTTTTCTGCCCCCTACCCCCACGGAATCTAATTTTTTTCAGCTGTGCCCCAGGTTGCTGATCACAGATCTCTGGACTTCCTTTTTGATGGTTTGGAGGTAGGCATGCTCGCACAGTAGCAAAGCTGTGAGGTGGTGACACCTGGTCGCAAGTTGCAGGGGAAACTGAATAATGGAGATATGGGGACATCTTGAGGAATAGCTTCCTCGGTTTGGGTTTCTGGATATAGATAAGTAAAAGCAAAGATAGGGTCACAGCTTTGAATCGGAGTGGCCAGGAATCTGGCATTGCCTCTGGTAGGAATAGAGAAGTTGGACATTGAGATTCATTGGCAGGAGAGCTTTGACATACTGTTTTTTTGTTTTTTTTAATGCTTATTTCTGAGAGAGAGAGAGAGAGAGAGAGAGAGAGAGACAGACAGACAGACAGACACCGAGTGAGCAGGGGAGGGGCAGAGAGAGGGGGAGACACAGAATCTGAAGCAGGCTCCAGGCTCCGAGCTGTCAGCACAGAGCCTGACTTGGGGCTCGAACTCATGAACTGTGAGATCATGACCTGAGCTGAAGTCGGACGCTCAATCAACTGAGCCACCCAGGCACCTGACATGCTGGTTTTGAGGTGAAGGCAGTGTCCACAAGGGCAGCTAAACTGGTTCCTCCGTAGTGCCATTTGCTCCAGGAGGAGGGGAGGAGATTGAGTGCACGCTTTGGTCTCAAGCCCTTGGCATGGCATCTGATCCATCAGATGCCCCACATATGAGTGAGATCTGAAGCTCTTTTTGAGTTACATAACATAACATAACATGGAATCCTGGCCTTGAAGAAATGGTGAAGTCTTGTTAAAGATGTTACTCATGTTCACCAGCCACATTCCTGATACTTCTAGAGGCAGAGGGAGTGTTACTGTTGGGCCCTGGAATTGGTGGGAAGCCTTCCTTCCTGGGACCCACGCCCACCTCTCTGACGTTAAACAGACCACACCTCCGACGGCAAAGTGGTGCAGCCACTCTGGAAAACAGTATGGAAGTTCCTCAAAAAATTAAAAATGGACCTACCCTACAACCCAGCAGTTGCACTACTAGGTATTTATTGAATGGATACAGGTGTGCTATTTCGAAGGGACACATGCACCCCAGTGTTTACAGAAGCACTATCAACAATAGCCAAAGTAGGGAAAGAGCCCAAATGTCCATCGATGGATGAATGGATAAAGAAGATGTGGTGTGTGTGTGTGTGTGTGTGTGTGTGTGTGTACACACACACACAATGGAGTATTACTTGGGAATCAAAAAGAATGAAATCTTGCCATTCACAATTATGTGGACGGAACTAGAGGGTATTATGCTAAGTGAAATTAGAAAAAGACAAAAATCATATGACTTCACTCATATGAGGACTTTAGGATACAAAACAGATGAACATAAGGGAAGGGAAGCAAAAATAATATAAAAACAGGGAGAGGGATGAAACATAACAGACTCATAAATATGGAGAACAACCAGAGGGTTACTGGAGGGGTTGTGGGGGGTGGGGGCGCTAAATGAGCGAGGGGCATTAATGAATCTACTCCTGAAATCGTTGCACTAGATGTTAACTCACGTGGATGTAAATTAAAAAAAAAAAAACGAACAAAAAAACCCGCCTCCTTGTGGGTTTTCCAGGGATGCCTCTTGTTGAGTTAAACAAACACCATGCACTGCTTTCTGGAGCAACACAATGTCACTTCCTCCCTGGAAACTCGTTGAGTATTTAAAGGCAGTTAGCATGTCACCCTGTCCAAGCTCAGCTTGATTGTTTCCACAGATAGTCATTGGTGACATAATTTGCGGTTCCTCAACATACTGGATATAGCATCCTTCTTCTACACATCCCACTTTTGATTGATTAGACTTTTCACCGGCAGCCCTGGGTGCTAGCTCAAATTAGACTGATAATGCCCTAAACTTCCCAGGGTTTTTGTTTTTGATATGCCAGCTTCTTCCATTCTGCATCTCCGTGATTGACTTACACCTAGATGCCGAGCTTTGCATTTTTTTCCCCGTTGGTATCGTCAGAGTTCCAGCCTTAAAATGATTTTGCATTTTGCTTTGGCTATTCATCATGTTAACTGTTAGTCCTAGGGTTTTTGTTTTTGTTTAAAAATTTTTTTTTAGTTTATTTTTGAGAGAGAGCAAGCAAGAGAACAAGCAGGGGAGAGGCAGAGAGAGAGGGAGACACAGAATCTGAAGCAGGCTCCAGGCTCTGAGCTGTCAGCATAGAGCCCGATGCAGGACTTGAACCCACAAACTGGGAGATCATGACCTGAGCCAAAGTTGGCACTCGACCAACTGAGCCACCCAGGCACCCCAGTCCTAGTTTTATTTAACATAAATTTAATGAGCAGAATTTCTCTGCCATTAACCAAAACATCGATAGAGCCAAGGAATGCATAAGCCCGTGCAGCTTGCAGGTTGACACTGATAGTCATTTTTAGGCCATTTTAGTGGGAAGGCGCACTCTGATCATCCAGCCTCGTTTCTTCATTGAGTTCCAAAGCCAAAGTCAACGTATGCTGCATCTGCTGTTAAGTGCAGATCCCTGAGACCAAATACACTTGTATGATCCTTTGGGTGGATTGCTTTTTCATCTATAGAATGGGTTTAATAAATGATAAAATGGGGATAATAATAGTGAAGAATAGGTAGAACACTGAGCATTGTATCTGCAAACAAGTGTCCAGTGTTGTAAATCAACATCTCTTTTCCCTCACCTCTTTTCCCTCAACCTCCTGTTTAAAGAAGGAGGTGGCCTCAGCTTGCCAGAACCTGCTCACCTGGAAACTGCTGGTCCCAGGTGTCTCTCTCTCTTTTCTAAGTGCTTATGAGACTTTCATCCAGAAAGCCTTTGGAGCATGTTGCCAGGGATCAGTTAGAAGGTTTAATGAAATGTAGGATATAAATTTTTCAGCTTCATCTATAATCCTTCTTTCTGAAAATTGGGACATGAACTCTGCATTGTGTGAGATGCCTGCATTGTAAATTCTCAGAACGTCACATGTTATGCTCACTTATTCTTAAAAGTATTATGCAGGAGTATATTAATTTATATGCTCAAATGTGAAAAGTAAAATATAGTTGCCATGTTGATAAGCCATTATTTGAATACCTGTTGTCCCTCCAATGGAACATCAGATGTGCTATTGTTTGAGGGACATAGTTTTCCAAGATTCTTAATTTCTGCATCTTTGGAGCTTGACATGAAGAAATTGAGATTGTGTACCTTCATTTGAATCATTTTCCCTTCAGCAGGATGCTTGTTAAGATGTTCTTGCAACTGGCTTCTGTCCGGGAAGGGAAAGTTTGGGACTTTAAAGTGTTGTCTGTGATTGACCTCAAAATATGCTTCACATGGTTAAAACTGATTCACTCTCTTTTCCTCTGTTGCATCTTGGGCAGTTTCTGTTGTCTTTGCTCAGCTTGTCTTCGTTAAGTCTTCCTGAGGAACTTCGGAAATACATTCTTTATGTCTTTTACAGTGCTTATTATTTCTAGCATTTCCATCTGACTCTTTCTAGTTTCCCTCCACTGAAATTTCTCATTTGTTCATGCACGTTGTCCACCTTTTCCAGCAGACTTTTTAACATATCGATTGTTGTACATCATAGAGTTCCAAAGTTAAGTTAAATCTGTTGATTGCTTAGTTTCTTTTTTTTTTTAAGTTTATTTATTTTTGAGAGAGAGAGAGAGAGAGAGAGAGAGGCAGAGAGAGAATCCCAAGCAGGCTCTGCACAGTCAGTGCAGAGCCTGATGTGGGGCTCAAACTCAAGAAATGTGAGATCATGACCTGAGTCTAAATCAAGAGTTGGATGCTTAACCTACTGAGCCACCCAGGCACCCCTGTTGATTGCTTACTTTCTTGACAGCAGGCATGAGGACTTCGCGTTTGTAAACCTTTGATTTTTTTTTTATGATCATAAGTGTAATATACTCTTTGTATAAAACTTTAGAAATACAAAAAGAGAAAAAATCACCTGAAATACTTCTATATAGATTCAATGACTAACTTTGTACATTTTCTTCTAATTTTTTAAAACTTTATTACATAGTTAACACTACATTACAAGCATTTTCCTGGGTCATCATACTATTTTAAAAACATGTTAAATGCTTATGTAATAGTTATAGAAATGTAGTAAATTCACTGGACTTTTCTTGTGTTAATCAATTTGTTTGATGCTATAGCGTTTAAAGAGCTTTGTTACTAACTTGATATTAACATGTTTAGTAAATGAGGTTGTGTTTGAATGTTTTTCCATGTTTATCGTTGTTCCGTTAGGTAAGAATTTTAAAAATTCTACAAGTTTCAATGGAATGTTCAAGTAATATTTGTGTTAGAGGGATAGGGGACACAAAGGCTCTCTTCCCCTTAGGGCTGTTTCTGTCCTTCTGGTTATTTGGGTACATATGACTGGAAAACTAATTCTCACCTATATGATCTCTTGGATGTCCATATGAGGATAATCTCAGTGCAAGAAAAAGAAAAAAAAAAAAAAGAGAAGACCTAGTTTGACTCATTGTTATTTTATGAAGATGTCAGGGAGAGAGACCAGAGATTCAAGCCAGACCTTACAGGAGCCAGCGTGCCGAGGGGATCTGGTCCAGAAAGGCTCTCCAGCCACAAGACTGGACAGCAGTGTCTTTAATCCACTTTGAGATGATCATCTTCAGGGAGCTGATAGGCGGTAGGAACCATAACTCTAAAGAGGCTTGTGGATAACCTGGAATTGTAGCTTACTAATTTCTGCAAGCAAGATCCCCCATGAACAAGAGAAACAGAAGCAGGGGGACTTTGACCTTTCTGCCTTTTTAGGGCATTTGGTCAAGGACTAGCAGCTGTGTTCTAGATTCTGGAGAGACTAGGGATGGGTGGTTCTAAGACGGGAGAATATCTGGGAGTGATGCAGACATCCCAGAGCAGCCCATGTGCTGTTCCTCGGGAAGCAACGCTCTGGGAGAGTTGGATGGGCTGGAGAACCGGAGGAAGTGTCGGCTTCCGCAAGCCAGCCTGGGAGTGGCCCTATCAGCTCAGGTTTGCTTTCCCAGCACTGCTAACCCTGCTCCCCACAGCCTTTCTCCACCGGCCAGCCCTCCTCCACCCACTCTAAGGAGATGGGAGCTGGCTGTGGTGTCCTTTGTCATGTTTCCAGGGCTGATTATTTAGTTAGGAAAGCTCTTTAACCTTGATTATAGCTCGTGAGAGAATATTTGTAGCATTTCCCCAAGGCTTATGTGTTTGCACCGGAGGGAAAGATGGGACTCCCCATAGTATAGCAGAAAGAATCAGATTCGCCTTTGTGTTTTCTTTTGACGTCTTTCAGAAATTAGTCGTGTGACAGGTTAGGTAGCCTTCTAGAACATGAGATTTTGCATCTGAGAGTAGGGATGTCACTAACGGGACAAGTATCCAAAGTTGTTGATTTCCCTCCTTCATTTGGCAGATGTTACCAGGGTGTTCTTTAAGGCAGTAGTTTAGTGTGGAGGCTTTGGTATTCCTTAGTTAACAATATCAGTGCATATATGTTCCCTCGTATCAACTATCTCTTCATAATTACATTGAGTATCCCAAGAGAGAGTTAGCAAAGGGGGTGTTTTCTGACTTTGTCCACTTTTATTCATTGTTCTTTAAAGAAACCTGCTAAGCCCCAGAAGTTTATCTCAATAGAAAGAAAATGTTCACTGGTAGCATTTTTTATTATTTTGATATTTAATTACTTCTGAATACTCTGCTGTGTTACATTCTGCAAGATTTCCTCTCCGTTAGCTCGTAAACACTTACAGGGTTCCCAGACTCACACTTGGCTACTACATGAATCACAAATGTAGTTTGGTTCCCTTTCTGCAAATTCCATCAGGTCATAAGGAGGTCAGCCATCAGGCCTGGAGGCCATAGCACATGGATTTAGTGCAGGTGACTTCCTGTCCAGGCAGAGGCACCAGCCCTGGTCTCTACATGCCTCTCCCTGTGCCAGATACCTACAAAGCCCTGGCCCAGACTTCTGTACTCCCGTAATCTGCCTGGGCCCACACTGTATTTCTGACCAGACCCAGTTCATTTTGCAGGCAGCATCTTAGAAGGGGACAGATTCAGGGTCAGAGGTATCTGTTGGACTGTTTGATAACCAGCTACAAAGGCTCCAGGGCCCATTCTGAGCTTCTGGCTCAGGGATTCTGAGCTCAAGGATATGTCATTGGGATAAAGTATTTAAGTGTGAAGGACTTAAAAGTATCTTAAGTCGCTTGACTCTTTGTTGTTGTTAAAATAGTCCATATGTTCAGGGTGCCTGGGTGGCTCAGTTGGTTGGGCATCCGACTTCGCTCAGGTCATGATCTCATACTCCGTGAGTTCGAGCCCCGCGTCAGGCTCTGTGCTGATGGCTCAGAGCTTGGAGCCTTCTTCAGATTCTGTGCCTCCCTCTCTGTCTGCCCCTCCCCTGCTCATGCTCTGTCTCTCTCTGTCTCAAAAATAAATAATAAAAACATTAAAAAAATTAAAAAAAAAAAAACAGTCCGTATATTCTTAGTTCTGGTAACCTGGTAACCAATGTGGCAAAGCGTTATAAGTCAAGTCATCTTACCAATTTCTAATTCAGTTTTAATAACCAGCATCCACTTCCAGAACATGTATCTATGCTTTTTAGTGGAAAATGAAACAAATAGAATGAAGCATGTTTTTCTAACCCCCTTTGTAATTTAAATCCTGAGGTTTGGAAATTGTTTTCTTTTTATAGTTGTTGAATTTTTAGAAGAGTAGGAATTTGGAAATTTTGTTTGGAATACTTTTATTTCTACCTAATAAGCAGCATATTTGACCTTCTAAGTATAGTTCTTGTGTTTCTCTAAGTACAATAAAACACGAAAGGAGTTCGTTTGCTCTAATGTGCAAAATTATTGAGAAACTGGCTTTTATGCCTTTTCTGTACATCTGGTAGTTATATTTTATTTAAAACGCAGCTGCCCGGGTTCTGTACTGGCTGACTCCACACCCTCTCTGTGGGTTAGCCCAGAAAATTAAAAAAAGGGAAAGTCCTATGTCGAAAGTATCCTGCCACCCCTCCCCCAGGCCCAGCTTCCTGGCATGGAGGTGACATTGGATCCCCAAGTCGTTTATGGAACCCGGAGGCTCAGTCCCCAGACAGAGGCTTGACCTGACAAATGTTATATCCCTGGGGCAGCTCTGTTCCCCTGAAGGTTCATGGCCTCTATTTTATGCTGAGTAAGAACAGAGTGCAAGATGCTGGTTGCAGCTGAAAGTAAACCTCAGCCCTGTCGCCCCCAAAGTGTGCTAAATACTTATGAGGAGCACAATTCACAGCTGGCCGCCTGTTCTCATCCTGCCCTCGTAACACAGGGGTTGTCTAGAGTCCTGTTAAAGACTATGATTTAGCTACGTGTTTTAAAGCGATATGAAGCATAGTTTATTATAATGGACAGTGTTAAAATAGAGCACTGGGATCCCCTAGCATGTAATTACAGAAAATGTAGGTAACGTGTAGCTCAAAGGCTGAATCTGGACCCCCGGTGTGCTCCCTCTGTCCCTAAGGGAGTGGGATTATTTGCGGGAGTACGATCCCAAAGGCTGACACACAGCTCTTGTGTTGCACGGAAGCCCACAGGCGGCTGGATCAGCTCCGACCCTGTTCCCCCGACTCTCCCTCCCCACTGTAAACGGCTGTCTTCTGGCAAGTGCTCTCTGTCCTCAGCAGCCTGGCTCTGAGAGCCTGTAGTGCAGATAATGTTCAGTCATGTGGTGTGGAGGTATTTTGAGTCTTGTCTCAGCGGTGAGATGACCATGCCCTTGAAGGCAGGGCCATGACTTTCTCACTCCCTCACAGGTGGTGGGCATCTGGAAAGCACTCAACATTGTCAAAGGAAGCAGCACAGCATCTTGGGGCAGGAGGGACCTTAAATGGGGTCAACCCTTCCACTGCCATCCGTGTTCTGAATTTCTTCCTTGGTAGCCTTCACGGGTGGCCCCTCTGATCCTCCAGGTGCGCGAGGAACTTGCCCATTTGTCTTACAGCCGCTGCTTTTCAGACGGACTCCTTTTTGCCCTGTACTCATGTAACTGTTTTATGACTGGTTGCTTCACCTTCTCATGTGATTGATGTACCTTCAGAATGAGAATCAGTTCTTACTGATTTTCCTTCGGTCGTAGACAGATGGGCAAGTGCGTGAGCCTGTGAGTCACTGCATTGGAATGTGTCATTAGAACATGAAGGAGCACGGGGCAGAGCTGAAAATCCAGCAGTTCAGATTGCAGGGACGCCGCCTTGTCCCTTTGAGGGGCTTTCAGTGGCTGAGCCATGCCATGGTGTGTGTGCACGGACACCTGTGTCACCTGTTCCCACCTTCCTCATTCACGGTCCTTGCTCTTGCCACCATGCTGGGCCTGCCTCTCCTTACCTGTCACCATCCTGTGGTTTGTCCCTTCCCAGTGGATATGGGCTGGCAATCCCCATAGCCATTTCTATTAGGATGTGTCCAAGATAAGTGCAGTGGAACCTGGAGTAGATTTTTAAGAGCTTTGAGATGAGCAGCGTGTTTGGACTTGGAGGGATGGGTGTGTGGCCTCCACTGTGGCTGTTCCAAAGCTTTGGAGGGTTTTGACTGCATTCCAGATACTTGTGGGCATCAAATTAAATGATTTCTGGATAAATAAGGGTTGATGTAGAAACCTTTTAAAGTCATGTGTTTTTATTACTTTCAAGTCTCTACAGTAATGCTAATAAGGTATTTCTGGGGAGAAGTCCTGCTGGACGTATTTGGTGATTAGTTAGGACATGCTTGCAATTAGTACCATGCATTTCCATAAATTCACATTCTGCTCTTTTTTTCTAAAGTAGTTTAACTATCGAACATGTTTGTTATTAATTTCACAGAGTAAGCCTTCCAAACACACACAAATACACACTTAGGCTCAATAGAAGCCAATTTCATAGAAGCCTAAAATCGTGAATCAGAAGAGTTTGGGATATATATATATATATATATATATATATATATATATATATATATTTTTTTTTTTTTTTTTTTTTTTTTTTTAAACACAAATACAATGCCAAAAGAACTCCAAACAGAACCTTTACAGCAAAGGAGAAGTAGACATGAATAGACATGTTGAAACCAATAAAAAAAAAAAAAAGACTTTGCTAGAAAACAGTGGTTTCTTAAAATAAGCTTCATGAGGGAGAGTGGCTAAGGGGTTCTGGGTCCCTGGGACTGTGTTGGCCAAGATCTTGTGACCACAGAGATGCTCAGGAGGAACACTGATGAGAGGGATGCGAGAGGGCCCCTGCAGGGTGGGGAGTGAGGAGGGCAGCAGCCCAGATCTTGCCCAGGAAGGCACTGAGAAGGCTTAATATACTTAATAATAGGCCGCCCACTGAGGAAGTCGCCTGGGCTTGCTAGATTTTATTTACTTGAAGAAATGTCTGTAGCTCTAAACATACAAAGATAGCACAGTTCATTATGCTTTGCCTTCCCCTTCTACCCCCAGCCTTGTGGTTGAAAAAAAATACTCAGGAATTCAGTCCGGGAGCAGGGGACTGAATGCAGGACTCAAGTTATGAAAGTAGAAACCCTCTGAAGAGGTCAAAGGCCTCTAAAGAATTCAGTGTTCATTGGGGTAAGGATGTAACGTTGAGAACGGAAGCCGAAAGCACTGCTTGCCCTCCAGACAATTGCGGTGGGTGGATGGGGGGTGGGCAGTATCGCTGAGGACTAGGCTGGTGTGGAGGATAGAAGCTTGGGCCAAGGTGAGTGCTCCACGTGACCTGAGGGGGACTGCATTTGAAGAACAAGCCTCACGTGCAGTCCTGACCAGTCAGCTTTTCCAGGGCAGATGACACTTCTGGTGTGTTGCATAAAGCACCTCTGCCGCCAGGTAACTTATGTCCTGGCTGGGGGCAGTAGAGGAAGGTCAGGTGCATATGTAGCAATTTCAGGTCGTGGTAAAGGATGGGAAGAATATAATGCACCAATGTAAGAGTCACCAAGGAGTCCCTTTGGATGAAGGGGGTTAGGAAGGCATTTCCCATGAGGGGAAATTTTTCATACCTGAAGGATAAGGAAAGGCCAGCCCTGTGGTGACTGGTTCCAGGCAGAAAATAACCAGTGAGAAGGCCACGAGTCATGAACAAGCTTTAGTAGGTTAAAAACACATCATCACATGACTGCAAAAGGGTAGATGGAGGGAGCACACTGGGCAGGAAAGAGAGTCACAGGTGGGCCAAGCTGTAAAGGCTGTGGGAGTGGATTCCATCCCGAGCTCGGTGGGCAGGGAAGGGAGGGTTGAGAGTGTGGTGGTCACTCCAGCTAAATTTTGTCCATTTGGACATCAGGGGAGGTGGGGACCAGTCTGGAATTACTTAAGAGGCTCTTACAGTGGTCCAGGATGGACAGAGAAGCAGAGAGGTGGATGGATTCAGGGCGGTTCTTGAGGGAAGATCTGACAGCCCTCGTGGATGGATCTGTTGTGGGGACGGGGTGAGAGAAGTACAGGGTGACCCCCCACTGGCCACTCACTGGGTGGCAGGGCCTCATGCTACGTGGGGAGTGGAGGGAGCAGGCTGGAATGGTCGACGGGATGGAATGAGCACACGTGAGATCAAGGGTTCTCTTTTGGCCACCTGAATTTGAGGAACTTGTTAGCATATGAGGAGCGATGCCAAAGCCCAGGAATTTGGTCAGGACTGGAGTGCAATAGTTAGCATCAGGTGGTAGACAGAATTTAAAGCCAAGAGACTGGAAGGGCTCACTTAGAGGGAGTGTATGGAAAGAGAAGGAAAGAATGCAGGAGTGAACTCTGAGGCCTCCCCCCACCTAGAGGTTGGATACTCTAGAAGGAGCCAGTAAAGGAGTGGCCACTCAGGTAAGAGGCTGAGGTTGGCCAGGGTGAGAGGAAATGGTCCTTGGAGGGAGCGGAGCAATTGTGTCATGTGCTGTTAGGGGTTGAAATGAGCAGAGAAGTAACCATCAGATTGGTCAACATGGAGGCCAGTGGCAACCCTAACAAGGGTAATTTCCAGTATTCACTGGAGTGCACGATGTTCCAAGCTCCTTGTAAGATCTACATGTGTTCCTGGTATGTTGACGTGAGCTCCTTGTTTCTTAGATGTGTGATTTGACCCCATTTCCCAGAGAGAGTTGGTGGGTGAGTTCCTTTAGGAGGAGGTTCTGGGAGGGAATCGAGGCTCAGGGTAGGGAGACTATAGGTGATGAGTTGCAGCAGGAGCCCCCAGAGGGTTGGGAGGGAGGTGACCTGGAACCCCCTGCCCCCACCAGGCTGCCAGGTGGCCCCCAGGGCCAGCTGATCTTCAGCTGGGAGGTTTGGGAGTTTGGGTGGGCGACCTGTGACCTGTGCAGTGAAGGCCCCTGGGCTAATGGTGCCTCCTTACTAATGCTGTGCCCTGGGACGACCAGGACGGGACTTGGTTCAGATTCCCAGTTGCCTCAGCTGGGTGGTGTGGCTTTGGGCAAGTCCTTTAACCTCCTGGGTCCACTTCCTCACCAGAAAAATGAGCAGTGTGATCATCCGTACCTCGCACTGTTCTAGGCTGGATAAAATGAAGCAACCGACCTGGCAAGTGCTATGCTACCTTGTTGGTCGAGAGACCACAGGCTATGGGCTCTGGAGCCAGAGGCCCTGGGTTCAAATTCCAGTTCTATTTCTGGGTCAGGCAGGATAATCAGTGCCTCCGTTTCCTGATCTGTGAGGTGAGCATAATTCTACTTCCTGTTTCTGAGGCACCCAGCAAAGGCCTCCGTGTGCTCACTGAGAAGAGTTCCCCGGCCAGAGCAAGTGCCGGGTGCCAGCCTGCCTCCGGGTGTTTGCTGACCATCCAGAGCTATATGTTGGTTTTCTCTTCTCTGGGCAGTTCCGCCTGGTGGTGAAGACAGCCCTGAAGCTGCTGCTGGTCTTTGTGGAGTACTCGGAGTCCAATGCACCTCTTCTGATTCAGGCCGTCTCTGCTGTCGACACTAAAAGGGGTAAGTGGCCCCCATCCACCGTTGCATCAGGGCAAAAGTGTCTACTGCAGGCAGGCTTCCATTTTTAACATGTTCAAAACAGAACTGAGTGCAAACAATTGTGCAAACTTCCCACTGCAGGAAACGTATTTTTTAGAATAGTACATCTACAAAGATTAGGGATGGAACCTGCTGTAACAGTGCCAAAAGAACCACACCAAACAAACAAAACACCCATGGGCTTGTCCAGGACAGGTCAGACCCTGAGCTTATGTCGTTTTATTTTTAATTTTTTTTTAACATTTATTCATTTGTGAGGGACATAGAGTGAGTGGGGGAGGGGTAGAGAGGGCGGGAGACACAGAATCTGAAGCAGACTCCAGGCTCTAAGCTGTCAGCACAGAGCCCGACATGGGATTCAAACCCACCAACCGCAAGATCATGACCTGAGCTGAAGTCAGATGCTCAGCTGACTGAGCCACCCAGCTGCCCCAACCCTGAGCTTATTTTTATGCCCTGTACCCACCCCCTCCACTGAACACATAGAACCAGCTCCTTCTCCCCTTTTCCCATCTTGTCCAGGTCACCCTGGTTCCTTTCTCCCCCTCCTCTCACAGCTGGTTTGTTGGCTCTGACCCTTAGCTGTTTCTTGAATCTTCTCCCCTCCTTCCCTCCATCCCATGCCCTTCCTACTAGGGGCCTTTACCATCTACACTTGGCATCCCTCACCTCTGCTGTTGGAAAGTCTTCTGAGACACAAATTTTGTCTTATTATTTCCCTGCCAGTGGCTTCCCCCTGCCTATAGGATTAGGTCCAAACCCTGCAACTGACCCTTCACCACCCAGCCCCTGTCCACCTGTCACCCACCTCCTCCCCCCCTGGCCTGCATTGTCCCTTCCCTATCTCAGGTCCATCTTGGGCACTCAGAGCCCCGTATGTCCCCTTCTCTGCTGTGTTGTTGCATTGATGTTTCCCATGACTATGTGCCCGGCCTGAGGGTCTTTGGCTCTCCTCTTGGTTTCCAGGCTCATAACTGCCCCATAGCATGCGGGCCTTCCATACATACTTGATGACAAAAAGGCCTTTGGATTTGGTTTAGTGTATAACATGCTGTGGCTCCAATAATATTGTGAAGCCTGAAGCTAAAATGTTAGGGGCTTTTTGTTTTGTCCTTTTAAAAACTTTTGGGGGGTTGTTCTCTCAGTAGGACAGTATTTACCGCTATTGTCATCCCCACTAAGACTCAAAATCAAAAACTTCATGCCATTTTTTTTCTTTTTATGATTATAACAGTAATACTCTCTGTAGAAAATGTGGAAAATATAAAGGAGATGATAACAAATCACCTCTAATCTCAACAGACAGAAATAATTGTTAACATGTTGGTGTATTTCCCTAGAGTTTCGTTTATGTGTTTCTGTGCATACACTTCATCCACAAATCGGCCGAGACACAACTGTCAAGAAGAAACAAGGGGCCTAAATTGCACTCTTTGATTCAAGCCATTTGTGTCTCTGGTTCTGCATTGCTCAGAGACTCACCTTCCAGGTGAAAGAAAGTAGCTCACTAGTTACTTTGGAAGTTGGAATATCAGTTAATAAAAGCCATCTAGGGCCATAAATTGAGCTCCCATGCCTTTCCCACAAATGCCCAGGCAGATGTTAGCACCAGGCATGGCGGATCACAGGTTGTGTGAGAGAGACAAACCCTCATGCATGGACAGGGGCCGTGAATCTGGAAGATGGATCCCAGACCAGGGCAGGCCTGCGTGTTTCTTTCTACAACAGCGTGTTTCCATCGGGTGCCAGATTTTAAATCTCTTATGGCCAAGAGCAGATTATGGGACCAGCTGAGAATCCTTGATGAAGACAGTCAGTGACTCAGAAACCAGGGTTTGTTTCCATTTAATGAGGTTTAGGGCCAAAGGTGGGTGTATGGGAAGATAGTGAGGTGGACCCTTTTATTGGTCCTTGGAGGGGTCATACTCCATCTGCCAATTATATCTGGGGATTGCTTTGGGGCAGTTAATAGAGTCCTTGTTATCCTGTCCTAGATTTCAGGTAACCCATGTACCATTCTCATGGAGGCTGCATTCAAAGGATAAGTCTTCTCATGGCCTTGGGGGTCCTCCTTTGGCTTCATTTAGTTGAGATCTTAGAGTTTCCTTTCTCGGACTTAACTTTGCATGAAGGCTGGCGGGGGGAGGGGGCGGTGGATAGAGGAATGATCTTGAGATCACCCAGGGCTTGGTACCCACATTTAAGACCCCATCTACCAGCCCAGCCCGAGGCTCTCTGTTCTCTTCATTGTCTTCCCCAAGACAAAATGATGGCCATCTTTTCCCAATTAAAAAAAAAAAAAAAAAAAAGCAGCTAATGGATTGTTTTCTCAACTTGATGGTCTGCCTATAAAATTTGTTAACTTCTTGGCAGCTACTGCCATCTGTCTGCTACTGAGCGCTAGCAGCTGGGAAAAAAAAAAGCGACACTAATGGAAAAACTCAGACATAGCATATCACGTGGTTCAATAGCATGTTTCTCTGTGGACATGTGTGGTCTTGGCCATGATTTTATAATGCATACATATAACATCATCCTATTTTACTGCTAGTAAAATTGTTCCTGAGCCCTGTGATGGAATGAAGCCTATAAATATGTCAGGGCGCTCTGCAGAGAGAACCGTGACTTCCAGGTGTGTTTCCACCTCATAGGATTCGAAGCAGCCTTCTCTTTCCCTCTCAGCTGGGTGAAGGGCTGGACAGAGATGCCAGAGGTGACTGAGCGCCAACCGAGCATGTCCGTTTGTGCACGGGTTTATAAATAAGCCATAAATTGTACTCCTCAGAGTGGCTTCAGAGCTATTCCTCTGTGGGGTAGGGTGGAGAATGGGCGTGCTGAAGTGTAGGCTGGCATTTTGGTTTTTGTTCTTGGAAAGGAATTCTTTTGGATGATGAAAACTGTCAGATTTAAATAATCAGCAAAGAAAACCAGCACATAAGCTATGAGTCCTCAGCAGTTACTACCACCTACAGCAGATGAAGTCCAGAAAAAATTCCTCTGGCTGCTTTGTGAATATCATGCCTGATGCACGTAGGTTAACCAGTAGGGCTCGTCCTGTGAGTGGGGATGATTTGCCCTTTGGCCAGGAGTAGGCCAGATGCGGGGCAGGGAAAAGAGCTGATGGGTCATAGTCCATCACAGGGACTAATAAATATTTGATGAGTTAAGGAATATTAAAAATGCCCCATTTGAGCCAGGCAATTGGCACATTTGTCCGGGGGCTGGAACGAAAGGTGGGCTGGTGCTACTGTCTGGGGCATGGTGCAGGAATGCCCATCTGCTCAAACTGCTGGGTCCTCTCTTTTCTTGAATTGTCAGGTCACTTTCGCTTCCTAGTGGACAGGGTGTGGCAGGAAGAGAGAGTGAGTGTGTGCAGGAGACTGTCTTTGTCATTTTGCCATCATCAGAGACTCCCTTTCATCAAGATTGTCCCTGTGGGGTCGGCAGGAAACTGATGGAGAGAGCTCTGCCCCCGCCCCCCACCTCCCCAGGAAGGTTCCCTTCCCTCTAACTAGATGGGTTCCCCTCTCCGAGGGTGGGGCAAGTGACCAGACCGGGTAACTTAGTTTGAAATTTCACTTACAAGTCTTGAGTCCCCCTAATTTGGGTCAGCACTGCTCTTGAAGAAGCTCTATTTTCATTTGAATCTGGTGTAATGAGATATGGCATAACTCCTAAATGTGTGTATCACACGGGATTAACAGGGAAAAAAATCCAGCCATCGTTTGAAGCCATCCTGTCTCTGACGTCTGCCCCAGGATACACTGATCTGTGACGAACTCCCAAAGCATGGTAGAGAAAACTCCAGCTCATTTTTGTGGTTATTTACAGCAGAAGTATCTGTGTTACATGTGTTTGTCAGGCACGTAGAAAGATGTGGAACATGCTGCAAGGACCTTCTGACTGAGTGGTAGACCAACTCTATGAGGCATTGTGCTAAATCTCTTTTTTGGTCGGGGAGCAGCTACCCTAGAGACCTAGGAGGAGAGTAAGGGGAAGAAAGTATTGAGTCATCCGTTGTGGGCTGGCTTCTTCTGGGTTGAGAGAGTAGCCCTGTGGTTTGGCGGGAAAAGGGGACCTGCCTGGGAGTCCATGTAGAAGGCCTGTGCGTAAGCGTGAGTGTCACCACCACCCCCACCACCATGGCGGGTACAGCTACTGACATTACGTAACAGATACTGTGCTAAGTATTTTTCATATAAAATCCATTTATTCAATAAATATTTAAGTGCCAGTGATGTACTTGAAACATCAGAGGAAAAACGGGCTCTCGTGGAGCCTCTACTCACAGAGCCAGTGTCTGGGGGTGGAGCTGGAGAGAGAAGGCAATGATTAGGGAAATTACTGTCTTCTAATATGCTTCGTTAGTGCCCAGGCAAAAGGACTAAGTGCTCTATCTCAGGAATTTTCCAAGGTTGATACGAATGCTCCTATTTAGATGCATTTCTTGAGACTCTGTTCATTCCGCTACTTTGGGGCTCAGTTTCTTTCTCTGTCCTGTGAAGGGATAAGATCATACAGTTGATGATTCGAATACAGGACAGCCCCCTACCCACACAAGCACACACACACTCTGTATGGTGCAAGCAGAGGTCGGTGGGGAGAGGGGTTGACCTGTACCATTTAGTTCCAGCAGGTGCGGCTCCTGGGGAAGCAGAAGCTGCTGGTGCTTCACATGGGCCACCTTGAGCCCTGCCAAGGCTGTTTTGTTACACCAAAATGTTTCCTCCCCTTTACCTTCTTTCTTTTACATCTTACCTATTTTCTGGTCCCCAAACAATCACAGGAGAGTTAACACTCATCTCAACAGTGTAGGAATATATGCAACTTTCCGGACTTGAAATCGTTAAAAGGTAATCAGATGTCACAGCTGAAGAGCCCATTTTCCATTAAGTTAAGCCAGTGTTTGAATGTTTCATTATAAAGGACTAAAAGGTGTGCACATGGGTATGTCTTTATGGTCTGCCTACTCCCCTCTTCCCTCTAAGCCTGCCTCTGCTTCTTGGCCTTTCCTTCCCCAGGCCCTGTTTGGCCTCTTTGACTCCAAGGTATGCAACCAGGAAGCTTTCTCTGGGCCCCCTAGTGCCATTGGAAATGCTTAGTTTCACTGCTGGTCTTCCTTTTAACCATAGGTGGACAACCCACTAGAACCTGTGTTTTATGCTGAGGTTGGGTGCTGAGTGTGAATAATACAAGTTGCACTTGTCCTAAACACAGCAGAAGCATTTGGAGTGCTCGAATAGTACCTGGACAGTGGGACCCAAGACCTACTGACCACATTGATTGACTGTTATGAGGGCAGAAACAGTTATTTTGCTGGGCAGGTGAGGACTTCAGAATAGTTGGATAGTAAAAATCAGCAAGGAGGTATTTTAGAAGTTAATGGGCAAAAGATCGTGGTCTTGTGTTTGGAATTGGGAAAGGTTAGGGAAGCTTCCCTAGTACTGACCAACTGGGCAATTTTGGCAAAAGAGGAAGCTTTCTGTTCCCGAGCTAGGAGAGCCAGCAGACCTCCATATTAAGCTGTATCTGCATTTTTAACATCGTATAGTAGGTGCCTGTTCTTTTTTTTTTTTTTTTTAATTTTTTTTTTCAACGTTTATTTATTTTTGGGACAGAGAGAGACAGAGCATGAACGGGGGAGGGGCAGAGAGAGAGGGAGACACAGAATCGGAAACAGGCTCCAGGCTCTGAGCCATCAGCCCAGAGCCCGACGCAGGGCTCTAACTCACGGACCGCGAGATCGTGAGCTGGCTGAAGTCGGACGCTTAACCGACTACGCCACCCAGGCGCCCCGTGCCTGTTCTTTTTTTAAAAATTCTCCTACCTCCTTCCTTCTCGTACTGTATGCATTTGCCCTCTGGTTGTTTTAAAACTGCTCCAGCTTAACCCAGTTCATGCCCTCTCAGAGATCCTCATTTACTCTTCAGACATTTTATTGAGCTCCTATTATGGGCCAGGCACTGTGCTGACAGCAAAGAGGTGAGATAGATAACGTTGCTGACCTTGGGGAGCTTTGTTTGCAAGGCCAGGAAATCAGCTCTGACGTTACCCATCCAAGAACTAGCATTTGGAAGCCATTGCCTTTCCATTATATCAGAATTTACTTTTATCAGCAAAAATAAGCAATCTCCCTTTGAGATTTGTTTAGAGAAAGCAGGAAAGGCTTCATGTTCCCTACCACCGTGCCAAGGGTAAGGCAGTATTTCACTTCAAATGTTTATCTCGGACGTAGGAAATTGTGTCCCGTTTTGTGTTCACCTTGTGACGTTGGCCTTGGCTTATCAGTCCTGAATGTGATGGGTTTTCCTGCCCTCTCCTGGAGCCAGGGACTAACCACCCCTGAGCCTTCACCTGCAGAGCCCCAGTGAAGTGCCACTTCTTGCCTCGGGCTCTCCTTGACCATCTGCACTGCAAGAGACAACCCTTGCTGAGTGACAGGTTTAGCTAAATGGTTTTGCCTCTTAAATACTTTTAGTTTCTGTTGAGGTGTGTTCTTGAGTTTATGCCTAAGTGTTCCACTAGATTATAAAGCCCTTGAAGGCAGGCTCCAGTAGACCCTGTTCTTTGTACCTGTTGATGCTTAAACAGTATTTGTGCCTTGACTGAACACAGGTCATATACTTCTGTTCTTAAAATGTTTGCCAGATGGACGTTTCACTGTTACTTTTTGGAGTCCACTGTTGGAGTCAATATAAGGTTCTCCCACGTTCCCTTTCCCTTGCGGAAGGTCAGAGCATAACATGCTGAGGGACATTCCGAGAGGATTTATTGAGAGTTTCCATGCTCAGAGAGTGAAATTCATTGGCTTAAAAAGCAGCACGTGAATGGATTTTTTTCAAATTACATATTTAACATAAAGGGAGCTTTGAAGCAAATTGATAGCCATCCTGACATTAAAGAGTGTACATTTTCAAGTGGACGAGAACGATGTGGTCTGTTATTGCCAAATGAGAAGCGTGTTCAAGTCCACCCTGAGGATAGTGTTACCCTTTGAAATTTGGTGAATGAAAGACATTGTCATCATTGGGTGATGAGTCTTCGGATGAACTATGGTATGAGTTGGATAAGGAACATTGACTCGCTGTTTCTGATGATTATTGCTTTGTTCCTAGGAGTCACACCCTGGTCAAATATCATGGAAATCCTGGAGGAAAAAGATGGGGTCGACACAGAGCTGCTGGTTTATGCCATGACTTTAGTGAACAAGGTTGGTTGATGATTGTTAAGGGTTGAATTATGTCCCCTTAAAAGATATGTTGAAGTCTTAATCCCTGTGAATACCTATGAATGTGACCTTATTTGGAAAGAGAGTCTTTGCAGATGCAATCAAGGTAAGATGAGGTCGTTAGGTGGACCCTAATCCCATATGACTGATGTCCCTAGAAGAGGAAAAGAGAGGTATACACATAGAGGGGAGATGATGTATGCACATGCATATGAGGAAGACAGCCATGTGTAAACAGTCCAAGAGTGGAGAATACATCTCTTAGCTAAGGAATGCCAAGGATGATGCAAGGAAGGATCATCCTCTAGAGCCTTCAGAGACAGCATGGCTCTGCTGACACTTTGATAACAGACTTCCAGTCTCAAACTGTGAGAGAACAAATTTCTGCTGTTTTAAGCTCCTAGTTTGTGGTATGTTGTTATAGTAGCCCCAGGGAACTAATACGATGTGAAAATCTAAAATCTGCCCCCTGAGCAAAGACCACCCCCATCATGGTGGCTGGAACCATGGCTACGGTGTTCTTCTTTGCGAGAGAAAACCCTTTCTGCCCACATACGATGTGCGTGCATGGTCTTTTCTAACAAAACCAGAGAGATGGCAGTGAGAATTTTCTGACCGCTTTTCCTATCAAGATGTCCCCTTGAAAACATTTTTCTGTAAGAGCATAAATGAGCAAGTGGTACCCTATGAAAATAGTGTACAATCCAGGAGAAATGAAGGCACTCTTGTTCCACTGTGTATTGAATTCTGACTGCTGGGAGTGGGTCTCATTCTCCTTTTATGAAAGTGACATCACCCTTATGCTCTCCTCCCTCCCAACCCATCCCTCCTGGTCACCACCTGGCAGGGTAATATGAGTCTTCAGCATCCATCCCTAGAGGTGGTGCTGACCCCACGATGCCCTGAGCCAGCCCACCCTCGGGACTGGTGTCCCTTCCTCCTTATAACTGAGGTGGTGTGTGTGTTGGAGGGGTGTCTCCTGCAGATTGCTGTGCCCTAGACCCCAGGAATCTCACCAACCACCCCGTGGGCCTGCCTTCACTCCTCAAGCTGCTGGGTGCAGGCCTATAGTACCAGCTATAGTGAGGGATGGTTCTTCAGAGAAGAAGACTGAGAATCTCTTCATGAAATATAACTAGAGAAACATTTCCCCTGATGCTGGGAACATATAGTAGAAAGCATTATGAGAAGTAATTTCTTCTAGTTATTAAAATGTCATGCAAACTCTGAAGATTAAAACAATGTGGTCCTGGCCCTTTCCTTGGCGGCCAGATGAAACAGACCTCACTTCACAGAGCAACTTACCCTAGGGTTGAAATCACTGGGGATGGGTTAGCTTCATTCATGACTGGGGAGGGGGTGTGCTAAATGGAAATGAACATACATGCTTTGACCAATACCGAAATGAATTCCAGACAGATTAAAGAGTTGAATGTAACACATGAAACAGTAGAAAAAGAAGGAGAGGGGAAGATTAATTTGTTTCTGGTAGATGAAGATTATTTTAATAATCAAACGTGTCAAAAATATTCCAAAGAGAAGGGCTTTTAAATATTTCACTGCATTAAGTTATAAAAGGTGTTATTTATAAAATTAAAACCACAAATAAAAGCTAAGGGCAAGCAGCACATTGGGAAATGGTTTGCAAAAAAACAGGGCAGAAAATTATACTATTACCAATTTATCAAGAACCCAGTTGAAAAATGAAGGACATTAAATCTATTCAGATGAAAATAAATATATAGTAAAACAGACATTTCCTCCCAGGTCATATTGGCAGGGATTGCTTTTTAATGAAATGTCATTTTGTTGACAAGGACCCGGGAAATTCTAGTATGGTCATGGTGGGGAATGGGCATCCTTTTCTGTAGGATAATCCTAAGAATTTTGTTTATGTTTTCAAAGGATTGGCGAGTATACCTTACCATGCAATTTTAAAGCAATTTTCTGTTCATTTATTTTTAAGATCAGGGTCATCTATTTCCTGTCCTTTTCAGTCAGTGACATTGGTTTTGGAAAATGTGGACTTCAGCAAAAATGGAATTTTCATTCTTGGCTGGTGTTTCCATTGTAATGCTACCCATCCTCTTGGCGGAGGCCATGCTCGGGTGGTTCGATGGTCCTAACAGCGGGGGCGGGTGTGGCCATTCTGCTGCCGGGCGCTGGCAAGGACCCAGTGCCTGTCACATTCTTTTTGGCATCAGATGGCATTTAACGTCCAGGAATTCCTCGCTTACTCTTTCTCTTCTGGCAGTTCTGTCTCTTCTCGTGTTAGTTCTGGCTCAGGGGAGGTTGAGGAACGTCCTATGGACAATTGCTCCAAATGTCATCCTTTCCTCAAGGTCAATAAACCACTAGAATCCACACTGGGTTTGTTTTCTTTTGCTGAATTTTAGTCATGTTTATTGCCCCAGTGAGCAAAATCTTCTGAGATCCCAAACAAACAAAAAAAGTAAATTGAAATGTTAATATGGGTCTGGAAAAAATTCAGGCTCTGAAATCTGGGAAATTACTATATTGCTTTTCTAAGTTTTCTTTTAAGCAAATAAAAGATGGACTAATAACGTGGAATTCAAAACATGAACATTTTAATGACAAAACAGGGGCACTAAAGTTTAGCCTGCGTATGGTTCTGAGACTGACGCTTGCTCTCTTTGTTAAACAGAGACGTTAATGGGGGATTTCCAAGATCCAGGCTAATCCCCCCCCACCACCAATCTTGTCCATACCCCTGACCCCATGTTATCAGATTTGAACGAGTATCGCAAAGTAACCCCTTCTCATCCTGCAAGCGGAAGTTCTATAATGCCCTCTCTTCATCCAGCTGAAGTCCCCGCAGTGGGAATCCCCCACTTTGAGGGGCTCAGATATTGCCCACCTTGTTAGAACAGGAAGAGGTAGATGAGGGACAAGAGGTGTTACTGTGGGGCTGGCTTGCAGCTTTCAGGGAAGGGCTGAGATTCATGCTGAGTATTTGCCTTTATTTTTACATTCCTTTTATTGTTAATTACCATAAACTTTTAAAGAATTTAGCTGTGTGGGTTTTAACACTTGTATCGTGATGCATAACCTTCACAGTTAGAATGTAGAACATTTCCATCTCCCCCCAAATCTCTCTCAGGTTATCCTTTTCTAGTGATATCTTGATTCCCTCTTCCAACCCCTGACAACCATTCACTATCCCTATAGTTTTTTCCTTTCCAAAACGTCAAATAGCCTCAGAGAGGATGTAACCCTTTGAGGCTGCCTTCTTTCAGATTTATCCGTTACCGGGTGTATTAATGGTTGCTCTTTCTGCTGCTGTGTAGTATTCTATGATACAGATACACCACAACTTATTCTCCCATTGAAGGAGATTTGGGTTTTTACAGCTTTTGGATTTCACAAGTAATGTTGCAATGAAAATCTGTGTGCACAGGGTGCCTGGGTGGCTCAGTTGGTTAAGCATCCGACTTCAGCTCAGGTCATGATCTCGCAGTTCATGAGTTCGAGCCCTGTGTTGGGCTCTGTGCTGACAGCTCAGAGCCTGGAGCCTCTTTCAGATTCTGTGTCTCCCTCTCTCTCTTTCTCTCCCCTGCTCACTCGCTTGCATGCTCTCTCTGTCTCTCTCTCTCTCAAAAATAAACATTAAAAAAAATTTGTGTGCAGGCATTTGCCACACTGGTTTTATTCTGTAAGAAAGATTTGATGCGACCAGTGAGAACCTAGGAGAGAAAAATAAAATGCCCTTTAGGACAGAACTTTCTCCTTCTGAGAGATGCCTGTGAAGATTTATGTGTCACAAGCCCTGGCAAGACAGGGTCTGAAAGAAAACAGGAAGGGGAGTCAGGAGTGTCATCTGAAAGTCAAGGCATCAAGAGACTTTTGCCTCACAGACTTTCTGAAATGGCTGCCACATTTTCCAGGAGGAGGTAACTCAGAGGCGAGGTGTCCAGGTGGAACTGGGAGAGGACAGGCCAGGGAGGGGTGGGGCTGTGGAACAGTTTGTGGAGATATTAGAGAATCAGCTGAAAATAGGTGAATGTCCTCTTCCTCTGCAAGTAAAGAAGCCATATTTGTTTGTGGCAAAAGGCCATCTACCCCTGCAGCCACACATGGAAGGGGTTGGTATGTGGGCTTGGCTCCAGCCCAAAATGTCACAGTGGAAGTGACAAATGACCTCTTAATACCCTCACTTCCGGACCTATTTTGAGCAAGTCTCCCTGAATCTGTTCAGTTCTATGGACCTAATTGTTTATTTAATAGTACTCCTCCCCCTCCCCCCCCCCCCCCCCCCCCCCCCAGCTGGCATCATGGTTGGACTTGCTAAGGCCACAGGAATTAGGTTCAGGAATTTAACTCCCTGGGCTAAGTTCTGTAAGAACTTCAGTTGACTCTCAGGGAAAAAAGGGAAGGGAACTGAGAGGTGAGGAGGCTTCTGTCTGCCTCATCGTGGCCCCCATACTGTTGAGTAGGAAGTTGTCAATCAAACACTAAATATCGCCTCACCTGGGTTCCTCAAATTGCAATTCTGGCAGTCTGCAGTCAGGGCATCTCTGATCACCAGCCCTGTCCTTGGCCTTGGGCCCCATTTCCACTTCCTCATCTTTTAACAAGTTCAAGGGTTTTCACTAAAACCAAAAGATGGATTGTTCTGATGATAGGATTCTTTGAACGGCTGCATAGTTTTTCAATTAGCCTCAGGAGCCAGGGACAGCTCAGGATTGTGGTTGCCTGCTAAGGCAGAGGCCCCACCTCACCTGGCACCTGCAGGCGCTGGCGGGTGCCTTCACACTTGGCCGCTCGCCTGGGAGCACCTGTTTGTTATGGAGTCTGACTGGTTCACAGCCTCCTGTTCTGGGTCCTTGCTGGGGCCCCTGGTTAATTAAGCTCTTGCATCCCGGTTATTTTTCCTTCATTTCTGATCTCAACAGCACCGAGTTGTGTCCTCTTTGGTCAGCATAGAAAGGAGCAAGCCGTTATTTGTGTTACGAACGGAGACATTCTTTCCAATGTTAATAGCCCCCAAATAGAAGTGTTGGAGACGTTGGTCTTAAGACAGTGTTGGTCTTTTCTTTTCCGCGAGTTCAGAATAAGTTTGAAATCTATCTGTAGGGTTCTTGGAAATGCAAAGGCAGTGAAATAGGGAGTAAAAACCTGTGTTGGAGATTCCAGGCCAGAATAATTTGTGTAGAAGCAAGAGTGTGTGAGGAGAGGCTAGGCTTTTGTCCCAGGTCGGCAGGAACTTCTTGTTCCCTCAGGCAAATCCCTTTCCTCCCCAGCTCTCATCTCCCTATTCCTAAGATAAGGACTTGCAGTAAATAACCTCAAGGTCCCTCTAGTTCTGAGCAGAAGCCTGCTCTGAGATCATCTTTAAGAGACACAGAATTCAAAGAGAAGTCAGCTTCCCCCCACCTCGCCCTCTGTCGTGGGCTATCTTTTTGTCTCTTGGTTGCTGCTTTGAAATTTCTCATGTTTGCTTAAATTTCATAGACCAAGGGGAAGGTCTACCAAATTGAAAGAAAAAGGAATCATTAAATTGCTATAACTCCAGCTGTTGGTAGATTGACCGTAACAGGAGTTTCTAATCACTGAGCATGTTAGGTAACAAATTACCACAAATTTAGCAGCTTAAAACAACACAGACTTATCAGCTCACAATTTCCATGGGACCGGTTCCAGGCACCGCCTAGCTGGGTCCTCCGCTCAGAATCTCACAAAGCTGTAGTCAAGGTGTCGACCAGGACTGGAGTCTGGTCTGAGGTTCGGGATCCTCTTCCAAGCTTTTGTGGTTGTTGGCAGAGCTCATTTCCTTGCAGCTGGAGAACTCATGGTGGCTCGCTGCCTTCTTCGTGGCCAGCAGGATAATCTCTCTACTCGTCTCTGAGCTCCGGAAATGCCTAAACCTGCTTTTAAAAAGGCCCACCTGATTAGGTCGGGCCCACCCACCCAGGTTAATCTTCCCTTTAACTCAAAGTCAGCTGACTTGGGACCTGAAGGATACCTGGAAAATCTGTTCACTTTTGCAATATAATGTAATTTAACCCTGGAAGTGTCCTGCTTATGCTCAAGGGAAGGGGATTAGACAGTACCTGTATACCAGGGAGTGGGCTCTTGGAGTGCATTCTGCTACCACCCTAAGAGTTTTTTTTCTCAAATGATCTTGTCATCTGTCTTGCTTTGTCCTATAGAGTTATAATCCTGGCTTACTGGCTCCCCTGCAAAAAAAAAATGCTTTGAAAGCCTTGAGACAGCCCCCTAAGACGTGTTTGTGTCCTGTTCTTTTTTCATCCAGACGCTGTCAGGATTGCCAGACCAAGACAGCTTCTACGATGTGGTGGACTGCCTGGAGGAGCTGGGCATTGCGGCCGTGTCCCAGCGGCACTTGAACAAGAAAGGGACCGACCTGGACTTGGTAGAGCAATTGAACATGTATGAGGTAACAGCACACTCCTTTTGTATGGCATTGCCTAGCTTGGACACACGTCAGAGGCTGAGATAAACACATTCTAGACCGGTGGTTGTGAGTGTGGTATAGCAGTGTCCACACCACCTGGGAGCTTCACAAAATGCAGGTTCTGGGGCCCCACCCCAGACCCCCCGAATCAGAGAGTCCAAGAGGAGGTCTGGCGATCCACGTTGTGGAGGCCTCCCGGTGTCTCTGGCCTTCCTCAAATGTGAGAACCCCTGATGGAGGAGATGCATGGTCACTGGCTTACAGTTAAAGATACTACCCAGCTTTTCCCTTTCTTCTGCAATCTCTCTTGCCTCGTTATGGGGTTTTATGGTCTATTTGCTATTTAATGCCACTGTAAGGACGTAAAAATTGAATTTTTTAAGTTTTAGCATAGATTTTACTGTTCTTTATATTGTACAACAAATGCCAGTTTAAAATGCAAATATAAGAGCGTTTAACTTCCATGCAGAATCATACAATTTCCATTTTGTAGCTCCTTCCTACATGCCTATGCATTTTGTTTCTGCTGGAACAGTGTAAACGCTATATAAGACGAACTGAGCTATTTTTATTTCACTTCTTGGTGTACGTTCCTTCTATCAGCACTCCATCTTCACGTTACTGGTGAGTACAGAAGGGCTGAAAGGAAAAGGAACCGTGGACCACCATATCTTTCCATTTTTTTCTATGTCATTTCAGTGTAAGTGGTTGGCTTGTACTGCAGAATAACCTGGGTGAGAAAGGATTTCGTAGGACCCTTGGGTTACCATCTGTCTGCATTCAAAGCCAGTTCTGGTTTGCACGGGGGACCTCCAAGGCTCTCAGTACCTCTGCTTAGTTACAAGGTAACACACTTACCTTGTACTCTGTTGGAGGCTCCCTGAATTCTTACATATTGTGCACCTACCGTCACTCTAGGCTCATGGGTGCAGGGAATGGCAGACATACGTATTGCATCTACTTCCCCGACTTGTGCACCTGCTCCATTGTTCCATTGGACATCACTTCTAAAACACAAGTTTAAAGATAGAATTAGTAAGAATTTCAAGTTGGTAAAAGAGCATTAAACCACGGAGCCCCGCAGAGTGTGAGCCCGGAGCCCTCTACCAGTCGCACCCATCCCGCTTCCATGAAGGTGGCCTTGACTTGGGTTATGCATCATGGCTTTATGGCTTTGTTGACTTGAGTTCAGACTGTTTGCTGTGGGTTAGTTTTAGGTCCCATGCCCCTTTATTAAAGTTACTTATCTGATGTAACTATTGTCTGGCCTCTAATTGAAGGTTAGAGCACACTTTGTGAGTAGCAAATTGCATTCCTCACTGTTGATCCTCACTGTTTCCTTCCATGGCCAGAAGGGAGCAGAATCCAGAGATCTGATTCCGTTTGGGTGTGTGACTGAACAGGAAAGCTTGTTGCTTTAGACACGTGCTTACCCATAATGTGTGAATGAGGCTATAGCTGAGGACGTTCCATCTGTGACATTTCCCTGTTTTCCCCTTGATATTCACATACCACAGAAGTAACCACTTAAAACTTTAAAGTCCAGGGGTTTTTAGCATGTTCACAAGGTTGCGTACCATCACCTCTATCATATTCCAGAATCCACTCATCAACCCAAAAAAGAAACCCCATACCTGTTAGCAGACACTTTCCGTTATTCCCTGCCCCCCCAAACTTCCTGCCCCCAAACCACTCATCTACTCTCTGTATGGATTTGCCTTTTCTAGACTTTTCCTACAAATGGGACTGCACAACATGTGACTTTTGTGACTAGCTTTCACTTAACATATTTTCAGGGTTTATCCATATTTTGGTATGTATCTGTACTTTGTTCCTTTTTGTGCTAATATTTCGTTGCTTGGATAACACCATATTTTATTTCCCTGTTCATCACTTGATGGACATTGGGGTTATTTCCATCAGTTTGGCTAATACAAATAATGCTGCTGTGAACGTGCGTGTACAACTTTCTGTGTGGACATATGCTTTCAATTCTCTCAGGTATATGTCTAGGTAAAATTGCCGGTCATATGGTAACTTGATGTTTAGCTGTTTGAGGAAATGCCAGACTATTTTCCACAGAGGCCGCACCATTTTACTTTCCTACCGACAGTGTAATGAGGCTTCCCATTTCTCTTCATCCTCCTCAATGCTCGTTATTGTCTTTTTAAAAAAAATTATAGCCATTTCAGTGGAGTGTGAAGTGGTACACATTTTGGTCATGATTTACATTTCCCCAATGATTAATGACATTGAGCATCTTTCCATGTGCCTACTGGCCATTTTTATATTTTCTGTGGAGAAATGTCTATTCAGATCTTTTGCTCATTTTTAAAGTTTGTCTCGCTTTGTTTGTTTATTTATTTAGAGAAAGAGAGAGAGAGGGCTCATGAGAGCAGGGGAGGGGCAGAGGGAGAAAGAGAGAATCTTAAGCAGGCTCCCTGCCCATCTTGCAGCCCAACCTGGGGCTCGATGTCATGACCCTGAGGTCATGAGCTGAGCCAAAATCAAGAGTCACTTAACCAACTGAGCCACCCTGATGCCCCCATCCTTTGGATGTTTTTAAATTGGGTGGTTTTGTTACTCATGGGTTGTAGGAGTTCTTTATATATTCTGAATATTCTTTATATAATCTATTTGTCAAATAGAAGTTTTCATACATTTTCCCCATTATATGGGTTACACCCCGTATAATGTTGTTCCACTTCTGACCTATCAAGCTACCTCCCCGTCTCCCTCTTCTCCTTCATACCAACCTTTTCAGAAATTGTTCTGTATTCACCGTCTTCCTTTTGTCAAATTGCATTTGCTTACTACTTTTAGCATCGAGTTCATATCCTTCACGAACTTAGCATATACCTGTTATTCAAAGAACAATGAAACAAGCACCCCTTGTGATGGTTAATTTTCTGTGTCAACTTGACTGGGCCACAAGGTATTCAGATATTTGGTCCAATATTATTCTGTGTGTGTCTGTGAGGGGGTTTCTGGATGAGATTAACACTTGAGTTGGTAGATGAAGTAAAGAAGATTGCCCTTGCCAGTGTGGGCAGACCTCAGCCTATCTGTTGAACAAATTCTCTCCGCCTGATGCTCAGGAGCTGGGACATAGGTGACCACTACCTTTGAACTCCATCTGAAACTAACACCGTTGGTTCTCAGGCCTTTGGACTGCCAATCTTGGGTCTTCTCAGCCTCCACAATCATGCAAGGCAATTCTTTATAGTCAGTCTCCATGCATATCCTATTTATTCTATGGAGAATCCTGACTGATACACTCATGTATTTAAGAACTAAAACATTACCAGTAACTTGGAAGTATCCTTTGTAGCCCTCCCTGGTGTCACCCCACCAACCCCAGCACTATTCTTTTGTTTTCTTTATACTTTTACCTGAAAAGCTCTTATCCTGTGATAAATGATTGAACTAACTCAAAGGGTCAGATTATTAAATCAGAGCTGACAGATATCTAGCTGTACTAATCTAGCTATGCTAATAATTTCAAGAGTACAGACTATAGAGGTGCAGAGGAAACAGGGAGGGGTCTGGGTCATCCCTGGACTCCTAGGTCTTTTCCTCATGCATCAGACATATGCTCTCTGACCCAGAAAATAGGTGAGGTCTCCAAGTGAGGATCACAGGTCCCCTCCCCACCCCCGCTGCCCAGTGAGTAGTATTCGGTTATGAGACCTCTCTACTGCATAGCGTAGAGAATCATGGCTCGTGAGCCCATACATTCTGCACCATAGGTAGTCCTTAGTCAGGTGATCCTTAACCAGTCCCATCCTGGTAAGAGCAATTCCAGAAACAAGAGCTCTCATTTTAGCAAATAGTATTAGGCTGTTTATTAGGTAGTCTGGTTATTAGCATACTTACAAAAGATTAGAAGGAGTCACTTGCCTTCTTTCTTTCCCCAGACTCATTGCTTTATAGGAGTGAGGAGGTCTTAGTCCAGCTGTTTTAATTCCTTTCTCCCAGTCTGTATCCCTAAACAGCGTACTGTTCCCAAATTTTTTATAAAGGGAAACCTATCATTTGTATCCTTCTACAATTTCTCATCGGCTTATTGTTTTTGAAACTTACCCATGTTGTGTGGATTTCTCGTGTATTCATTTTCACTGCTGGTGACTGTAGGACAGTTTACTTATTTGCTGTTCTCTCATTGGGTGTTGGTTGGTTTGAACTTTTGTTCCACGCCAAACCACGCGACCTCGAGTATTCTTGTACTTTTCTTTTCCTGTGGGTATGTGATCCTTTTTATGTTTAAGTATCACTTTTATTCTTGATTTATAAAAATATTTAGAAGTTTGTATTCTTTCTCTCTGCCCTTGTCTCTGGTCTTTGATGATTTGATAGAATTCCCTTGGGAAATTTGGGAAATTCGGGAAATTCTATCCAACGTGTGGGCCTGTGCGAGGAAGAGGAGTATGTGTGTGTGCGCATGTGCACGCATGCATTGTTGGGGGGAAGAAAAAAGTCTTTGGTAACTGTTTTTTTCTATGGTGATTGGTCTACTTAAACTCCTTATATTTAGTGGGATCAATTTTGCTAAATTATATTTTATGAGGAAATTATTCATTTCTTCTGGAATTTTAAATGGACTAGCAAAGAGATAGATAAACCTCTTATGAGTGATTTTAACTTCCTCTGTTCCAATAGGTATTTCCCTTTGTTATTGAATAATTTTTGTTTGTAATTATAGATTAACTAGTAGATTGTCTATTTTGTTGGGCTTTTTTTCAAATAATTTTGATTTACGTATGATTTGCACTGCTTTTCTTTAAATTTTTTGAGAAGGGGAGGGCCAGAGAGAGGGAGACACAGAACCCGAAGCAGGCTCCAGGCTCTGAGCTGTCAGCACAGAGGCCACACGGGGCTCGAGCTCATGAACTGTGAGATCACGACCTGAGCTGAAGTCGGACGCTCAACCAACTGAGCCACCCAGGCACCCCATGCACTACTTTTCTGTTTGTAACTCAATATTTGTTTTTAAAATTGAGGTATAGTTGGCATCCAACATCCTGTTAGTTTCAAGTGTACATCATAGTGATTCATTAGTTTTGTATGTTAGGAAATAGCCACAGTAAGTCTAGTTACCTGTACCATACAAAGTTATTACAGTATTATTGACTGTATTCCCTACGCTGTACATTACATCCCCATGACTGAATTATTTTATAACTGGAAGTGTGTGCCTCTTAATCCCCTTCTTCTATTTCCCCTGACTTTGGACCTCCTCCCTAATCTGTTAACCAACAGCTGGTTTCTGGTGTCTATGAGTCTGTTTTTTGGGTTTGTTTTGTTTTTCACATTCCACATATAAGTGAAATAGTAGGGTATCTGTCTTTCTCCGTCTCATTTCACTTAGCATTATACCCTCTTTGTCCATCCATGTTGCTGCAAATGACAAAGTTGTATTCTGTTTTATGGCTGAGTAATATTCCATTGTATATGTGTACCACATCTTCTTTATCCATTCATCTATCAGTGGCCACTCAGGTTGCTTCCATATCTTGGCTATAAAGAAAACTGACAGTAAACATAGGGGTGCATTTATCTCTTTGAATTGGTGGTTTCATTTTCTTTGGAGAAATACCCAGAAGTGGATTGCTGATCATATGGTAGTTCTTTTTTTCAATTTTTGAGGAATCTCTGTACTGTTTCCCAGACTGCACCAATTTATGTTCCCTCCAACAGTGTACAAAGTTTCCCCTTTTCCCACATCCTCACTAACACGTGTTATTTCTTGCCTTCTTGATAACAGCCAATCCTGATCAGTGTAAGGGGATATCTCACTGTGGTTTTGATTTGTGTTTCCCTGATGATTTGCGACATTGAGGATTTTTCATGTGTGTGTTGGCTATCTGGATGTTTTCTTTGGGAGAATGTCTGTTTAAGTCCTCTGCTCACTTTTTAATTGGGTTGTTTGAGAAGCTGTGGAGGTTCTTTATGTATTTTGGATATTAACCCCTTATTGGATGTATGATTTGCAAGGATCTTCTCCCAGGCGGTAGGTTGCCTTTTTTGTTTTGTTGATGGCTCCCTTTTCTCTACAAAAGATTTTTAGTTGGATGTGGTCCCACTCATTTATTTTTGCTTTTGTTAACCTTGCCTGAGGAGACTGGTCCAAAAAAATATTGCTGGGGTTGATGTCAAAGAGCTTATTGCCTGTTTTCTTCTAGGAACTTTGTGGTTTCCGGTCTTACATTAAAGTCTTTACTTCATTTTGAGTTTCTTTTTGTATATGGTCTAAGATAGTGGTACAGTTTCATTCTTTTGCATGTAGCTGTCCCGTTTTCCCACCACCATTTATTGAGGAGACTGTCTTTTGTCCATTGTATGTTCTTACCTGCTTTGTCAGTGACTTATTGACCGCATAAGCATGGGTTTATGTCTATTCTATTCTGTTGATCTATGTATCTGTTTTTGTGCCTGTACCATGCTGTTGTTGTTACTGTAGCTTTGTAGTATAGTTTGAAATCAGGAAGCATGATACCTCTAGCTTTGTTTGTCTTTCTCAAGATTGCTTTGGCTGTTTGGGCTCTTCTTTGGTTCTATGTAAATTTTAGGATTCTTTTTTTCTAAGTCTGTGAAAATGCCATTGGTATTTTGATGGAGACTGCATTGAATCTGTAGCTTACTTTGGGTACTGTGGACATTTTAACAGTGTTCTTCCATTCTTCCATTCCAGTGTTCTTCTTTCCATTTATTTGTGTCATCTTCAATTTCTTTCATCAGTGTTTTATAGTTTTTAGAACATATTTGTTCTAAATATGTTCTAAATTTGTTCTAAATATTTGTTCTTTCACCTCATTGGTTAAATTTAATCCTAGGTGTTTGTTAATGCAATGGTAAATGGCATTGTTTTCTAGTTTTTCTTTCTGGGAGCTCATTATTAGTATATAGAAACACAACTGATTTCCGTATGCTAAATTTGCATCCTGCAACTTTATTGAATTCACTTATTCTGATCATTTTTTTTAATAGCATCTGTAGGCCTTTATATAGTATCACGTCATCTGTTAATGAATTCTTCCTTCCCTATTTGGATGCCTTTTGTTTCTTTTACTTGCCTAATTGCTGTGGCTAGGACTTTCAATACTATATTGATTAAAAGTGATGAGAGTGGGCATCCTTATCTGTTCCTGATCTTAGAGGAAAAGCTTTCAGCTTCTCACTATTGAGTATGATGGGGTTTTCTTATATGGCCTTTATTATATTGAGGTATTTCCTTCTGTTTTTTTCTTTTTGAAGTATTTCCTTCTATACTCACTTTTTTTTGAAAGTTTTCATCATAAATGGATGTTGAATTTTGTCAGATGTTTTACTGCACCTATTGAGATGGTGATATGATTTTTATCCTTTGTTAATATGGTATATCATGTTGATTGATTTATGGATGTTGAACTATCCTTGAGTCCCTGGAATAAATCCCACTTGATGATGGTATATGATCCTTTTAATGCATTACTGAATTTTGGTTTGCTAATATCTTATTGAGGATTTTTACAACAATGTTCATTGGGGTTATTAGCCTGTAATGTGTGTGTGGGGGGGGTGTCTTTATCTGGTGTTGGTAACAGGATAATCCTGGCCTTGTAAAATGAGTTTGGAAGTGTTACTTCCTCTTTGTTATCTTTATAACTTTCTTCGTTAACTTTCTTTCAGTTTACTTTGTTGGTATTTTTTTTCTAGTTTTTTTGAGTTGGTTATTTAATTCATTTCTTTACTTTTGTAAACCATCCTTGTGCTCCTGGTCTATAACCCACTTGGTCATGATGTATCCTTTTTTAAAATGTGCTGTGGAAATTGTTTGTTACTAACTTATTTCGAATGTATACACAAGTATTCTTAAGCATAAGATTGGCTTCCCCTCATCTTCCCTCTATCTCTTCTCTTCCTCTCTTTTTCTGTATGCCATCTTTATCAGTTTAGATATCACTGTTTGGCTAACATTTTGAAAGGATGATGCTAATGTTCATGAGACTACTCCTATGTGTTGTTTCTGTATTTCTGGCTGTGTGTACAGACGGCTCCAGAATATCTCTCTAATCATTCCTCCTCAGGGTCCTCCCCTGAATCTTTCTTCTCTGACCTTCTTTTCAGTGTTGGGCTTCCCTTATCAGGCCTCCACTCTCAGTCTATGTGGCCTGTTCTTATTTACCTAATGAGTTCCACAGCTTTTGAGCTTTTGTGGCTGATATTTGACCTTGAGCTTTTTCCAAGGCCCCTGGCTCCCTGCCCCTCTGCCTGCTTCTCTTCTTATGTTACATTCATTCATGGAAGCCTATTATATGTCACATACTTTGCTGGGGCTAAAAATACAGAGAGAAGTCCCTGCCCAAGGAACTTTAAATCTATGGTATAAGACAAGCAAGTAGCTGATTGCCCCCAGCAGCTCAGTATAGTGGTGCCGAGGGATATGGACGCTGCCAGGGAAGTTCTGTGTTGGCCATGGCTACTTGGGAGCTGCACATGACATGTAAGCATTTCATTTCTCCACCTCGACAAGCAGTGGAGTCTCCCATGTTACAAACCTGGAGCTATCTTGGACTCCTTTTTCTTTTCCTCTGCCCCCCACTTAGAAATCTGATTTCTGAAAACCTCACTTTGTTTATTTCACAGCTCTGGCCCCATTGTTTCTTACCTGGATTATTGTAATATCTTCTCATTCATTTGTTCCTCTGTGAATTTGTTTATTCAGCACAACTTTATTGAGTGCTGCTATGTTCTGGGCACTTATTCTAGGCCCCAGGACATAGCAGTGAACTAGACAGACAAGGTCATTGCCCTCAGGGAGCGCATACTCTGATGGGATGCAGACAGTAACCAATTACATGAACAAGCAGAGAATATGAGCCTCCAAACATGTCTATGAAGAGAGACAGGATGAGGTAGAGGTGAGAAAGTGAGGCAAGAGTAGGGAAGACCCTTCTGAGAAGATGGCCTAAAGACAGTGATGGAGGGCAAAGCAGTGGAGGAGCTCTGGCTTGGCAGGTGTGAAGGGTTGAAAAGAGGGTGTGACTGGAGGGGTAGGGGCTGGGAGAGCAACATGAGCTGAGCCACGAGAGGCTGGCATCCTGCAGGGGCTGCCTCCCCTGGGGGTTTCTCTACTTTCTCTCCCTTCCTAACTCCCAGCAACTGAAAAAAAGGATCCTTCTGAAAGTCAGATCTGACTATTAGGCCATTTCTCTGTTTAAGAGAACAAATGTGAGCAAGCAAATGAGTGAATGAATAAATGAAAAACCTTTTCTGTGGCCAACAGGATGAAGCCCACACAGCTTGAGTCGATACAGGGGTCTACTACACAGTGTGTGGCCTTTATGCCCCTGTGGCCTTGTCTCTGGTCGCTCCTATGATGTCTCTGAAGTTTCAGCCATACTCAACTTCTTCTGGCTCTTGAACATGAAAGACAGGTCTTTGCACCAGTGCTGTGGGGTGGGATGGGTGGGCTTTCCTTTATTCTCTTTTCTTTGCTTAGAGTGTTCTTCCTTCCTGTTCTCATAGTTGGCAAATTCCTACTCCTATAGGAGTCACCTTAGCTGTCCCCTTGTCCACCAGGCCTTCATGGCAAGATCAAAAGAGTTCCTACACTTGTCCCTTCCTCTTTGTTCACAACTTACGAAAGGGAACTCGCTATGACTATACCTCGGACTGAGAAGTCCTCAGGACATACTTGCCTGTCAGTCTGCCTCTGAGTTGCTACTCTGAGTCATGTCTCATTTCCCTCTTTGGCCCCAGGGCTTATCGGTATGCCTGCTCAGAGTAGAAGTTCAGTAAGGGCTTGAATGAAGGTCTCTCTTAAATATCACTTGTTTTGTGACTGTATTTGCCAGATGCTGGGTTGAAGGAAAGACATGATTTAATCAGAGTACAGCTACCTTAAAGGAGAGATGCCCTGAGTAATAACTCAAGGTGACAACTCAGTGCTTGAGATAGCAGGGAGAGTCACAGGGTTTTTATTCCTTTCTGAAAGTTAATGTTTTGAACAATATTTACTATTACAGGACAACCAAGTTCATTATATTCAGGAGCAGCAAAGAGGCCTATAAGCAGAGCCAGTCTTTTCCTCACAAAAGCTATGAATGTTTTCAAGTAATTGAGAGAACTTGGTTGGGCTTCTAGAATTCTTCTTAACAGTGGAGGATGTCTGGTGACCACATGTCCTGGACTTTCTGGGGACAGGCCCAATTCCATGTAATTTAATTCCATTTCAGAAAGGTGATTTAATCCCTGCTTAATTAAATTCATTTTAATTTTTATAGCTTCATATGAGTTTTCAAATATACAAATTCACAAATCAAGATATAAAATCTTTTGTCAGATTATATGTTCTAACTTTTGACTCTGAAAATGCGGTCCTAGTAATGGAAAAGTATATTAAGGCTGAAGGCTTTGGGGATGAGAGTGTGATATTGTGATTTACTATAAGAAATATGTATTTGGTCATTATTCTCGTTTCTGGCTCATAGCTCCCAAAACCCTGGAAATTGCCTAAGTGTTGAGGGTGATAAAGGTATCTTTTGTTATATTGGTGAGCTGACTTTTGGAAAGCACTTCTGGATGGGGGCAGGCTGAATCAGCCAGTGGCCAGTGACTTAGTCAATTATGACTCCACCATTAAGCCACCATAAAAACCCAAGAGGACAGATTTTTGATCCCTTTTGGAGAGCTTCCACTCTTGGGGAAGTAGAACGCTCCCAAATACCACCAAGTTCCATGAAGACAGAAGCTCCTTTGTTTGAGAACTTGTATTATGTATCTGTGAGTCTGGCTATTGACTCATTGAGAGAGAGCGCATGTGCACATGTGAGCAGGGAAGGGGCAGAGAGATGGTCTAATATGGCCTCATTCACTTGCTTTGGCATTTGGTGCTGGCTCTTGGCTAGGCTGTGTATCTTCAGCAGGCTAGCCTGCACTTCTTTACATGGTAGCAGCATTTCAGAAGGGCAAGTCCCCATGTGCAAACACTTCTCAGGCCTTGTTTGTATCATGTTGGCTGATACCCCATTGACCAAAGCAAGTCCCATAGAAAATGGACTCAGTGTAGGAGGGGGCTACACCAGAGTGAGGAGACAGGGAGGTGTGGTTCTCTGGGAGCCCAGCACCGTGACAATATTCTACAAGCTGTCATTAGCGTAGTTCCTTCTTGAAATGCTACTGGCATTGGTATCACTTCACCTAAAAGCTGAACCAGGATGTATAGGTATGGATGTATATGTGTAGGATTACAAAGAAGGTGTGAGATAGCAATATGGAACAAGATTGTGTCTATTATGTAACAATGGTTGCCTGTCATGATGTGAGTAGTAATATAATATAAACTCAAAGAAGTAGTTTTTAAAAATTTTTCTTAGTGTTTGTTTATTTTTGAGAGAGAGACAGCATGAGCAGGGGAGGGGCAGAGAGAGAGGGAGACACAGAATCCAAAGCAGGCTTTAGGCTCTGAGTTGTCAGCATAGAGCCCGGTGCAGGGCTTGAACTCATGAACCATGAGATCATGACTGGAGTCAAAGTCAGACATTTAAGCAACTGAGCCATCCAGGTGCCCCAGAAATGTAATAGCTTTTGACCTCTATCAAGAGTGTTCACGTTAGTGGATATTTGATGATACTAAGAAATTATTTTAAGTGGAAGGAATCTACTCCTGAAATCATTGTTGCCCTATAGGCTAACTAATTTGGATGTAAATTTAAAAAAATGAAAAATAAAACAAGTTAATAAACAAAATTATTTTAAGTGGAACGGTAATATGGTGGTTATGGGTTTTAAAAATCCTTATCTTTTAGGGATATATACTAAAATGTTTACAGATGAAATGATGTGATCTGGGATTTACCTCAAAGTCTGGGGTTGGGGCAGGGAGTGGGGCGTAAGTAACACAAGGTTGGACAGGGTTGATACTTGTTGAACGGTCATGGGTGATAAACACATCACAGTCTTTGTACTCTCTTTGTACACTGTGTGTATGTTTGAAAATGTCCCTAATAAAAACTTAAAGAGTATTCAGATCATTCACAGTCGTTGAGACGACTGATGGAAGTTGTCACAGATGCCAACCTAAGTTGCTTCTAATTGCTTTCCTAGTAAAGTAGGGTAGACTATGTAAGCAAGTCAGTGCTGGATTTGGAAACTGCTCCTCATGTGGGTTTTACTTTATGAGTAGTGTTCTACATTTAATTAAAAGAATTACAGGGCATTTGGGTGGCTCAGTCAGTGAAGTGTCCGACTGGCGCTCATGTCATGATCTCACGGTTAGTGAGTTCGAGCCTCACATTGGCCTCTCTGTTGTCAGCACAGAGCCTGCTTGGGAACCTCTGTCCCCCTCTCTGTCTCTACCCCTCCCCCCACTCCTGCCCGTGCTTGCTTGCGCTCTCTCTTTAATGTTTAATAAACATAAAAAAAAAAAAAAAAAGAAAAGAACTAGCACTTGCTGAGGGGCCCAGCAAGTGAAACACTGCATTATTAGGGAGAGACTAGAGATTCTTTGGGACATTATTGATCTCATCTCGTGTTTGGTGGGGACACTCCTTGCACATGTAGTTACTCAGATCTGACACCACAGATTCAGAGTGGTGGTAAGTGCTGTTCTCTCCAGATCTTTGCTAGTTCTGCATGTTCTTGACTCTAATTTGTTGTGTTCCCTAGAATCTAAGGACCTGGGCACTGCCGCTCTAGCCCTGCGTGTGAAAGTAAAGCCTTTCTTCCTGTCTTCGGGAGATACCGGTGATTCTACAATTCTTGTTATAAAAACAAAGTCATGAGTGAACACCAGCCCCAAATTTCAAGTTCCCTTGTTGCTCACTGTGAAGCATGAGGTTGTCATTGAATCTACTTGGATCCGGTGCCCCATTTACCCCTTCTGCACACCCCTCTGGTTTTTTTGTTTGTTTGTTTGTTTAAGAGATGAATGTTTTGCTGAGGATCTGAACTTTAGAAAGCCCCCATTAAAATTTATCTTATGGGGTTGCTTTGATAATTTTTCCAGATTTTTCTTTCCATTTAAATGTTTTGATTGTCTCCATCTTCTCTGACAAAAGGCAGTTAAAGTGGATTTCACTTTGTGCACACAGAGTTTGCCTCTTGGGAAGGAACACTATTTGATCCCTGGATCTCTGAGGTTAGACAAGGAATTAGAAATATCTGAACTCTACTTTAGCCCCTAATCTTATCATTCCAAATGCATGCTTAATAAGAAGCAGAATCAATACTTCGGGTCAGAATAAGTTCAAATGGTCTAGAATTTTTACGTCTAAAACCGAAGGAAAAACGATTGGCTAGAAATATTTAAAAAGACTGTCCTTCATCAGGTGTACAATTGTTCTCAAACTTGCCCAGAGAATGCAGTATAAAGTGTTAATGTTGAGATGGTAAATGTGATTAACCCAATGTATAACTTCATTCTTAGTTCTTGCAGTTGTATTGGAGAGGAGACCCCTAGGAAACAGACTTTCCAATGACATTTTATAACAGGGCTTTTCCTGAACTCTTCTCAATTATTACGTCAAACCTCCCAACATTATGTCTGACTAGTAAATTCTGGGAGAACAAATAGTCACAGTATTATCAAATTGTCCTCCTCTGTGTGAGCTTGTTATAAAATGTATCTGGCACGAAGATAGGAGAGGTTTCACAAAATCGATCTCACGCAAAAGCCGGACCCAGAGGAAACTAGACCTGGGACATGTGGATGGTGGGTGCACCCCTGTGAAACAGGCCGCGTGGCCTAGGTGTTCATCCCTGTGAACTGGGACGAGAGTGGCCCACCTGGTCTTGACACAGCCAAGCTCACCTTGCTAGATGAGCACAGGTGTGAACACTTTGGACACGGGACACCACTGATTTCGCAATAGGTCGGTTTTCTATAGATAGGTGATGTTAGAGTCATATTGCACGGTTAGCCATCTGGGTCTTTATATTCTCCGTTCTCTCATCCGTCAGGTCTGAGTTGTAAAATGTGACCAAGAGCACCTATGTGGCTGGAGAATTGGCACCTTTGGGGACGTAGGACTGTGTAGTTCCTCGGTTGCCAGGTCAGAGAGGCTGCTGGACTTGGCCGGGGCTGGCTCGGGCGTGCCATATCTGTGAGAGGGAGGAATAGGTGGGCATGTTTACTGGGGGGTATTTATTGAGTACCAGTCACATAGATCATCTTTACATAAGTTATTCTTAACGCAGTCCCACGAATGCAATACTGTTATCCTCATACGGTGAGCTAGAGAGAAGGCAAATAATTAGCTACGGGTCATAGCTGGCTCGTGAGCCACACAGCCAGTGTGCACAGATCTAGTTAAGGACAACCTGTGCTTTTCCTACTGTCTAGTTTTAGAGAGGACGGGCGCACGCGCGCACACACACACGCACGCACACACCCCTTACAGAAGCTGGAGATACAGGTGAGTGTAGCCCTTGGCTGGGAAGGACAGGCGTGGAGAAGCAGGGAGGCAAGCAAACACATAGGCAGATGGTGTTAACCTAAAATGAGGCAGCCATGGAGCAGGATCCAGGACAAAGCGAGATTAGGAGATGGCAGAGCAGGGCCTCCTGAGAGGGCGCCAACTAGGAGCAGGAGTAAAATACCCTTTGGAGGAGGATAGCTGTATGGAGGCATGCTGCCAGTTGGCTCAGGTTTCCATGGGAAATCCACAGTGGCAAAGTGTAAGGCAATTATTCTTCTGCACAAATATGCATTACTTTTAAGAGGAGATGAAAAAAAAACTAATCTAGAGGTGAAGTCTATTTTGGGTATATATTTTTGTGACTAGCATATGCAGGCTCTCGAATGTAACTCCGGGCTCCTCCCCCAACCCCGGCCCGGGATGGGAGGGTAGCCTGATAGCAGTGCCCAGCAGAGGTGCTGACATCAGGCCCTACGTGCTGCCGAATAGGCCTCTGCAACGGATCCGTGGGTGAGGCCAGATCCGCTCACCAGGCGCCTTGTGGCTCTTGCCTCTGGGCAGAATCCTTGCTGTGCTCTTCTGAGCACCCTCGTTGGGAAGCAAGCTCAGGAATGATCAGGAACTTCAGGGCTCCCCGCCGCTGGGCTTCAGGACCGACCTCACCTCCTGGACCAGAACAGAGCCGAGGGGGGTCCAGGAGAGACGCGGCCCCGGAAATGACAGTGCTGGGCTCCAGGGTAAAGATCCTGTCTAATTACGAAATATTTCTCGGACCTACTCATGATCTCTGTTGGCTTTTTCATACCCGTTTGGGAAAATACACGGTGGCAAGCATCTTTAAGTTCGCGGACTGCGCTCTGGCACGCGTGCGGATGTGACAATCTTGCAGAGAAGCTGAGTTAGCAGGATGGAATGACAGTGTTAAATGCTCATTAAGGGGAGCGTGGAATGCAAAGTCACACCTAAGGCCTGGGAGAGGATGTCAAGTCTGACCTTGCACCGGGCGCTGTCTGCTTTTTCAGGTGGCACTGCGGCACGAGGATGGCGACGAGACCGCAGAGCCGCCCCCCAGCGGGCGCCGGGACCGGAGGAGGGCCAGCGTGTGCTCTGGAGGCGGCAGCGGAGAGGGCGAGCAGCGGGGCCTGGACCGCAGGCGGAGCCGCAGGCACTCGGTGCAAAGCATCAGGAGTCCTGTGTCGGCCCCCACCAGTCCCAGCTCCCAGTCGGCTCCTGGCTTCAAGCCCGGTCAAGTACGAGAGCACTGTGAAAAGTAAGCATTAACCCATCCGTGGAGCGGAGGGGGGCGGGCACAAGGATCCTGAAAAGGTGGGAGGGGTCCCATCCCCACAGGCACCCACTACCACCCCCTCCCCGCTGGCCTCCTAACCCCTCCTGACTTCCTCCCTGCCTCTTCTCTACCCTTGAAACACCACCCCGAAGTCCTTTGGAGCACCCCGGGACAAGGTGGCCCTGGTGACCCACGTAGATGTGATCTTGTTAACCCCACGAGCTCTTCTTCACCCATTTGTGTTTTTATATCCGTATCTCCGTAATGTCTGAAAAGCTGTGCTTTATCAAATAGAAAAGAATCCAAACCCCAAAACTTTACCTGGAAGTAAATGGTGTGCCCTCATGTGAATGCAAGATTGTAAGAGTCTTGAGATACTGTGGCAGTAGATGGTGGAGGTTGGTTTTAGTTAAATAGAAGAAACCTGTATGAATTAAATATATGAATATAAACATATGTAAATATATATTATGTTAAATTTTATATATGGGTATATGATATATATATAAGCATATGTAAATTTCAGTCAATACTATCGCCGTCACTTTTTCAGTGTTTGTTTTAGCGAACATTTTTGTTGAGAATGTGTTATAGGCCAGCACTTTCTGATGCTGTGAAGATATAAGGTATGATCTCTGTCCTTACGAACCTCACATTTGGGCTGGGAGAAACTAAGAATGAGATTGGCAGATAGGAAGAAATACAAAGGTTGACAATCTCATAAGAAACTATGTACAGATATACAAAGGAAGACCTTTTGACACAACCTATAGGAACTTAGAAATGGTTCTGTAGAACAAGTGTGCAGCAAAAGGATGGCCATGCTGTTCTGGAGTCTGGGTCCACTTCTCTCTTCCCAAGTGAATGCTGTCAGTTCATTAGGATGATGGAGCTCTGTGGACCAGTCCATGCCAGCCAGGTCCACCTGGACTGACTGGGACACTGGTTTGCCAGCGCATCACCTCCTGCTGCTGGAGTGCAGAAGCCCTGCTTACCTCATTTGACCGCAGCATTTTCTGCCATCGTGGAGATCCACCTGGGAGCCAAGTGCGGGTCACCAGGCTGCCTGGTAAAGAAGAAAATAACTCAGAATCAGTTGGATGACCTTAAGAAAGAGAGTGATCAAGATATGTCCCTTCCTTTCATCCCTAAGGGAACACCCACCGTGCCAGATGCCCCAAGCAGTCTGGTACTTGTGGAATCACTTAACGAGCCACGCCTTTGGGTGCCTCCTATCACAGATGGAGTAGGAGTGATGTGTGAACCACAGTCTGTGTTGACACCCTTCTCTACCACATAATTGCCCATCTACAGATTTTTCTGTTTCTGAGAATCTGTGTACAGCAAGCTCTCTTAAGTGAAAAAAAAAAAAGACTAAAACTTCTAAACAAATTGAGGAATGAGAACATCCACCATAAACATCACACCTTGTAGTCTAAGATCTTCAAGAAACTTAGGCAGTGCTCAAAGGGCACTTAAAGTTCTCTCCAGCTCTGCTCCTAGCTAATGGCTTCAGAAATTAACATGGAGAAAAGTGTATACAGTAGATTAAAAATCTCTATGTAAAACCACCACAGATGCTGGGGACGGTTATTTGAAGTCTCCGTCAGCAGCACTTGGCATTCTCTTGTTCTGTTCAACTTGTGTCCTGTATGTTGCTGGTCTGTTTCTTGCTATTACACTTTTCAAAGATCCCCATCCCCATGTTGTGAGTTCAGATGGCCATGCCTTGTGACAGATTGGCAAGGATGACAGAGGTGCAGTGAGCCACCATGGGCACCTGGTTTTGAGGTGCAGGGCTTGGAGGGATCTCGAATGCGAGGTCACACATGCAGCCCTGCATGCTTCCTGTCTCATTCTTTTCAAATAGGACTGATTTTTCATTTTACTGACATTGGTACTTTGATGGAAATTTAGTGCATTTATTTGAGAAGAATACACTTCCCCACTTAGAAAGACAGATAACATTTTACAGATTGATTATGAAGTGGCTTCATCCATGAAGTCTATTGGAGGGGTTTTGCCCTATGGTCCCCAAACAACAGTAGAGTTTTGGCAGAGGTGGGAGTGGAATAGAGGGGGAAAAGGTGACGAGAAGCCAAATGGGAAATAAGCCCTGCATGCATAGCTTAGTCACCTGCTCAACATCTGAGCCTCAAAACAGTATCTTTGAATCAAGTAGTTCATTGTGTCAAGTAGTTCATTGTGCCCATAGGCCTTGCCTGATTTCGATTGCTCTTCATCTGTGTGAGCATTCTGGCCCTACTTCTAACTTGTAGCAATGTGCCTTGCATATGCCACATAGGAATTTTAGGCTGGATTTTATAATTCTGATGCAACTAATGCCAGTACTTTTGAAAAGAAGATAGGAATGAGTTAGAGGTTAGAGATTCATGGTGCCCTAAAATGCATATGGTGCCTCTCCACTCAGGTGGTCCTTGTACATCATCTGAATTTCTCTGTAGGATCTAGCAGGACAAGCGTCTTCATCCTCTTTTTACAAGTGAGAAAACTGGGGGTCAGTGACTTGTGATGATCCCAGGACTAAGGGGCTGAGCTGTGGGTTAAACACAAGTCTTTGGCCCTTGCCTTTCAATGTCCAGATCACACAGGACCACTTCCTAATCCACCGTTCCCAAACATAGTCACTGAGTGAGATTAGCGCTTCTGACTTTTTGGAGCGGGAATTTTATTTACATACCATGTAGGTGTGTTTTTTTGATGTAAATATAAAAATTCGAAGAGTTGAAAAGCAGAAAAATCTCAGTCTCCTTAAGACTTAAGCCTACCGGGCTATGTGTTTTAGTTCCAGTAAGGACTAAGACTCCAAACACATTTTGGGTTGTTTTGGTTTCTTAAGAAACCTACACTTCTACACTGAGCATTTACCAAATCAAGTATGAGTATTGGTCATCTGTCACCTAAAAGTATCTTTTGTGACTGTGTGTGCCATAATGAGTTTTATCTCTGCACTTAAATTTTATTTTTGTTTAATTTTTTTAATGTTTATTTTGAGAGAGAGAGAGACAGAGTCTGAACAGGGGAGGTGCAAAGAGAGAGGGAGACACAGAATCCGAAGCAGGCTCTAGGCTCTGAGCCATCAGCACAGAACCTGACACAGGGCTCAAACCCATGAGCAAGATCATGACCTGAGCCAAAGTCAGACGGTCAACCGACTGAGCTACCCAGGTGCCCCTGCACTTAAATTATAAATTTCATCTTTGTATTTCCATCTTTGCACTGGAAGGAATAAAAATGGTGGTGCTGTCATTTTTTGCCAAGAAAAAATTACTTTTAGCCTCAAATCAGCAGAAGGATCAGTGTTTCTGGTTTAAATTGTAACAGGATATAATCTTAGGAGAAAAAGTCTTAAAGCCTAGAGCAGGAGACCATTCTGTGAACTTCCACTCACAGACACTCTCCTTTCTGGGACACCTCACTCTAGTCCTGAATTTTTCCCTCTTTAAGGAAGGTCTTCTGACCTAAGTGCGTTCCATAATCTTATAGCTCTGTTGCTGCTTAGCATTCTCTCACATGGATAAAATTTCCCCATAATGTTTCCCTGTTCATCGTGGTTTTCCCCTCTGTCAAAACATAGCAGATCTTCTTCCTGCTCTGTATGCCGGTCTTTCTGATAATGAACATCGCATGGGACTTAATATATGAAAATTTTCACCCTGTCAATTTCCACACAACATTCCAACCTGTAGAGGTAATTTTGAACTTCAGCCACTAATGTTAGCAGTTGTGCCATCCAGCCTTCAGTCCTGTGTATATTTTAATACACATGGAAGAGTGACCTGGCGGGTAGTAGATGGTGACAACTGGTTGGGAGCGGATGGTACAGACTGCTGCCGCGTGCCTCAAAGGAAGGGGTTGGAAACTTTCTCTGTCAGGGGCCAGGTGGTACGTATGTTAAGCTTTGCAGGTCAGACAGTCTGTTGCAACCGTTCGACTACATTCCACTTTTGCGTAGTACAAGAGCGGCCGTGACAATAGGTAAGCAAATGCGTTTACTTGTGTATGGACACTGAGATTTGAATTTTACATGTCATGAAATATTCTTCTGGTTTGCTTTTCAACCATTTAAAAATTTGAAAACTGTTCTTAGCTGACAGACTATATAAAAACAAGCGGTAAGCCAGATTTGACCCACAGGCTATAGTTTGCCAGCTCCTGTTTTAAGGGGCTGGGTTTCTAGAAGGAGGTTGGGAGGGAAATGATCTGGAATTGGCAAAGAGGAGTATGTGGGGTAAGAGAGAAGAGCCCATCATGTGATATGAGAAAGCTGTGGGGAACGGTGTCCTAAGTTCAGGGTAGGAGCAAGGAATATTCCATGAAGAGGTTGAGACTGTAGGGGATCTTGCTGAGAGCTACTTGTAAATTCCAGGGCATAGCAGAAGGTTGAAGGGATTGGAAAAGGCAGGAGATGAGTTAGATTAGGAGACACACAAAGCCAGTGGGGAGAAGGCGATATGGCGATGAGTTCAGGAAAGGTCAGGCTACTCTGGGAGGTGGGAGCATCCTGGAATCAGTTCCAGTGCTCCCATAAGGTCATGGTTCTCAGCCGGAGGCGGTTTTGTCCCTCAGGACACTTGGCAATGTCTGGACACATGTTTGGTTGCCATAATTGGGGTGCAGAGTGCAAATGGCACCTCATGGGTAGAGTCCAGGGCTGCTGCTGAACATTCCACAATGCTCAGGACAGCCCTTTCCAACCAAGAAATACCTGTTCTAAAACATCAGTGGTGCTGAATCTGAGAAACCCCACCTTAAAGGACAGCATGTAACTGGCTCCAATTTTCAATTCTTCCTAGGGGTGATTCTGAGGTAGGAAGTACTTTGACTGTTGGAAAGGGAGTGTTTTTCTTAGAGGCACATGGAACTCTGTGGGTCTGCCTTCAAATGTTCATGTGCATGAGTTGAAGTTTTTTTTTTAGAAGAAGATAATTCTCAAAGTTCTGGGCTACCAGCTAGAAAGTAGAGTCCCTTTTTTGTTTTTGTCTTAACTCATTTGGCAAAGTTTTACATTTCCAATTCTTAGGGAATATGCTGGACCCTCTTTGGGGGGGACCGGAGATTTGACTAAATCTCATGATCTTCTCAGGAACCCACATGCCCAGTGAACCCACCTCCAATCAGCTTCACATCTATCACATTCCCCAAAATTGACATGATGGAACGTGACACCAGCCATACAACAAAGCGGCAAGACAGAACAATGGTCATATCACCGAAGGTGTGCCATTCTTCAGCCAGGCTCAGGGATCTATTCGCAAGAATAGGAACATGGGACCAGCTCTCTAGAGACCGTCTGTCTACCTAGGGCTGACAGATGCTCAAGTGGAGTTGAGGACTCAGGGCTGAGAAGGAGCAATGGACACTTTCCTCTTGGCTGGTGGTGTTCTCAGCTGGTGGTCAGGAAGTAAAAAGGTTAAATTCAAGAATTGCTGTTTTGTCATGTAAGTTAGATAAGAGATAAACATTTTAAAGGCTTAATGTGTGTTGCACAAAAGCACTCATTCTAATACGTTGAAAGCAATAAGGAAGTAAACGGACTGTGGCCAGGCCTTGAGCTTGCTGCCGGGAGGGACTGGACACAGTCTGCCCTGTAGACAGACCGGCAAATGGCAGAGGCATGGTATAGCCTGGCTCCAGCTAATCCCAGAGAAGGGGAAACCAGGAGGGCCCATGCCCAGGTGGGCTACAGGCCACAGGGGCTGCCCGGGAGCTAGTCAGTCCGCTTGTGCTTCAGGGAAGAGGAGTCAGGCCGGGGTATCATGTGGGGACAGAGTGCAGACCCCAGCATCAGAAGCTCAGTCTGCACCTGCTGGTGGAGAATAGGCTGTGGCTCCTAAAGAGTACACAAGCACCCAGTCTGCACAGTCCTCCCCAGCGTGGCATTTGGAATCGCTGCAGCAGGGGACCTAGGATGGAGGTACTGAAGCATGGAAGAGGCTGCTTGGTTCTGCCACCAATAGCCATGTGTGCATTTAGATATGACCTCCGGCACATAGGGGGCAGCCAATACTGAGCAACTCTGTGTTTCCAAATGAAAATGATACAGGGTGGGGCTCCTGGGTGGCTCAGTCGGTTAAATATCCAACTCTTGATTTCAGCTCATGATGTGATCCCGGCGTCGTGAGATCAAGCCCTGCATCTGGCTCAGCCCTGGGCGCGCAGCCTGCCTAAGATTCTCTTCCTCTTCCTCTGTCCCTCCTCTGCTCAAGAGTGCTCAGGTGCGCGCGCGGTCTCTCTCGAAAAAAAAAAAGGTATAGGATGTAAATGTGTGGTACCAACTATGCAATATACAACGGAAGTATTTATTTTTTTTTTAATTTTTTTAAAGTTTATTTATTTTTGAGAGAGAGAGAGACAGAGCTCGAGAGGGCAAGGGCCAGAGAGAGAGGGAGACACAGAATCTGAAGCAGGCTCCAGGCTCCAAGCCGTCAGCACAGAGCCTGATGCGGGGCTTGAACTCACGAACCGCGAGATCACGACCTGAGCCGAAGTCAGGCGCTTAACCGACTGAGCCACCCAGGAGCCCCCACAACAGAAGTATTTAGACTATATAGTGCAAAGGTGACAACAATACCAGCAGTAGCTGCAACAGTGGCTTCACCTCATTATCTGCCAAGCATTATGCGAAGAGCTTCAGTGTACCAACTCCACTAAGTTGCCCCGTGAGTTACGTGTGGTTACTATCTCCATGTGGAAGGAGGAGAAACTGAGGCACAGGGTGTTGAAAGGACTGTCCAGAGCCCACAGCTAATACATAGTGGAGCTGGATTTCGAGTTCAGGTGGTCTGCCTCCAGAGTCCCTGTCCTTCCCCATTTTTGTAAAATACGTTTGTTTTTTCCTGTGATTCTGTAGAAAGAAAAAAACATCCCTGAGACTTGGCAATTAGTAAGCAACTATCAAGTACACATTGCCATCTTTATGCGTTACTACTTCCAGATTTTCATGTTCGTACATTTTTAAAAATCGTGGCTTAGTGTTCCGTTATAGGGACATACTGTAAAAACAGGACGCCTTCATGCATCTTGCCATGGTTTGGTTGAAGTTTTTTTCTAGTACTAAACTTTCTGGGATGAGCATATACAAACGTGTTAGTACACGTATGTTAGCATTCTTTTAAGAGAGATGCTTAGGAGTGAGATTCTAGATCAAAGGACTCTTACATTCTAAATAATGGTACCACCGTATTGGCCTTTATCTACCACTTTGTTGTCCCACCCTCAGCATATGATTGACCATTTTCTCATACCATCACCAGCCCTGGATGTTAGGAGTTTCTCAGAAATTAGTATTTCTGAAAAGTGAAATGTGCCTCAGCATTTCACCTTGCATTTTTTTTAAATTACTGTTGAAGTTGTTCGCCTTTAATTGCTCCATTGGCTGTTGAACTTTGCTTTTCTGAGAATGGCCTGTTTATATCTTTGGCTTATTTGTCTCCTGAATGGTTCGTCCATTTTCATTGATGAACGGCTACTCTATGTCAATATTTCATATTTCAGTACGGGAATTTTCAGATACAAAAGCAGGCAGAATGTAAGTACTCTTGATACATTCTAGGCATTAACTTTTGACAACTGTGTCATAAATATTTTTCCTTGTCTATTAAATACCTTCTATGATGCCTTTGGGTGGACGCCTAAGGTATATTGCTAGGGTATGCCACATGTTGGTATCTGCCTGTGCATCTTTTCGGTGTCGTGTTTATTCGGGGAGGTGTATCCTCTTCCTGACGAGCCTCTGTGTTGTGCTGGGAGGCTGCTGTGCTGCTTCTTCACTCTCTAGGAGGTAAGTAGTGATAGCCGGAGCTAGCGCTATGGAGCACTTACTTGGTGCCGGCTGTTGTGCTAAGCAAAGTTACATGTGTTGTAAATGGCATGAAGAAAGTAGAAGACTCCTCCCCATTTTACAGGCTGGGAAACTGAGGCAGAGAGAGGTTAAAGAGCTTGCCCCCGATCTCACGGGTGGCAAGCGGCACAGCTGGGTTTGAACCCATTCATTCCTTGTCCGGGGTGTGCATTCAGAACCAAACACCCCTGGAACTAGTCTCTGAACCTACAGAATGTGTTCAGTAGTAACAAGTTTTTCCTCTCTCAAGGATGAATCGGATTTGTTGAAAAGACAGAAAATCATTCAGAGCAAATATTTACTGTGACTTGGTAGTCCTAATGAGCTGTATTGTTTACAGTCACTGTTAGATTGTGATCCTGAGATAATCATACTGATTTGCTTGTTTTTCTCAAAAATTGGCACTGAAGACAAGACGGTTCCTAAAGAGTTCTGAAGCGTTCAGAGCAATAACTACAACCATGGAACAAGCCTTTCTTGTTAATCGTGTAACTAAGCAGCCGTTATCTTGGTGATAGAGGTCATCTGGTTGAGAGGAAGCCAGAGTTAACAACTATCGGAGACGAGGCTGTCCTCACCTTTTTGGGGCTCATGCCTGATGTGAGGCCCAGTTAGTGGCCCAGTGGGTGGTGGGAAGAGGAGAGCCAAGTCTTGAGGCTGGGCCTCAGAGTGGGAACTGGAGGGAGGCAATTGGAGCAGGACTTGTTTTCTGTTTTCCTGCAGAAGTAGGAAGGGGTATTGGCGCCTGTCCATCAGCCACAGGAACCAGTGAGCAAAGGGGGAGCCTAATTATGGAAACATGCAGGGTGGGTGAGCTCATCTTCTGAGATTTCGACGGGAAGAGGCGTGTTTGGATGCTGAGTTTAGGGCAGCGTGTTGCTCTGTGGTCTGTCTCACGCCTTGTCCACAGGACTTCATTGCCAGAGGTGACAGAGTTCTTTGGCCAGTTAGTTGGAGGGTTTGTAGCCGAAATAGCAGAGTAGTCCTAGCTCCTTCTTGGAAACAGTTAGCAACGGCAATGATCTTCAGACAAAACACTTGAGGCAAGTAGTTGTTGTGTAATTGGTATTAACCTGCAACATCTACAACTCTGTGACTCGTGCAGTCCTGGGTCCTGGGGGTGGCTTTGGCCAAGTGCGGTTTAAAGGGAGCAGTGGCTGAGGCGGTCGAGAGCACCTGCTCAGTCTTCACAGCCACAGACTACGCTTCCTCTCTGGGCTTGGCCTCAGTCTTCTCCCCTGGAAGCTCAGGATGATAGTACCTCCTTACTAGGGCGGTGGGTGAGGAATGAGAAGCAGCACAAACGTGTGCTTAGCTCAGTGTTTTTACCACAGTCACTCCATGCCCTGGAGCTTTCCTGGATGTTGTCCTTTTAAAGAAGGTAATTGTTAAATAAATATGGACGTGAGCTGGAGAGAAGATTTTGTGCACTGGCATAAACATGCTAGAGGATTTCACAACAGCCAGGTTAACAACCACTGGTACCGTGAGCGGCAAGTGGCTGCCTAGGAAGATTTATCTGAGGCAAATGATTTGTTATAAACAGGCTTCACCAACAAAAGGGATGTGACCTTGTGAGGTAGGTACGACTGGAATACAGCCAGCCATTCAGTATTTACCATTTAGTGTCCAGAAGGCTCTTTCTGGTTTCCTGAGTGTTGAATAGTAAGGGGTGGTAGGAGGGGAGAGCCCTGGGGGCCAAGGGGTGTGAGCTTGAAACTGGCAGAAACTACAGGAAAAGGCAGCAGCATTGAGGCCTGAGGAAGAAGCAGCTTTGCAAAGCTCCTTCTGGTTTCTGGGGCAGGATCTGCAGGATCTCTGGTTTCTCAAAATGTCACTGTGACTAGATTGCAGATTTCTTGGGGATTTGGAGTTTGCTGGTTTTTAAATTTAAGTGGTTTTTTTTTTTTTTTTGATGTATGTTTGCTTTTGAGAGCGAGAGAGCGAGAGAGTGAGCGCGTGTGAGTTGGGGAGGGGCAGAGAGAGAGGGAGACACAGAATCCGAAGCACAATCCAGGTTCTGAGCTGTCAGCACAGAGCCCGATGCAGGGCTCGAACTCAGGGACTGCGAGATCATAACCTGAGCTGAAGTCAGACCCTTAACCGACTGAGCCACCCAGGTGCCCCTGGACTTTGCTGCTTTTTTAAACTTAAAAAAAATATATATATATATTTGGGAGAGGGGTCAAACAGGAAGGGAGAGAATCCCAAGCAGGCTCCATGCTCAGCACAGAGCCTGATGTGGAACTCAATCCCACAAACCATGAGATCATGACCTGAGCTAAACTCAAGAGTCAGATGATCAACGGACTGAGCCACACATATACCCCCTTTGCTGCTTTTTTTTTTTAATTGAAGTATAATTGACATACTCTATTATATTATTTCCGTGCGCACAACGTAGTGATTCGACCAGTATCTGTATGTATTTGGAACTTTGCCACACTGAATTTGGGGATCTTTCTAGGTTCTGAAGAAACTGGCAATATTTTATCTTTAACACTGAACATAGCTACTGATGAATTTTAAGTGATGTGTGATCAGGGTTGTGTTCCGGTGAGACCACTCTGAGGAGTGGAGAGAAGATGGCAAACAGAGAGATGGGTGAGGCTATGCCAACAGGTCAGGAAAGGGCCTGGCTCAGGCTGTGACCAGGAGAGTGGCGAGTAGGAGCAGGTGAGGAGACTCAGGGAGGATGTTGTTGTTTGCAGGATGGCGAGTGCATTTTGTGGTGAGAAGAAGGGTTGTGGGGGATTCCCAGGCAGCCAGTGGTCCAGCATCATGAGGTGGCTGTCAGGCCACTTTGCAAGCTTTGGGCATTAAGTGTGTCAGTGGGTTGTCACAAGTCAGTTGGGTAGATGCTTCTGGAACTCGAGTACGTGTAGGTGACAGTTGAAGTCTGGACTGAGACGCCATAACCCAGGGAAAGAGCAAGTGAGCGTGGCAGTGGCTGGTTATCTAACCCTGGAAAACAACGTGTAGAATCAGCATCTAGTGACGTGCTGGTGCCAAGAAGTTCAAGTCAATGAACCTTGAAATTGGTTGTTCTCAAGGGTAAATATTTTTCAAGCTAGAGTGGGCCGCCATGGTGCGATGTTTCAGGAAGAGACAGCCTTTACTGTGGGAGCCATAGTGAGTACATTTCAAAGAGAAGGAAAGGTCCTTGTGTCTCGTTAAATCTCTGACTTGCTTTGGGAATTTTCTTTCAGTGTCAAGCCTGCTTCCCCTTGACCTACACATATACCATGTTTCCTATAATGCACACCTACCCATCCATGTTCTGAATGTTCAAAGCCCTTTCTAGCGGAGCTGGATTTTCCTTGGTAGTCCATGCTGGTGTGGGTATGGGTGGCCCCTCCAAAGAGTGCGTGTCTGTCTCATGCAATTCCCAGGATCCCTTTGGAAATGGAGCAGGGGTGTTCTAATGATTAGTGAGGGAGCTGTTTGAATCCAGTCATGCAAGGAGGAACGCGATTGCCTCTGCTTGACAAGAGTCTGTGGAAGAAGCTTGGTGGTATTTCTGCATTGATAAAGGTTGAACGAACAGGGAGATAAAACCCTGAAAATGTAGCTTGAAGAGGCCAAATCTGACATGGCAGAAAAGAAAGAGCAGCCAGAAGTGAGGCTGGTCTCGTTTTGCAAGAGAGCCTTTTGGGAATAGGCTTTGGAAATTGAAGAGGGAAGGCCCAAGGAAAGAGAGACCTGGCCTGACGTCATTCTTGTCTCACAGCACGTGCTCAACATGCTGACTGTGATCTCAGGAGCATTGTATTCATGCTGAAAAAATATTTACTTCTAAGTGAGATTATTTTTACAGCTCAGAAACTGACCAAAATTAACATGGGCTGTAGCCATGGCCCAAATATGTCTCATGTAGTTATGGTCCAAATATGTCTCATGGTGCCCTACGTCAAGGTGTCATTGAACCTCCTGGTGGGAAGGGACCTTGGTGAGATGGGCAAGGACTGAGAGCTGGTAGGCACACCATTGCTCATGAATTCAGTAGGAAAACCATGGATGTTCAGGAAAGAATCTGGAAGAAGGAAGGATTAGTGACTTCTTCCTGTCCTTACCTAGAAGACGCTTCCCACCCCCCAGCCACAAAGAAATTATCATAGCAGAAGTAGCATAGTGGTTAGGAGCTTAGATGCTAGAGTTGGACTACTTGCTTGGGCTCAGATCCTGGCTTACTAGCTGTGTGACTCTGGGGAAACTCCTTACCCACTCTGTGCCTCAGATCCTCATCCAATAATAGTACCAACGTCAGAAGCCCCTGTGAGAATTCAAGGAGTAAGCCAGGTAAAGTGCTTAGCATGAGGATGCTCTGCACAGAGTATGTTAATTTTTTTTTAACATTTATTTATTTTTGAGAGACAGGGACAGAGCAGGAACGGGGGAGGGGCAGAGAGAGAGAGAGAGAGAGAGAGAGAGAGAGAGAGAGAGACACAGAATCTGAAGTAGGCTCCAGGCTTTGAGCTGTCAGCACAGAGCCTGATGCGGGGTTCGAACCCACAAACTGTGAGATAATGACCTGAGCTGAAGTTGGGTGCTCAACCGCCTGAGCCACCCAGGCACCCCTAGAGTATGTTAAATAAAAAGAGTAAATGAGTGAATTTTACTCCCCCACCAACCCCCATCCTCCACCCTCCAGCCTGCTTTCCTTGGAGGGATCCCAGGGAGGCTTAGCCAAGAGGGAAGCCAGCCTTGTCTTCTGAGAGTGCCCTGGAGAATTCAAGGAAGCCTGGGCACATCTGGGACAGGTATCTGCAGCCCAAATGCCTTTTGATGATTGTGATGGAGCATGCTTCCCAAAGACACATTAACTCAGGAATTCAGAGACAATTATATCACACTTCAGGAATATTCAACTACGGTATTCACATTGCCCCAGAAAAACAGTTCCATTCCTGAGAGTTTTTTTCCCCCCCCAACTATGTGGTTCTGATTTTATAAACATGAGATTAAAAATGGCTAGAGATGGGCCCCCACGGGGGAAGTGGCGGTCAGGGCCTGCTGCGTGCAGGTATCTGTCTCCCAGAGGTCTCAGGACAGGGCAGAGTATGAGTGGGACAGAGGGTATTGTGACTCTGTCCGTGCCAAGCCTCCAAACTGAAACAAATACTGACTTCCTAGACTTGAGAAGATACTTAAAAACTTTTTTTTTCACCTGTGACAAGCTTTGTAAAATGCTCTTCCAAATAGGAAGGTAAATAATTTTGATCATGGAGAAAAAAACATGAAACCAAGATGAGGTACCTTTGTGTTTGTAAAAAAAAAAAAAAAAAAAAAAAAAAAAAAAAAAAAAAAAAAAAATGGCTGGGACTTGGGACTTGGGTCCACATCATAATAGCTCATGTCTGTAAGGAAATGAGCAAGCCGCCATGCCTCCAGGAGAGAAATCCCCAGTACTGAGCAAGTCATTTCAGAGTAGCCTTACATTAACCGACTTCTTAGTATTGAAATTTTATATTACGATTACTGCCTTGAGTTTGTGGCAGAAATACTAATTGATGGGCTAAAGGAAAGAAGAATCATATTGATGCATTCTTCACTCAGCTCATATGTTCTTGTGCCTGCCACCTTCCTGGTTCTGAGCCGAAATGGTACAAATGACCCTCCTGAAGCCTCAGACAGTGGGCGCGTAATTATTGCAGCAAGTAAATGTGGGAAGCTTGGGAAGAGGGCTTTTGAAGGAAGTAAACAGGGCTGTGTGATGGAGGGTCTTAGGGGTATGAGGATATACCCTTGAGGAGAACTTGCAGAAGGACACAAGGTTATGGACAGGAAGAGCAGTTGTAAGGGCAAAGAGCTGAGGAACGGCTAGGTAAGTGCCACATGGACTAAACAGATTATGGAATGCAGCCAGCGGTTACAGGAAATGTACCATCTCAGAAGTACCAACCCACTTATTATGTCAGTTGCTGTATAAAAAGATTGTAGTATAATATATGTTAAAAATTTTTTAACCTGCTTATTTTCTCACCTGATTTTTAGCAGTGGTTATCTCTGATGCAAGGGGACTTCATTTTTATCAGTAATATTCTCCTTTTTTTTTTTAATGTTTATTTTTGAGAGAGAGCATGAGCTGGGGAGAGGCAGAAAGGGAGAGGAACACACAGAATCCGAAGCAGGCTCCAGACTCTGAGCTGTCAGCACAGAGCCCGATGTGGGGCTCGACCTGGCAAACTGCGAGATCATGACCTGAACTGAAGTTGGAGGTTTAACCGACTGAGCCACCCAGGGTCCCCAGTAATATTCAACTTTTTGAAGGAAGCAGATGTTCCTGTAATTGCATATTAATTTTAAAAGGTTCTTTAGAAAGAAGGATAGTAGGATGAAGGTCGTCCAAGATGTCTCTTCTGGCATTTAGGCTATATTTTCAAGGTTAAGAAGAACTCACTGGGCCGAGGGAATGCCACGTTCACAGGGCAAAGGGAGGAAAGAGCTTGATGGCCCCGGGTAGTGAACAGGAGTCTTAGGAGGAGACAAGGTTATAGAGTGTGGATGGGGACAGAGAGGTGACACAGAGATGAGGTTACAGAGAAAACAGGTGAAGTCATGAGGACCTTGGAAACCAAAGCACAGAGTCTGGTGGTTATTTGGCATGTAAAGCTTAGCCACGCACATCTGAAGAGATGCTTGTCTTCCTGGTGGGGATCCGATTGGAGGTGAGGAAAAGTGGCTCGTGGGACCCTGGGTGGTAGCCGTTGATGCAGAACTACTGAAAAACATTGGTACCTTGGACTAAGGCAGTGGTCCTCAACCGTGTGCAGCACTGAAAATCACCTATGGTCAGGCTACACCTCAAACTAGTTGAATACAATTTCTGAAGGTGGGACCTGAGCACTAACATTTTAAAATAATGTATCTCAAGGGTGAGGATCACTAGGCTGGAGGTTTCTTTCTGCCGTGGAGAATTTGAGGCCCACAGTAGAGAAAGACTCAGTGGTCATCACTGCTGGCTGGACCTCCCTCTCGGACAAGGCTGCGCCCCAAACCGGAACATTGTGGAAACTGTGTGATTATGCAGGGCAACGTGTGGACTGGTGGCACGTGCCCAGTTCCTTTGGCAATAATCTTTGTAGGTAATTCTGGCCCTTTGCTGTTCTTTTTTTCTCTTCTTATTACCTCCTTTTTGTACAATTCATTCTTCATTGGCATCCTCACCAGTGGACGGCCAGTGAAGTGGAAAGCGAATGCTACCCAGACAAGGTCATGTGGTTACTCTTGGTAATTTGGAGGCATGACTTGAGGGGGTAGAAAATAGAAGATGAGGTTGTTGAGAAAAACCCTGGCTGAAATATAAGATTTGAGGTTTATCTCCAGGTGTCAATTATGTGTACTTTATTGCCATATTAAGAGTTGACTCTGGTGGGTTCAAGTCCAAAGCATGTGAAAAGGCCATTAGAATTCTAGAATCAAACTGAGTCATGAGTTAGAAAGTTATTACTGCACACAAACTCTGAAACACATTGGCTTCCTTATGGTGATTACATTTGGGGTGTGCTTCTCAAAGACACACACACATCCTGTTGCCCTGATTGACAACTAAAGGTTTTTTACTCTTCAGTATACTTCTCTTCCCGTTTGTGAAAAACATGACACAGAATGTGTGTGTGAGAGGGGCCATTACTTGAAATATTTAAAATTAAGCTTAACCAGTAAACACATATGAGACTACATATAGTGGCATAACTTCTGGAAATGGGAGAACTTGTCTCATGGCCACACGATTATGTGTCTTCAGCTTTCACAGGCTGCCAGAGCTGGGGGCTCCCTTTCTGCTTTTCCACTTTATTGTATGGGTGAGATAAGTAGGAAGCCAAGCCAGACCCAAGGCAGGGCTGTTTTCACCTCTGGAGGCAGCCATCTTGAAACCTCAGCCTCGGACTTGGCGTCTCTTCTGTTTTCAAAAGTTCATAGAGAATTCCATTCTCCCTTTATCCTGGTTTCACTTCTCTCCTAGACCTCTAAGGGACATTTAACAGAGTTTACTAGTATCTGTGGCTTAGAATAAAGGTTTTTGGTTTTTTTTTAACATAAAATCAAAGTCTGCATAAAGTAGTGAGGCACCTCACTGCCTATAGGTATCATTGAATTGATTTGCTTTACACCTGAATTGGTTGCAACTTAGCTAATGCATTTTTTCCTATTGTTGTTTATACTCTACAGACTGGAATTCTATTATATTAAACTGTTTTCAGCAGAAAGAGTGTGTTGGATCCATTAGTATTTTATTCTGAAGCAGTATCAAGGGGCACCTGGGTGGCTCAGTCGGTTAAGCGTCCAACTGTTGATTTCGGCTCAGGTCATGATCTCATGACTTGTAAGTTTGAGCCCCACATCAGGCTCCTTGCACTGACACTGGAGAGCCTGATTGGAATTCTCTCTCTCTCTGCCCCTCCTGCGCAGGCTATCTCTCTCAAAATAAACTTAAATAAAGCAGAATAACAAAATAATGGCTTATGCATGAAGATTCTGGCCAGTGGTCCATTTCTTAGGTATATTCAGTATCCATGGCCTGTGCTTCATACTCCTTCTAAACTTTGCATGCTACAGGGACAATAAATACTTTCCTGTCTAACTTTGGGTTCTCACCATGGAAACATCAGCAACAGCTGGGCTCAGTTAAATGTCTTTTCATTCTTTTGGCTGGCAAAAATCTTTTAAGGGAAGCTTTTTTTTTTTTTTTTTAGTGGCTAATAAAACTATTTTTGAATGAAATCACTGCTTCACTTGGTCAGATATGTGTCTTAACTGATTAAGATCACTAATTGGAAATTTTCAAATCTCATCTTGGCCCTTGGTAACCTAGAAACAGTCTTAAAGTTAACAGAAAGTGTGAGTCACCACAAAGCTAAATTCAAACTGGTTTAAGTATTTGTTAACACAGAGTGATGCGGACGGAGCCCAAGGGGACGCTTTCTCTGTCATAAATTTAACAAAACATTTCTAAGAGATTCTTTTTCGTCTAATTTTGATAAGTCATGTACATTTTACAGAACTAAATGGAGCATATAAACCTTATCTAAACCTTCTTATCTAAACCTTCTTATCTAAACCTTCTTATCTTATCGAAACCTTCTGACAGAGCTTTCCAATTAGTTGCCTCAAATGTCATACCTATGTCAAGTGTCGTACTTATGTCAAGACACTGATCTCCTCAGGGCAACCGGGCAGGTCTGGGGTAACTGGGCCCCATAAGCAGCTTTGCCCATTGTTCTAGTATGCTGTGTATCATGTTGTCTGTGCCGTGCAAGAGGAGGGAGGATTGAGCACAGTGCAGGAGAAGAATAGTTGCTTTGGAAGAATAGTGCAGTGATGGTAGAGTGATGAAACCAGTGGAGATTCTGCTTTGGTTTCAGGGGGTAAGCTGGCTGGTAGGAAGGACCTTAGGCTGGGGGTGCCTGGGTGGCTCAGTCGGTTAGGCTTCGACTCTTGATTTCGGCTCAGGTCATGATCTCATGGTTCGTGCGTTCGGGCTCTGTGCTGACAGTGCAGAGCCTACTTGAGATTCTTACTCTCCCTCTCTCTGCCCCTCCCCTGCTTGCACTCTCTTCTGTCTCTCAAAATAAATAAATAAACTTAAAAAAAAAAAAGACATTAGCCTGGATATCAGGAGACTAGAGGTCTTCTTGGCCGGTTGTGTGAACTTGCTCTCTCTGGACCTCATCTTTCTCTTTTGCAAAGCGGGAGGTCTCTGAGATTATATCTCTGTTCTTGCCAGTCTTTTTTTTTTTTTTAATGTTTATTTTTGAAAGCGAAAGACAGAGCATGAGCAGGGAAGGGGCAGAGAGAGAGGGAGACACAGAATCGAAAGCAGGCTCCAGGTTCTGAGCTGTCAGCACAGAGCCTGATGCAGGGCTCGAACTCACAAACTGCAAGATGACCTGAGCCGAAGTCAGACGCTTTACCAACTGAGCCACCTAGGTGCCCCTGTTCTTGTCAATCTTGTTCTTTGACCACCCTTAGCAAGTGCCTCTGTGCTGTGCGTCATGCTAGGTCCACAGTGCCAAAGAACTGCAACAGACAGCACATATTTCCTGGATGTCCCTGGGGGTCTGGTTCCCCAGAAAAGTAGCTGGAGGAGTCATTGTAGTCAGGGAAGTGGCTCCTGCAGGGGCCCTGAAGCTGACATACTGTGGGCATTGGGTGGAAACCTCAACAGACTGATGAAGACTGGAATAGGGAGGTACAGGAAGGGAGCGTAGGAGATGAAGTTGGAGAGATGGTAGAGGGGGTTAGAGTATTGGCTGGGTAAATTGGACTGAATCCTAAGGCTTGAGTAGGGCAATGTCATGTGCAAAAGTTCTTCTTGTCCTCTGGTCAGTCCCTCCTTGGCCTTCTGAGTTTCACCCCAAGAGCATTGTGTGGAATTCTCACTTTCACGGCCAGTCAGCTCCCCACTCCCCAGGTGAATACTTCTTGGTACATTTAGTTGTTCAATGTCTTTCCCCCCATGGGTCTGTAAGCTCCAAGGGTGGGAACCAGAGTCTTGCACATAATAAGTGTTCAATAAATATTTGTTGGATAAAGGGAGAGGGCCCTCTTGCCCTGTAGTTAAAATTTTTTGCTTTTGAAAAAAATTGTTGTTACCTATTTATGGGAAATCTCTACATCATCTCAATTTTACTGTGAACCTACAACTTTAAAAAATTGTTGTAAAAATCACAATTGTATGGCGTTGGATCATTCATAATTTTTGGTTTATGGTACTTTATCATTTGCTGGTCCAGATGTGTTCCTCTTCTAGCTTATTTGTGTGTACAATTTACTTATTGGTATAAAGGACACCAATGAGACTATGGCCTGGCTAAAAACCCAGAGCGTTTCCCATAACTTCTATCCATCCATGCACTTCCGTCTTTCCCATCTCTGTGCCTGGGTAACCCGCACTCTGAAATCTTGTCTATCGTTATCAGGTTTTTTGTTGTTTCGTAGTAGTAACAAACATGTAACTAAACCCACCCTACAGTTTTGCCTTTATGAACTTTCAGGAAGGTCATATTTATTGTTCCTTTTTGCGCTTCTTTTCTCCACATTATGCAGCTCCTGTTTGTCCATATTGTCACGTGAAGTCAACTGTCCTCTATTTTCACTGCTTGGAATATACCACAACCTGTTGATTGTTTTTGTTGCCAGTGAGCATTTGGGTTGTTTCCATTTTTTGGCAATTACAAAAAGTGCTGCTGAGAATATTTTTAGACTCCTATCTTGGTGCACGAGTGTTTCAGTATCTCTAGGGAGGGTTTTTCAACCTTGGCAGTACTGACATTTTGGACTGAATTTTTCTTTGTCGCAGGGGATGGTCCTGTACCTTTGCAAGATATTTAGCAACATCCTTGGCCTCTACCTGCCAGGAGACGGTAGCACCTGCTCCCCAGTCGTGACAACTAAAAAGATCTCCATTGACAAATGTCCCCTGGGGGATGAATCACCCTAGTCAGAAGCACTGCTCTGGGGTATAGTAGTGCCATCAAGCAGTGGCACTGCTGGCTCATGGTACAGGAATTTAACTTGACATGATAAAAAATATACGTTCTTTTTCCTAAGTGCACACTCCTGTCAGCAATATGTGAGTCAGACGACCTATAGTCTCTTCAGCGCTTGGTGTTTCCAGACATCTTAATTTTTCCAAGCAGAGATAAGATGGTATCTCATTGTGGTCTTAATTTATATGTCCTGATTGATAGGTTAAGCTATCTCTTCATACATGTTTATGGGCCATGATCATATGTTTTGCACAATTTTATAGTTGTGTTTTTATTTTTAAAATATGTTTTGTATATTTTTGATATGAGTTTATGTCTGTTAGGTGTGCTGAAATGCCTTCTCTGAATTTGTGGCTTTACTTTTCCTCACCCATAGTATTTTGGCCCTAGAATATACTTTAATACTGTTTTAAATGTTTCTGTTGTACTTTTGAAAGGCTCAGCAACATTCAATGTCCTGTTTGTTTAATTTTTTTTAAATGCTTATTTATTTTAGAGAGACAGAGACAGAGAGCAAGTAGGGGAGGGGCAGGGAGAGAGGGAGAGACACAGAATCTAAAGCAGGCTCCAGGCTCCAAGCTGTCAGCACAGAACCCGACTCGGGTGGTGAACTAAGGAACCTTGAGATCATGACCTGAGCCAAATTTAGATGCTTAACTGACTGAACCACCCAGGTGCTCCTGTTTGGTTGTGTTTGTGTTGTTTGGTTGTTTGGTTTTTGAAGCCTAAGAAATGTGATATCAGCCTGAGACCCAAATTTGGGAAGTAAGGTTGGCTTTGAAGAAAACTCTGCCCTACAGAATTGGTCAGACTATGGGCCTCTCAGTGTCTTTTCCAACGTGGAAGGGGTGGTCTCCAGTTTGAGACTATTGTAAAAAGGAAAGTGCCTATTGGGTTCACAGTAGACCTGTCCCCTGCAGTAACTCCCCATCAGTTAAAAACAAAACACCCCTAGTGGTATTTGAAAAACAAGGCCCAAAGGCCCAGAATTCTTTCTGCACAAATATAAACAAAGTTAAGTTCTACTTTAAGAGAAAATTCAGTGAGGGGAAAAGCAAAATTGTCTGAACTTATTCTTCATCTTAAATATGATCAGCATAAATGATTCTGTTTGACTAATTTCTTCACGGTCTGAAACTAAAATCAAGCATAGAAATTCCCGCATACCGTGAGGCAGTATTTCTTTCTCCATCCATTTGGATGGGAGGGCAAGGCCAGTGCTTTGACCATGGGGCATTCTGGAAGTGGGCCCTCCAAGTAGGTCATTGTGCTGCCTGCCCTGGTCGTGTCCTGCCACTCATGAGAGTAAAGCCATGGCACACACAAGTCATGTGACAGTTTGGTGCAGACTCAGAAGCTGCTGAGCCCAAAGGAGACAGTTTGGTAATAAGCTTAGAGGGATACATAGGGGAATATCTCTGAGACCTTGGTGTAGGCAAAACAATTTAAACCAGGACACAAAGGGTACTAACTATCAAAAAAGATAAGTAGGACTTCATTAAGATTAAGAATTTTTGTTTATTAAAAAAACACTATGACTGGGGCACGTGGGTGGCTCAGTCGGTTGAGCTGCCGGCTTCGGCTCAGGTCATGATCTCGCGGTCCGTGAGTTCAAGCCCCACATTGGGCTCTGTGCTGACAGTTCAGAGCCTGCATCCTGCTTCTGATTCTGTATCTCCCTCTCTCTCTGTCCCTAACCCCCTCGCATTCTGTCTCTGTCTCTCTCAAAAATAAATAAACTTAAAAAATAAATAAATAAACCCACCATGAGGGGCACCTGAGCTTCTGACTTTGGCTCAGGTCATGATCTTATGGTTCATGAGTTCGATCCCTGCATTGGGTTCTCTGCTGTCAGCTCAGAGCCCACTTCAGATCCTCTGTCCCCCTCTATCTCTGCCCCTTACCCTCTCATGCTCGCTTGTGCTCTCTCTCTCGTTCTCTCTCTCAAAAATGAATAAACGTTAAAAAAAAAAAAGTAAAAAATGACACCGTGAAGTGAGTCCAAAGGCAACCCACAGGGAGGGAAAAGATTCTTGCAACACATTAAGTATGACAGAAGGACTTGTCCCCAAATTATATAAAGAAGTACAAATCAAAAATAAAAATACAACCTGGATTTAAAACAATGGGCGAAGTACTTATATTTCAAAAAGAGGATATCTGAATGGAGAATCCCGAAAAGTATGACAAAAGTGCCCAGCTTCCCTAGTCATCAGAGAAAGGAAACTCAGATCACAGTGAGATGTTGCTACACACAGATTAGATGGCTAAAATGAAACAGACAAAACTCAAAAAGAAAAACAAAAACCACCAAATCTTGGCAAGGATGTAGAGCAGGCAGTGTATTCATATACTACTTATGGGAAGTTAAATTTACCAGGTCATTTAAAAAAATTTTTTTTAATGTTTATTTTTTCTTGAGACAGAGACAAAGCGTGAACAGGGGAGGGGCAGGGAGAGAGGGAGACGCACAATTGGAAACAGGCTTCAGGCTCTGAGCTGTCAGCACGGAGCCCCACACAGGGCTTGAACCCACGAACCGTGAGATTATGACCTGAGCCAAAGTCGGACGCTTAACTGACTGAGCCACCCAGGCGCCCCTACCAGGTCATTTTTAAAAACTGTTTAACAGTTCCTGATAAAGATGAACCCAAGCATATCATATGACCAATAAATGTCATTCCTAGGTAACATACTGCATAGTAATATGTACATGTGTTCTATTAAAGACCTGTGCTACAATGTTCGTAATAGCCCTGTTCAAAATAACCCCAAACTGAAAAGTGTCTGGTTATCATCAGCAGTTGAATGGGTAAACTATATTGTGCTCTATTCATACAAGGGAGTGTTATATAACGATGAGAATGAATGGTCTGCAATGACCTATAACAGTGTAGATGAGTCTCCCAAGTGTTACGTTGAACAAAAGAAGCTGGATATGGTATGATTCCTTGTAGATAGAAGAAAACCAGGCCAGGCTAACTGACCTCTGCTGTCTGAAGTGAGGGAGGGAAGGGAAGCAGTCAGAAGGGAGCATTAGAGGAGTGCTGGTTTTATGGATGTGTTTATTTTGCGAAACTTCAGTGATTTGTGTACTTTTCTGAATGTACTTTATACTTCAGTGAAAAGAGAAAACAAGCGGAGGACAGTGGGGGGCAAAAGGGTTGAAGATGTTGGGAAAATGATGCCTGGGGTGGGGAGTGGTGAATTCTGGAGGACTGAGGGCGAGAAGGAGCTGGCAGCATTGAGAGGGTAGAGGATGGCCACGAGGAGATGACAGTGGAGCTCTGGTGGGAGGTGAATGAGAGCTAGGGGGTGAATGAGGGCTTGTGGTCGTGGAGGGGTGGGGTGGGGGAGGAGGTTTGGATGTAAGATCTCCAAGGTGGACCAGTTCTGTTTGATGGTGAGGTCCAGGGTGGGAGGGGCTGAAGTGACAAAAGGTGAAGGTTACTGGAGTTCAAGAACGCGAGGGATTGATATGTCCACGGGGCCTGGGCTAGGTGTTCCGTGTGGGCCATGGCAGGAGTCAGGTGTTGACAGGGCGTAGAGCCCAAAGGAGGGTAGTGACTCGGTTATCGAGGCCTGTACTCATGTAGCTGCAAGGACAACACCCAAATTAAACTGTCTTAAGCAAAAGTGAGAATTTACTATCTTCCGTTAGCGAAAGGCGAGGGCGGAGCTTCAGCAGTACCGGATCCAAGGGTTAAACTTGTCGTGGGATTGCTACCTGCACCACCTCCCACGCCCACACTCTGCTCTCCGTGGGCCGTGGGTCGGCTGCAGGCAGCCTTCCTCCACCAGGAACAGCAGGCGGCCCCGCACTTAGGCCACCCTCACGGTTACTCATCGCCGGAGGCACCAGGAGAAATCCCAGAGGTGACAGTTGTGACTCCACCCGGGCCACCTGTCCACCCTCCAGGTGGAAGTGGATCCGCGTGCCCTGCACCACGTACACTGAGAGTGAGGGAGTGGCTTGTAAACCATGTGTCCCCCCACCCCCACCCTGCCATGAAGGTGAGTTCCAGATTGGCCTGACCCTCAGTGGTTTCTAACCAGCATGGTGAGGTGAGGACTCTGTGCCTTCTGCGGGAGCTGGACATCCCCAAGGACACTCCTGCATGGTTCCGTGTGGAGGAGGAAAACCACAGCAGGGTCCTGCCCGAGGCCGGAACCTGCTCGGAACCACGTGGTGGGGGGAGCAGGGCAGCGGCAGCCAGCCAACTTGACAAAGAAATTCGGCCTGTGCCGGGTTATTGTATCTCTGCCCACATTCAGATTTCCTCATCTCAGAACTGTCTCCTCTCAGACTGTGTCCTTTTCATCTCAGCCAGCTGGCCCGGTTGGTTTTTTGTTTCATCTTCCCATTTGTAACACTCACCTTGCTTTTCCATCTTGTCTCTGTGCATTTCTCTTTGCCTTGCCTTGTCTCAGGGAAGAGGAGGAGGAGGAGGAGGAAGAAGAGCAACCAGTCACGGAGCCCAATTCAGAGGAAGAGAGAGAGGATGATGCCCCCTGTCAGGGCAAGGACAGGTACCGAGCCTGGACACTCCCAGGCTCCCACTAATAGCCCGAGGTTCCTTCCTAATAGGTAGTTTGCAGCCAGCCACCTTTCAGGTCTCCCTTCCTCACTGGCTCCCACTGGCAAACCTTTTCCCTGAGCACGGAGCCACACAGCGACTAGTTTTGTAGAAATAACTGAGCATGTGTTCATTAGAGAACCACACTTTCCCTTCCTTAGGATGCTTTATGGAAAACTCACCCTGCTCCTCCCTCCCTCATTAGTGCTTTGGCTTAGTCAGATTGACAGTGACTAGAAGGATGTTCATCTCTGATCAGAAAATGTTATTAACTCTTCCAGCATTGTAATAAGGATAATTCCATGTGTCTCCTTCTTCCTACTAATTTTACTAATGTAATATTTGATAAACTGGCACAGGTAGCTACGATGTTAATGATGCAGCTCTGCTTTTTATCCAAGTGGACAGGAGTACTTTTTCATCCCCTGCAGCCCAGAAAATTTTCCTGTTATTTATTTTCATACCCAGAATAAGTAACATGGTTCTACGGCCTTTTGAGGGAGTTTACTGTCCTCTGCTCATACCTTTCCAATATACATTCTTTCTGTCTTCAGGCAACGTTAACAGATACAGGCACCTTGCAGATATTTTTTAATTTTATAGATATTTTCCCCAAATGATGTGTTTATAAAAAATAAAAATTGATCGCAGGCAATCTCATTTTCTAGTATTCAAAAGTAATTCTAAAGTCGAATGTTTTTTCATTTAATTGATTACCACTGCAAATGGACTCCTTTACTGTTTTTCTGCAAATAAGCAAAATCAAAGAGATCTTAGATAAATTAGGGTGAAACCTCTTTCTTACCAACTTCAAAGTCGGTGTGATTCTTTGCCGCCTGGCCTCTCTGTCCAGACCATGAGTGCACATAAAAGTGGCCATTTGATGTGCTGAGACACCCACCATTCCCAGGGGCCGTGGAATCTTCTGTGATCTGACAAACTAGTGATTGTTTCCCTGCTTTGGAAATAAATGTCTGGGAAGAAGTCAGCAGGGTGCGGGTGCCGAGAGAGGGAAGGAATGGCCCAGTCACAAAGAGTGAGCCACACAGGTCAGAATGGGGGAGGGGGGTAAGAAAGGTTGCTATTAGAGCCCCTCTCCTATCTGGAGCTGCCATGCCTGAAGGGAATGGTATTCAGTTACGGGTGCTCTGGGAAGGGAGGAAGTTTGGTGTGTAGTCCCACCTTAGGTTGAAAATTAACCACAGGGAATCATGTAGAAATCAGTAATACACTGGTATGGCTCCATATGTGTTTAAATGTACATGTTCTGTCCCACCTACACAAACCCATCCCCCCTTGGCTATTCTCATGGGACAGCACCTAGGACCAGAGAGAAGAATCTGACTTTGAAGGGTAACCTTCAAAACATCCCTCCTGATGTGCTGTCTTAACATAGGATTGTTACTTACATAGGTAGATGGTTATTTACTGTTTTGAAAGATCTTTTAAAAAAATTTTTTTAATATTTATTTTTGAGAGAGACGGCACACGAGCAGGGGAGGGGCAGAGAGAGAGGGAGACACAGAATCTGAAGCAGGCTCCAGGCTCCAAGCTGTCAGCACAGAGCCTGATGGTAGGGCTCGAACTCACGAGCTGTAAGATCATGACGTGAGCCGAAGTCGGACACTTAACCAACTGAGCCACCCAGGCACCCCTGAAAGGTCTGTTTTCTTTATGACCTGATGCTGGAGGGCATTCTTGAACAAACTGCAGTTAGGCTTTTCAGTTTTAGGAAATGAAGTTGTGCATACCGGGGCTTGACCTTGACAGTTACTAAGGCACTCATTAACTTTGAGCTGGATATATTTATTTCCTGGCATAATCCCACCAGACCTTAGAGTGGCAAGAAAGATTCTGCTTACTTCTGCTGGGTTGGTGTCCTTCACAGCTTGCCCTGCCTGCTGCTTTGTGTATGCCAACCCCATGTCCCCACTGTGTGTGTGTGTGTGTGTGTGTGCCAGACCTGGGCTGAGACTGCAGTGAGTTCTCATCCCATTCTCCCCTCGAGCCAGGGCAACTGGTATGTCCCTGCCCTTCTATATAGAGGGAGCTCTGAATCTGAGCTAGGAGAGAAAACAGCTCCCATCCGATTCCCAATGGGCATGGCTGGGAGTCCAGTTCTCTGAGAGAGGGACTGTGGTTTTGAAAAATGCAGAGTTTAACGGAGATGCTCGGGTTATAAGGGTGTATTTCAAAATATCTAAGTGGTCCAAATCCAGTCCTGTGAAGGTGGAAAAGTTTTATAACTGTGGCAGAATTGGGCTGCCTGAAGGAGTCCAGATGGGCTTAGTCGTGGAGATAGGTTGTGGGAAAAGTGTGAAATGGGCAAAATTTGACTTCATCATGCCAGTCCCTCCTTGCTGGCTCTTGGTACTCCTGGCAAGAGACTAGCATCTCTTTTCTTTTTCCTTTTCCATACTTCCTTTCAAGAATGCACCTGAAAGCCGTGACCTAAAGTATGGGGCTTGGGGGATGCTTCTTCCTTAAGACTGGGCTTTTTAGGAGGAGGACAGAACCTTGATTTGACCAAGAGAAAGAAATGAAATTCAAATTGTGGAAATTCAGGTGCCAGCACAACCATTGGGGAGAAACTGGGGAGGCTTGGGAAGCCATTGAAGAAGAGCCTTAGGGGCTCTGTTAAATTCTCCACACAAAAGCCTCCGAAATGCCCAGATGCCATACTGGTTTGCAAGGATGTGTCCTTGCCCTCAGCAAGTCTTGCCTCCCAGATGGACAGGCTCAGGGCGCCAGGATTTTTGAACAAACCAAAGCTTCTGTTAGCCGGCCAGCTTTCATGCTGCAGCTCAAAAAACATAGCTGGATTCTGAAGTTAAGTGGCCGTAGCAGTAGTGGGGGGTTTGTGTCTGTTTTTCTCTTTCCTAACCTTCACTTCCCTTTCCTTCCCTGTTTGCCCTCCACCCTGCTGGGTCGGCAGAGAGGCTCGCTCTGCCTCTGACCAGAGCCCTGCTGGAAAGGATGCTGCTCCCCAGAGCTCAGCTCTCCCTACTGCTTCGAATGCCGCCTCCCAGGGAAAACGATGTCCAGCCAGCACTGCAGTGGGGGGCCCCTTGCGCAGCAGGTCCTCTGGGCCTGCCCTCGTGCTGCCACCCCTGACCCCTGCCTCTGCCTCCCGGCCCTCTTCCTCCGCGCCTGGCCCCCCGAAGGCATCACCGACCATAGAAAAGCTGCCCTATGTGCCCCACAGCCCCTTCCACCTCTTCTCCTATGACTTTGAGGATTCGCCCTTACCCACCAAGGAAAAGGAGGCTGAGGCCCAGAAGGAAAGCAGGTAGATCCAGCCACCTGGAGGCCCGTGTGAGCTTAATCCAGGGAAGGAGACAGCATGTTACTTGTACTGACTGGCTTGTCCTCTGCTGTGCGTGCGTGTGTGTGTGTGTGTGTGTGTGGATTCCAATCTGAGCAGAGGGCGGTGGTGGTGTAAACTAACTCCCTGGCCACTAACTAAACAATTACCAGGATTTAGGCAGGAGGCAGAGGAAAAGTGCCGTGTGTTTGAATCAAAGAGCTCTTCTGTTATAACACAATTACTAAAAATGGATTTTTAAACCTAAGGTTTTTTAATTTTTTTTTTCAACGTTTTATTTATTTTTGGGACAGAGAGAGACAGAGCATGAACGGGGGAGGGGCAGAGAGAGAGGGAGACACAGAATCGGAAACAGGCTCCAGGCTCTGAGCCATCAGCCCAGAGCCCGACGCGGGGCTTGAACTCACGGACCGCGAGATCGTGACCTGGCTGAAGTCGGATGCTCAACCGACTGCGCCACCCAGGCGCCCCAAACCTAAGGTTTTTAAAAACATGCATGGTCTGACAAAATCTATGCATTTCACACCTAACTGTGTGGGGTGCATCTCGTTTGACCTACCGAATACAGTGAAGTGCTCTGCCCCCTTCCTATGCAGCGTTTTGAGTGGGATTTTCCTTCCTTTAACAGTCCCTCTGATTCTCTCCATTTGAGCACATACTCTGCCTCTGAGCCTTACAACTTCCGGTCTTTCTCTTCTAATAGGTGGGTGTCTTTATTTTCTCTCTCTTTTCTCCAGCTTTCTGCTTTTATTCTTTTTAAAAAAAAAAATTATTTTTTGAGAGACACAGAGTGTGAGTGGGGGCGGGGCAGAGAGAGGAGGAGACACAGAATCCGAAGCAGGCTCCAGGCTCTGAGCCGTCAGCACAGAACCCGACGTGGGGCTCGAACTCCCAAACCGTGAGACATGACCTGAGCTGAAGTCAGACAATTGACTGAGCCACCCAGGCGCCCATTTTTATTCTAATATATGCATATTTCTTTCACAGATTGCTCATAGCTCCCTGCGAGAGGGCAGTTGCCCTTGGAATCCCTTCACAGGCATGAACACAATTACATTGTTGAAGTGTGAGCACTGCAATAATTCTTACAACAATTGGAGAGGGGAGCAGAGGGAGGGCAGTGTGCAAATCGGAACTGCACGAGGAATTTTTAGCAGGTGCTTGTCCCATGCTTGTGTGCCTGCCCGACACTATTATTGCCTGGGTTAGGAGCTCTACAGAGCGGGGAATGGGCAACCAAGGGTTTGAATATTTTGAACAATCAATTGTTCAAAATCAATGATTGATCATACTTGTGGCTGCTCCCATCTTAGAGTAATAATAATTGATAACATTTATTTATTATGAGCCAGGCCCTGTACTTTCCATGAAATTAGCATTTCAAAGCATTACTTAACCCTTAAGAAGTAGGTTATATTACTATCTCTTATTTACCATGAGGAAACTGAGGCACAGAGAGCTAGGGAAGTGGGGAGTGGTTTCTGCCACAAGCATCCTGGCCCAGCTTCTGGTCCTAACCTGTGCGTTGTACAGGCCTCTCTTTTAGAGAGTCTGTCTCTTTCCTTTCTGGGGTCATCTACAGATGCCAGACCAAATGCCAGACCTCGAACCCTGGCCTCTCCCTGCCAGGGTTCTTGAGGCAAGTCCTTGTCAGCAAAATGCTTTTGCCAGAGAGTCTGGGTCTGGGGTACCCTTGGCCTGGGTGTCCAGTAAGAAGTTACGCATTATCTTGAGTGAAGGCTTATCGGACACAGACCTGGAGAATGGCTCTTTCACACCACTGATAGAACCAGTTGCGGTGTGTGTCAGATTTTCCATCTAATACAAAGAAGAATTAATCTAGAACTGTGATCATCAACCTTTTCTCCCTACATACAACCTAAGAATATTTTTGAACTTCCCTCAAAGTTTTAAATAGCCTGTCTGAAGTTTTTTGTTGTGACTTTAAAGTTGTAAAAGACGTGATCTTTCTGTCGTACATGTGCTTTAAATTCATTTTTGTCAAAGGGCACCCGGGTGGCTCAGTCAGTTAAGTGTCTGATTTCTTTTCGGGTCATGATCTCACGGTTCATGAGATCGAGCCCCGTGTTGGGCTCTTCACTGATAGTGAGGAACCTGCTTGGGATTCTCTCTCTCTCCCTCTCCCTCTCTCTCTCCCTCTCCCTCTCCCTCTCCCTCTCCCTCTCCCTCCCTCCCTCTCCCTCTCCCTCCCTCCCTCTCCCTCTCCCTCCCTCCCTCTCCCTCTCCCTCCCTCCCTCTCCCTCTCCCTCTCCCTCTCCCTCTCCCTCTCCCCCTCCCCCTTTCCTTCTCCCTCTCCCCCTTTCCTTCTCCCTCTCCCTGTCTCCCTCTTCCCCTCCCCTGTGCTTTCTCTGTCTCTCAAATAAAATAAGTATTTTTTTAATGTTTATTTTTGAGAGAGAGCATGTATGCACGCACAAGTGGGACAGAGGATCCAAAGCAGGCTCTGTGCTGACAATAGCCCAGTGTGGGGCTGGAACTCATGAACCATGAGGTTGTGACCTGAACTGAAGTCAAGACACTTGACCTACTGTGCCCCCCGGGCACACCTAAATAAATAAACATTAAAAACATATATAAATTCATTTTTGTGAAAACCTTGGGGTTTCACATTTAAGTGATTAAATTTTAGGAAACACCTACGTATGCCTAATTGGCAAAGCCTGTCCTCAGACAAATGAGACTTTATTTCTGTCAGAAAAAGTCCAACATCATATTTCAATTCAAATACGCACCTATGCATCCCTGTGACAACCATCTCACTTCTAGAATTGAGAGGCAAAACCGGACAGACTGGGGGGTATTTGAATTAACTGCTCAGGTATTTGTAAAACCAAAGGAGTGGGAAAATGCATTATGCTTGTTTTATTTCCATAATATCATTTCAACACAATTCATAGGTAGATGGGCAGGTAGATAGAGATGACATGTGAGGCTTGCTCTGAGGTTACTCCTGGGTACAGCAGCGCTGTCTCCTTCCACAGTATTTCTTTTATATATATATATATATATATATATATATATATATATATATATATATATATATATATAAAAGAGCCACACACACACACACACACATATATATATATATATATATATATATATAAAAGAGCCACACACATATATATATATATATATATATATATATATATATATATATATAAAACATATATATTTAAAACAGAGCCTGATATGGGGCTTGAACTCACGTGAGATCATGACCTGAACTGAAACCAGGAGTCAGACACTTAACTGGCTGAGCCACCCAGGGGCCCCTTCCTCAGTATTTCTTAAGGAATTCCCTCAGGAGTGAGGCTTTCCTACACTCTTCCTTTGCCTGGCACCCTGGAGGTTTTTCAGCTCAAAGCATTGCCCCACATTGATTCGGCCTCGGTGAAGGTGTTGCTTTTTTCCCCCTGAGAGTGGAAGGCCATCGTGGAAGGGGAGGCAGGGAAGAGAACTTGGAGACCCTAGGAGTGGCCACAGGCAGACCCGTTTTTAAGAAAAGAGCAGCTATGGAACGTGGGGCTCTAAGACACATTTCCTCTTGTTTCCAGGATGGCTTTGTATGCCTCCAGGAGTGTGTGAACTCCAGTTTGAGTACCTTCAAACTACAGGTTCTCTAGGAGTCTCTTCTAGGTCTAAACTTCCGGGCTTATTGGATCATTCACATGACTTTTATGGAGGGCGTCCAACATGGCTCTTATGTCCTCCAAGAACAGTATCTGTGTACAAGTTAAGAGCTGTACATTTGACAGGAATAAAAATAACTTGGCAACCTCATCTTCCCCAGCAGGGTGGTGTTAGCCCATGATGGTCATTCTGGACTTTCTAGTGATGGTCTCAGAGCCTCTGATGGGGCTTTCCTGGATCCAGGTCCTTTCCACTTGGTCTTTGCTACTGCTTACAGTCCTAGGGGACAGGAGTAAGAAAAACATATAAATGAATGAATATACACATAAATTTACAAAAACAGCCTCATGCTTGTGAATAAGGTTTGACTTATATTTAACCGAGAAATTCTTACAATTTTTAATTATTTGACAGGAATTCGAATGCTGTATAAATACTGTTTGCACCTATTAGTTTTCTGATGTTCACTCACTGTGGTTTTCATGGGGTCTGTAACTGCTTAGTGGTTGAGTGCAGTGGAACCGGTTATAGCAGGCACCAACTGATTAGTCAGTACAAAGAACCAACAGGAAAAAGTACAGTGAACTGAGTGAGATGTATAATCCAGTTCGTTTGGCTGAAATTGAGAAGCAAAATTGAACAGACTGTGAGGTATTTGAATTAATTGCTCAGCCATTAGAAAAACCAAAGCAGGGGGAATATGCATCATGCTTGGTTTTATTTCCATAACGTCATTTAAACTCGGTTATGGTAATGTAACCCTCTTAAAACATTCTACAGGATGTCCACTTTGGGTCAGAAGGGGGTTGTTTTAGATGCTTGCAGGGAATAACAAGCCAAGGGTCCAGGCAGCTGGGTGACACAGGGCTGGTGTCTGGGCCCGGGGGCTCTGTCTCCCTGAGGACTCCAAGCTCTTGACGGTAGCCTCCTTCCCTGCCCATGTCACAGTGCTTTCTGCCTGCTTCTCTCCCTCTTCTTTGCTCCTGAGGTTTTTTTCTCCCTTCTCTACTGCTTCCTTTCTTTGTATGTTCCTCTCACCCTTTGCTTTTCTGCCTTCTCTATGCCCTGTGGTTTGGGAGCTCTCTTAAAAACTCAGTCCAACCCTCACATGGAGAAGCAGTTAACCTGTTAGGCATGTAGCATGTTGGGTTTTTAAAGAGAAAAGAAAAGGGATGCCCAGAAACCATGTCCCATGAGAGTGATGTGTTGGCTGAGGATGATGTAGTGAAACTGTGTGATCGGAGTCTCCTTCTGCCTGGTGGCATGCCTGTGTAGTGACACAGGCCTGACCTGTGATGCCAAATAAATAATAAGACCCATAGCTAAGCAGACCAGACTTAGCAGCACAGGGTAGAGTTGGGGTAATAAAAATGTTTTATTTATCATTATAATGATATAATTTATGAGGGAAAATGGAAAATATCTCTCTCTAGTCCACTTTGTAAAATAGCCTGTTTATGATTTTTTTCTACACATAGCTTTTGACCTTTGTGAATATTTTTGTACAGTTGAAATCAGACTATAAATATTCTGATGTTTTATTTCAGCCTGTATATGAACATTTTCTATACTATCATTTACAGAATTGGCCATCATTTTTAATCATTGCATAATATTCCACGGATATTGGATCACACGTTTTAACCATTCTTGCGTCGTTACCTGGTTGGGTAATTTCCAGGTTTTTTTCACCATAGTCTCAATAATGCTCCTGTATTGCCATGCATGACATTTTCAGTATACAAATAACCATAAGGTTATGCTAGCTTTCCAAAAGGAGGCTTACTCTGTCAAAGGATATCCACATTTGAAGTTAAGGTGCTTCCCAGAATGGTTAGTGCTGGTTTCTGTTGATGGGAGTTTGAACTGGATTCACTGTGTGCAGGAAGGTCTTTGTGCACTTATTGCATAGTGACCCATAGGGTCTCACGCACCCAAGTGTCCCCAACCAGTTTAGGAGAAGCAGTCAGCCCTGACTTGGAGCTGAGTAGGTTGAGAGGCAGATCATTGGGTCTCATCTGTAACTAATCATGAGTGTCTCCCCCCTCCGCCCCCCCCCCCCCCCGCCCCGCCACAAGGGCTTCAGGTGATGATTTGTTTTCTGGGAACACACTGAGTGATAATAAGCTAAAGGACAGCTATTCTGAAAACCAGAAAGAAGACTCTAGAACTTTACTCATCCAGAAACTTGTCAGAGATGACTGGGAAATGATAAAGGCTCATTTAGACCCGGTGGCTGTACTTTGGGTTCAAAAGCAGCATTGGATGAAAGTGTAAACACATGTACCTCTAGCCAGCAGGCCAGTCCAGCAGGTCTGAGGACATTTTCTCCTTGATCACTGGGCAGGTGACAAGATTATGTTTAATGAATGACACTGATTTGGAAATACCTAAAACAGACTTTTTAATAAGATGTTTGTTTAGCTAATCATTTGGTATTTTCTACAGATCTTTGACGGATTTAACATTAATTGTACCGCCATGAGAGGCAAGAAGAATTTTCATAGATTCAAATGAACATAATTGGGATTATGTTAGCAAAGAATTTTAACGTACATTGGACAAACAAGGAAATATGAAGGTTTTATTTAAACCCCTTGTCATAAATCGCTCTGCCCAATGGTTTTGGCCTTTGGGAAACCTCTCTCATGAGAAATAAAATGAAGCAGTTAGTAACTCTCTTGAAATTCGAAAAATCACTAATGGTGTTAGCATTTCCAAGCCTGTTTTTCTTGCAAAAATGAAGATAGTTTGCTAAGTGTTATTCAGTTACTGACTTGTACTCATTCCTCTCTCCTTCCACCCTCCTCCCTACCTTAAACTTCTGCACTGTTTAGATACAACAGCTTTGGCAACACCTCTTATCACTCAAGACCTTCTGGATCTGCTGTGCCCGCCACCCCCACGTCATCTCTTTCACCTCCGCAGGAGCCCAGGCTGGAAAGGTGAGTTTTATAAGAAGGAAGCCGATGGCTTTACCCTCCGGTGGAAGAAATCAGTTTGATGAAGAATGACTAAAGGAAAAGAAATACAAAGCATAATCCAAAGTATTTTTCTGTACATAATATAGTCCAAAGGCAATAATATTTTCTTTCACACTATTTACTAAGTAAATATTTTATTAGAAGTGATATTTTTTAATGTCTCATCTCCCTATGTTCTTTCCATAGAAAGTCTAAAAAAATTTGTTCCCAGTTACTTAAATGTGAAGGGTTTGATTGACCTATGAAAAACTGTTCTCGAATTTGTGTAAGGTCTGCATTTGGTCCTATAAACATCAGTTTTTATCTTTGTTTTTTTTTTTTTTAATTTTTTTTTAACGTTTATTTATTTTTGGGACAGAGAGAGACAGAGCATGAACGGGGGAGGGGCAGAGAGAGAGGGAGACACAGAATCGGAAACAGGCTCCAGGCTCTGAGCCATCAGCCCAGAGCCTGACTCGGGGTTCGAACTCACGGACCGCGAGATCGTGACCTGAGCTGAAGTCGGACGCTTAACCGACTGTGCCACCCAGGTGCCCCCAGTTTTTATCTTTGAATGAACAATTCTATATAAGTCAGGAGGTAGTGGGCCTATTAAGGTCTGTACCTTAATGTAATTAATCCAGGACCTACCAGAAGGGAAAAGAATTGCATGGGTCCGTGGAAGGAATTTAACTTGGCAAGAGTATTAGACCACTAGAAATTAACTAACTATTACTTCTGGAAGTGAGTGATTGCACAAGGATGTGTTTACAAGGAAAAGGTAAGATCTGTAATTTTAGAACAATTAAAAACAGTTACCCTTATATGGCAAGAGTGCTGAGTTAGGGAAGACTGGCTGGGGTTCCAATTAGTCACTGGGAAGTTATTTAATCCTTGAGGGTAAAATGCCAGTTATGACAACTCTTACCTTAGAGGGTGGTTTTGATGAGCCACTGAAAAGGTACTCATGAAAGCATTATGTGAACCCCACCGTGTGGGTCCAGTGGGAAGTGACAATATATGATGACAAGATATAACACCCAGCAGCGTGTGATTGATCAGAAATCTAGACATGAGCAATTCAAAATGATCATTTGCCTCAAATCCTGAATTTAAAACAAACTCGACCTGTATTCTATACTCTAATCATCTGTGTATTCTGAAGTGTGTTTTGCTGAACGTGGCTGGTGATTAGAGGTTTGGTTGGGATGTAGAGCAGGCAAGACCTTACAGCCCCAGGAAGAGGGGCTGTCCAATGAATTTTGCCTCCCCACACATGGTGTTAATTTCTAAGATGACACATAGGCTCCACATTGTCAAAATCTCAGGTTTCACAGCCCAGCATGGCCCTGGGCTGGGTGTATCTGGGCTTAGTAAGATCTTGTCCATAAGATAAAAAGTTGATTTCCTTGAAGACACTGTACCCTTCGCCCTAGGGCACCTCTATTTGGGATCAGCTGAAATCACTGTGGTCCCAGAGAGGTCACCAGTGAAGAGGGTCCTTATCTAATGGGATGGGTTATCGGGGTCCAAAGTCAGGAAGATTTAAGTTTTACTGATGTTACATCTCACATCTTGTTCCTGCTAGTCTACCAGCTCCTTGGGAACAAGAACCAGGTCCCCTTCATTGCTGTGTCCCCCTTGGTACCTGGGGCCTGACTATGGCAGAGCCACAGTAAACACTAGTTGCAGGATCAGGTGAATTACCCACTCATTGGTTGGGGAACAGTGTGGAGGTCCCTGAAGTTGACAGGTTATCAGGATGGGAAGTTTATAGGTTTCCAAAGCCCTGGACTTTAGGGGAGATTCCCCTATGGGTCCCCTTCCCATCCCCTGGAAACCCAGGTCCAGGTTTGAGCTGGAGGGTTAGGGGTGTAGGCTCTGGAAAGACTCTTGCCTGTGTCTCCTTCCCTGCTTGATCTGGCTGAGTGTCTCCTGGGGCCTGGGAAGTGGGGGGGCATTGGGCGGGAGCATTAAAAGAGGCAGGATGGGGCTGGATCCCAGAGAGCCTTGAATGCCCTGGGGAGGAGGTGATGCTTCATCCTGAGACATCAGGGGCTGTTAGAGTTTTGAAGCAGCAGGTGGGGTGCTCTAATCTATCCATGAGTGGAGCCAGTGGGTCGAGGCTACAGGGACAGGGGCTGCTATCTCTGAGTCTGAGAGGGCTGACCATGCCTAAGAAGGGCAGTGGCCATGGGACTTGAGAGGAGCAGTGAGTTGGGGCAAACTTGGAGGAAGGTGGGAGCAGGGGAAGCAGAATGAGTGAGGGTTCAGGCTTGCTCAAGCATGAGGATGTTAGAAACTAGGAACAGAGACAGAATTTACTGGGAAAAAAAAAAGCAAATCACAGGTGGAGATGTTCAGCCTGGGGCATGCGAGTCATCAGGAGTCTGTATGACACCAGGGACACAGTGAGGGTCCCTGGGGATAGGTGGACTCAGTGGTCCTTGGCTTGAAGAAGTTACTTACATGAAATCCCTCCAGCCAGCCTGCATGCTGAGATCTGGCCACCAGAGAAGCCAGTAATGGAAGCCTTTCTTTTCTTCCCCCCCTCCTTTTTTTTTTTTAATGTTTATTTACTTTTGAGAGAGAGAGCGTGCACAAGCGGGGAAGGGGCAAAGAAAGACAGAATCCGAAACGGCCTCCAGGCTCTGAGCTGTCAGCACAAAGCCGGACACGGGGCTCAAACTCACAAAGCATGAGATCATGACCTGAGATGAAGTCAGATGCTTAACCGACTGAGGCACCCAGGCACCCCAATGGTAGCCTTTCCTTTCCAATTCCCTCTTACAGCATACTCTGCTACAGAAAGTTCTCTACCTGAACCATCTGTTGTATCCACTGGCAAAGAAAGCTTCAGAGTTACTTGCTTTACATTCGCATGTTTTTTTCCCAATTATCACCATTTATGGCTTCACTAAACAATGTGACCAATCATTTGAAACATCAGCTATGCAGTTTCATTATTAAGACCAGCAAGCCCTCCAGCCTGGCCACCCCACCACGTTTTACTCTGTCCTCACTGGTTTATATTTATGATATAAAAAAAAAGAAAAAGAAGGAGGGGTCCCAACTCCAACTTGTATTTGTATACATCACCCAAATGTACAATGTAAGTTGTATTTATTATAATATGTGGTTTTATACAGTTTAATTTTTTTCATTTTTGACAACTGAATTATTTGGATGTCACTCATCTATTTTCACATTTACAACAGTTTTCTGCCCTACTAAGGTGTGTGATTGTTTTTACTGAAGTATATACTTCAGTAATTTGTAAGATTGTTGAGATGTTTTATATACCTATAATTCTTGAAACCAAAAAGAAAAACTCAGGAAAGGCATTAAAGTATTATGAACAATAGTGGCATTCTTGTAGTGAGAACCCACATTTTCTTTTTCTTTTTTTAAAGCTTGATGCTATTTTTTTTTTAAGTTTATTTATTTATTTTGAGAGAGGGGGAGAGAGAGAATCCCAAGCAGGCTCCACATTGTCAGCACGGAGCCTAATGTGGGGCTCGAACCTACGGAACCACGAGATCATGACCTGAGCCAAAACCAAAAGTAGGACGCTTAACCGACTGAGCCACCCAGGTGTCCCGAGAACCCACGTTTTCTGTTAACACACTCCTGAAAAATTAGATTCATGTCAGGGTGCCGTACAGTACTGGAAAGATCTAGAACTCTTTTCCCTTGGTTTGGAAATAAGACTCACTTCCCTTAAGTCCTAGGAAAATCAGGCCAACTAAAACACCCCTTCAAGCAGGTCAGCCCACTTTGGAAATCCAGCTAGCCATCATTGTGAGTTTAGTGTTTTCCATATTTTTCCCAAGCATGCTAGTATGTTGGATGTTAATCAAATTTAGAATGATAAATTGACCTAGAAAGGAAGAACTAAAGAAACAATATACAAAATTAAGTCAAGTCAAGGGTATTAAAATGAATCCATCCCCACATCTCCTATTATGACTTTGTTTATAGGGCTGTCGTTCAGAAACAATGTAACATTAATTTTCATGAAATTGGAAGTTGAGCTGTGCCAAAACAAAAGAAAATAAGAAATCCCAAACTATTTGCAAAGGCCCTCTGGGATACAAGATGCCACTGTTTAATGAAAGCAGACTTTCTAATTGTTTCAATTTTGAAACTGTGCTTTTTGAGTGGAAACATTCTCAATATTTTTAAAAGAAGAATTACAGGAATATTTGAACCGTTCATGTCGAATATTCAAATGAAACAAAGAAGCAAACAATAATTACACCACAGCAAATGAGTCTGGGAAGCTGGGAAGGGCAGAGCCCGTCTCTTTCCATCCCTGCAGTGACATCTCCATCTTGTGGGCCTTTTCAGAAATGGCGCCAGATGCTTGTTCGGTGTGGTGACCGCAATTACTGAGCAATGACCATGAGGGGATCAGACACAAGTCAAGTGCCTGGGGCTGAAGGTGCTTTGAGGCCATCAGTCTTGGCGTTGAGTCTGGGGAGTGCGCTGATAATGAGGCCCAGCTTGTACCATGAAAGGGGGTATTAGCAGGTGAACACAGTGAGTGCTCTGTGTGGAAAAGCACACTGGAAGAACCCCAGATCCAGATTTTAGGGACCAGGAAGGACTTTACTCATTGAGCTGAAACCCGAAGGATCAGTGTGTGCCTTAAGTATGGATTCTGTTCTGTCTTCCACTTACAACAGTACCGCTGGTTGTAAATGACACTGCTGTAAATGACAATACCCTGCCTGTTCTACAGGTTAATATCAAGAGTCTTCAGAAAAGTTTGATGGCGTGCCTGGGTGGCTCAGTTGGTTGAGTGTCCAACTTCGGCTCAGGCCATGATCTCACGGTTTGTGAGTTCGAGCCTCACATCGGACTCTCTGCTTTCAGCACAGAGCCCACTTCAGATCCTCTGTTCCCTTTTCTCTCTGCCCCTCCCCCACTTGTGAGTGCGCACATACTCTCCCTCAAAATAAACATTAGTTTTTTTTTAATTTTTAAAAATTTAAATAAAAAGTGAAAAAAGGGGGGGGGGTGTGCCTGGGTGGCTTAGTCTAAGGCTGGGTGTCCAACTTCATCTCAGGTCATGATCTCGTGGCTCGTGAGTTCGAGCCCCGTGCTGAGCTCTGTGCTGACAGCTCAGAGCCTGGAGCCTGCTTTAGATTCTGTGTGTGTGTCTCTCTCTCTCTGCCCTTCCCCCAGTCACGTTCTGTGTCTATCTCTCAAAAATAAATAAACATTAAAAAAAATCTTTAAAAAAGTTGAAAAAGAAGAAACGCTTGGGAATTGTTTGCCCTGTTTCATGGCCCCAGCAGAGAGAGTCTCCCTACTTCGTGGAGGACAGTAAACCCACATATGAGCAGTGGCACCTCTGTTGGGAGTGATAATGGATAGTAAGGATGGGTAAAGGATGCAGCTTTGCATTTTATTTTTATATGGGCTTTGCATGTACACAGTAGAGCATTTAAAAGGTGAAGGGCTGTACAATGAAAGTGAAGCTCCCTCCCCAGAAGTGATGACTGCTAGCGATTTCTTACGTGTGTGTCCAGAGACATTTATGTTCACGTAAGCGTAGACATGTCTCATCTATCTTTACACACATGGTAATACCCTGCACAAAACTATTGTGCGTTCTGTTTTTTCCCTTAAAACCTGCATCTGGGTTCTTCCCCCCTGCGGTACTTAGAGTTGTTGCGTTGTTTTTAATGTCTGCATCCTACTTTTTTCTCTGGATGCTACTTCATATACCCAATTCTGTATTGATGGGCCCCAGTGTTTTGCTGTGACCAATGATACTGCAGCATAATTCTCTGTCCATGTGTCACTTTGCACACGTGTGGTTGTCCATAGGATAAGTTCCTAGAAATAGATCTAGTAAGTCAATTGTTTACGCATTTTAAATTTTTATTGACTTTTATCAAATTGCTTTTCATGAGGATTGTACCAGTTTTGATTGTGAGCCATGCAGGGTGAGAGAGCTCGTTGCCCACCCCCATGCAGAAGGACCATTCACAGTCTCAACCATTGGCCACCTGGTGGTGAAGAGTTCTCTGGTATTAAAATTTAAATGTGCACTGCCCTTATTAATATGGTTGAGCATGTTTTCCTATGTCCACAAGCATTTAATATTTCCTTTTCTGTGAAATTTTGGCTCATGGTCATTGAGTTCTTTTTCTTACTGAAGTGTAGAGGTTATTTATAAACTCTGATAAGAGTAGCAGTTATTTTCCTCAGTCATTAGTCTTTTATTTCATTTCTGGTGCTTTTGCCAGGCAGACAAATTGAAGTTTTATGAGTTAAATTTATTCATCTTTTTGTCTTCTGGTTTTGTGTTCCTCATGAGGACACCTTTTCTCCCCTGCATGCTTCCAGAATTTCAAGCTGCAGTTTTCACATTGAAATATTTTATCTAGCTGGAAGTTATTTTGGCATATAGTGTAGGCAGAGATCCACCTTAAGTGTTTTCACTTGTTTGCAGACCATTTATCGAATGAACAATCATGTCCCTACTGATTTGTCATGTACCTACAGGAATCCCGATTCACGTATGTGTCTGTGTTCAAACTGTTCCCTTAGGAGTGTGTCCCACCCCCTGGCTTCTGTGAGGCTGTCAGGAGCTCTCCTTCCTCCCAATTCTTGTCTTTATCATGCGGTCAGTAGTCTTTAAAGTAGGACTTTGTCATGTGCCAACTTGAAACAGTCCTGTTGTTTTTGTCTTCTGCTATTGTGCAGTTGTTTACGGTGATGGACAGTGCCAGAATACAGGATGGGCAATATCTGGGGAAGCTGGGACCCAGCAGCTAGGACTGGGAGGAGGGGAGCCTGCTCTGCTGAGCTGTGACTTCTGTCTGCCAAGTCAAGCTTCCCCTTGTGGGCTCTCCCTTCTTATGACCCCCTTCAACACCTGTCTCCACCACTGGGGTGGTAACTCCTCCCTCAGGATGAAGATGTCCGTTTCCATGCATTTCCTGCCTGTTTTCAGTTACTTCAGGTTTTGTATATATTACCTGCCTGGCAGGCCTTTTGACTATCGCCCTGAGTATAACTTGCTGGTACCTGTATCTTCCTCATCCTAATCTCCTCCTCTGTGTGGGTTGTCTGTTGTGCATGTATCTTTGTGCTTGTCCTAGTCAGCTTTGGCTTGTCCTCTTGTCCTAGTCAGCTTTGGCTTTTATCTTTTCTTGCCTTCGCTCGTATCTACGTGTGCCTCGAGGTTTTACTTGTTTGGATTTAAAACCATTGATTTTTCCAAATAGGTGATTCATATGTTTTTCTGGGTCTCAAATACTTGCTGGCTGTGTTCCATCTCTTGATCTACACCGTACTTCTTACAAAATTGTGTTGTGGAGTCAAGAGCACCATCGTGCAATGGAGCTCTAGTTAATTTTCTTTTTTAATTTTCAATTTAAATTGGTCGAAGTCGGTTAAAAAAGACACCTCAGACATCACTGAGAAAATTCTGAAGAGCATATAAAATAAGATCAAAGGCATGTTCTTTTTATGTGATCAAAATTAGTGGCACCCAGTCTACAAACAGTGACAGGAAATAAAGGTACCAATGTGGACTGAGTCCCTACCATTCACAGCAGCTGTGTTCTCCTTCTACCTTGCCTGCTCCTTCCCACTTGCCTGCTGCTAGTTCCTGATACCAGTCTTGTTACACACAATGAGTTCCTGTAAGGCACAAAGTGGTTCTGATTAATCGATTGTGATTGCATCCAAAGTGCAGGAGGGGAGACGCGCTGGTCCGTTGACAGAGTGAGTATACAGTAGGTCTGGCTCCCCGATGGCGTCTATCTGCTGTGACTCTGGGTGTGTGGGGACCTGGGTTCTACATCAGCCCTCTGTCCTGCGGGAGGACTCTGAGTCCTCAACAGACTCAAGGGACTCTTTCTCCCACGTGTGTTTTGGAGCTGACTCCTTACCATTCCTACCATAGATTTAGTTCAAGATCTATGTCATGCCCGGACTATCTATTGAGTGATATAGGTCTTTCTGAAATGTAGATCTGAGCGGATGACATTTCCCACTTAGAAACCTTGAATGACTCCTCTGCCAACCAGTGAAGCCCAACTTGACTAACATCATCAAGAAGATCTCTCACATTTGGGTCCTGCAGGCACCTTCCAGCTTCATCAACCATCACGTCCCCCAGCCTCACTGTACTTTAACCCCATGGAGATGCCACTATGAACATACCAGACTCTCCTGGGGACTCTTCCTTCCGATTTGCTCTGTTCTTTGGCCAACCTCTCCTTTATTCATCCACTTGACTCCTTCTCGTCCTCTAAGAGCCACATAGATGACATCTGTCCTATAAAACTCCTCTGACTTCCTCAGACAGGATGAATTGTAACATCTTTGTGGGTTCATATGCTACCTCTATTTCAGCTCTCAGCCCTTTGATGTGTTTGTCCTTTTGTTCCTAAAATGGGGTTCATCAATCTACAGTGGTCCGTGGTAGTAGGTTTGGGTCCCCCAAAGCCATGGGATCAAGATGGTTAACTTTCCTGGATTGGATATTTTATTCAAACATATGGGGGGAAATCTTTAAGACAAGCAAGACTGTGCCCTGTAGGATCTGTGTTCACATGACTCGTAAAAGCGAGTTTTTTCTTTCTGCAAGGAGACACTCTATGCTGTTCTCCTGTTCCTTCTCCTGTAGGGGGCATCTTTACTGCTTTGTCGCTGCTGTTGGGCAGCAGCCACTTCTGTGTCTCCCGCATGAGATTCTCCAGCCTCCTGTTCACCGCCCTGCCCCAAACCTCTTTGTCACCTAAGCAGGCGAGCACATGCATGACCAGTTTGAATCTCCCAGAATCCTGTTTTCTTCCTTTGGAAAGTGGGATTAGAATACATTTTTTTTAATTACATAATTCTCTCATCCTTGTTTATATAAAAGGTAAACATAGCAACCTTAAGCGTATCTACCGTAATTCCACTGGGAAGTGAGAATAGTGCGTGTCACAGAGTTAGGTGAGACCTAGAACAAGGAAGTGCAAAGGTCACTCATCAAACAATGCAGATGGAACACCTCCACCCACAGAGCTGTAGACACTCACAGGTATTCCATGCTGCAAGCGGAACCCCTGGCCCAACACCCTCGTGTGTGCCCTGTCCTAGTGGGTCAGCCCCTGATGGCTGGGTTTCTGGTTTCACACTAGCGTTGTTCAAAGATTACGCAGTGAAAAGGGGTAGGAACAAGGGAGAGATTCCTCATTCAGAAAATGTACTCCTGGGTCCCTTCTCCCATTTCTCCCACTTGTTTCCACATAGCCCAGCCAGGAATGAGTAAGTCTTACTATTATGGTGGGAGAGGTTGAGTTTCTTCCTGGGTTGATTTGAGAGAGAGAGAGAGTGAGTGAGCGTGTGTGTGTGTGTGTGTGTGTGTGTGTGTGTGTGTGTGTGTGTAGACAGCTAGATATTTAGATGGAATCCCCACCCTTTCACATTCTGTTCTTCTGCTGTGCCAGTGTAAAACCAAAATATCCAGCGACAGCTGGAAACCTAGCCTCTGGGTCTGTACACACTCATACACACATATAATGACTCCTATATTTCATTCGGTAAATATTTATTGGGTGCTCACCTTGTGCCACCTATGCTGCCATGAGAATCTGACGTTGATTTAATTAGACCCACCCCTGGCTTCACCTGGCTTACACTGTACTGGCAGAAACAGAAGATAAGCAAATCATCAGCAAATGGAGAGTTTCCGCTGCAGTAAATTTTGTGAAGGAAATGAAATTTCATAGAAGTAGAGAGGCCATCAAAGTCGAGAGCCTAGCATAAGTGTTCTGTCCTCATGAGGGACACCTCTAATAAGAGGTCTGGGAAACTGAGTCACCAATGTAAGACATATTGCAACTTATCCCTAGGTTTGCCAGCTCTCGTGATGAGATGAGCAAGCCCCTTAGATGAGGGAGATTAAAAAAAAAAATTGAGTGAGTCCATATTTTTCTTTAAAACATGATCCTGAGCTGGAAGACTATGTTTGGAAGAGATTTGGTGTTTAGAGAAGGGGTGGGCATGCATAGGAGGTATGAGTTGGCCTGGACAGGAGAGGAAGAGAGAAGCTGGGAAGGATGAACCTTGGTCCTGGCCTGCAAGGCCAGGAAGCCATGACTCAGGAGGTGCTGGTGGCAGTCCGTGATTTGGAAGCTGCCCGAAGAATAGTTTAATCATGAAGCCACGTTGTGGTGGCCCGGGAACTTGTGACAGGAGGATTGGCCTCCTCGCTGGAGGACTCGCTTGGTCTTAGACAGGAGGGTGGAAAGTAAGAACAAACTGGCAAGAACTGCTTGTGAGCCTGGGGTCAAAGCCTGCAGAGGGGGTCAGGGGACAGGTCGAAGCATGATGCCAGCTATGCCTAGGGGAATGGCACGTGCCCTGCACGTGAGTGAGTGCGGTCACGTGAGACTGCATGTGGGGCCCGTGTCCACAGCGCACAATGTGAGCCGTGCTCTTGCTTCCCATGGCTGGGAACCTCAGAGCTGCGCTGAAGCCGTGTGTGACAGTTGGGAGGAGAGAGAGCAGAAGGAAGCCTTAAACCCACGTCCCCCTCTTTGACGGCAGATGTCTCCATGATTGTAGCCACGATGATGGAGAAAAGTTGCCTGGTTCTTAGGGCTGCCTCTGGGGCTTGCTCATTTCATCCTTGAGAGCTGGGATGTAGCCCTGAAGGGTGAAAGAAGATTCTGACATTTCCTCATTCCAGGGCAAGCAAATACTGCTTGGCACAACCCAGAGTTACCTCTTCTCCTGTGATCTTTAGATCAAGTGACCCCCGATTTTCACAGCTAGGTTGTAAGGACAACCTCATGGTTTTGCACCAATGCATTGCCCTTTCAGTACCATTCTTTGACCTCTGTATCTTATGTGAAATTAACTGCTTGTGAATTCAGTGATAATTTCAAATATCGGATAATTTGTGAACTTAGTGTGACTTTTGTTACTATTTCACCAGAGATCATTTTTTTAAATAAAAAGTGTTGAAGATTTGCTTCTTTCACAAATAAGACTTTTACTTAACTCAAACTTACCAAGGGAGCATGTGTGTTTACACAGCTTTTCCAGTATAATTGACATAAAAAAGTTGAGCAGAAGTTTTGACATATGTATATGCAGATGAAGCCATTATCACAAGATAATGCAAATATCCATCACCCCAAACATTTTCTCATGCCCTTTTGTGCAAGGCTGCCCTTCCTCATCCTAGGCAACCACTGGTCTGCTTTCTGTCGTCATAGATTAGTTTACACTTTTTAGAGTTTTATATAAATGTAATCATACTATATGTACTCTTGGGGAGGGGTTGACTTCTTTCAAATAACATAATTGTTTTGAAATCCATTCATTTTGTTGTATGTTTCAATACTTCATTCCTTTTTATTGCTGAATAGTACTCCACCATACAAATATACCACAGTTTGTTTATCTGTTGATGGACATTTGAGTTGTTTCCAATTTTTGGCTATGAACATTTGTGTACAAGTCTTAGTATGGAAATGTGCTTTCTTTTCTCTTGGATAAATACCTAGAAATGAAATTGCTGAGTCCTATTGTAGGTGCATGTTTACCTCTTTAAGAAATTGCCAAGCTGTCTTCCAGAATGGTCTTACACCAGAGTAATGCTGTCCTCATCAAATGAGATGAAGTGTATTCCTTTCTCTTTTATTTTCTGTAAGACATTGGTTAACACTGGGGCTCTGGCCAACAGGCTTGTTGAAATGCCCACCTCTACTGTGTCCTCAATGTAACTCTTCTGGCCTCAGTTTCTTCTTCTATAAAGAGGGGAATAGTAGAACTGAGTACAAGAGGTTGTAGGCATTAAAAGAATCATTTCATGTAGGGGTGCCTGGGTGGCTCAGTCGCTCGAGCATCCGACTTTGGCTCAGGTCATGATCTCACAGCTTGTGAGTTCAAGCCTCGCGTCGGGCTCTGTGCTGACAGCTCGGAGCCTGGAGCCTGCTTCGGATTCTGTGTCTCCCTCTCTCTGCCCCTAACCCATTCTCATTCTGTCTCTGTCTCTCTCAAAAATAAATAAGCATTAAAGAATTTTTTAAAGAGTCATTTCATGTAAAATAGTACCACGTGGTATTGTCTCTGTAAGTGATAACTGTGATTACCAAACACATTTCAGTGAAATGGAATTCTTGTTTCAGACATCTCGGTGAGGGAGGCTTTAACCAGATGGGTTTCTGGGGAAGCCCCTGGAGCCTGGTATGGTCAGGATTAAATATTGCAATTCCTCTCACTCAGAGTAGATCATCCGCTCCATTGCAAAATCTCTCTCTGGCTCCTCTCCACCTGCATTCTTACGTGGCTTCACTCAGCTGCAGCTGCCTCGGCTGTATCGCAGACAACTTCAGCTTTCCAGATGTGTTCCGGGGTGGCGCGCAGCCCTGGTGACTCACCCAGCTGGTAGCCATGGTGGGAACGTTCACGTCAATCCCCGGCCCATTCTCACCTCTCAGGCTGGGCGCTGCCAGTGTCACATTCCAGATCTGGCCCTGATCCTGCAGCTTAGCCTTCCCTTGCACCCAGAGATTTTAGGCTCCCAGCATAAAACAAGATGTGTCATATACCCAGGATGGCCCAGGTGCCGTTCTTTTTTTTTTAGTTTATTTATTTATTTTGAGAGAGGGAGAGAGTGCGCATGAGCTGGGGAGGGGCAGAGGAGGGAGAGAGAGAATCTCAAGCAAGCTGTGCGGTCAGCACAGAGCTTGATGAGGGCCTCGATCTTGCAAACTGTGAGGTCATGACCTGAGCAGAAATCCAGAGTCAGACACCTAGCTGACTGAACCACCCAGGTGCTCCAGCCCAGATGCTGTTCTAAGCAAGCTCATACATAAACTCATGTTAACCTGATGGTGCTTCATGAGTTTCAAGTATTATTATCACGAATTACAAACAAGTAAACTAGGCTCACCGGGGTTCAGCGATTGGCCATGCTCTGGTTTTCTCTAAACCTTCTTGTGCTCATTCCTTTTTTGCCATAGCTGGTCCTCAGACCAGCCAAGATTAAACATGACAGCACCTTCCAATCGCTGTAAGGATTGTTCCTGAAAAACTTAATACGAAAGGTAAAAATTTGTTAATGATGCCCTTCTAAGGAGAATTTACCATACTAACTTGAATTTTGGTGGTTTTTTTTTTTTTTAAAGGTTGATTTGGGATTCCCTTTTGTATGGTTTGAGTGAATTCTGGCATTGATATTATGGGTTGAGCCCATTTCCAGAAACAGGACCACAGTTTACATTCTCACATGTTATATTCTCACAGTTTATATTCTCACATGTTGGGCTTCTCCAGAAAACCTAGGGAAATTTATTAATATGATGTTTATAGCCTTTTGTTTCCAGTATGATCAAAGTGACTTCTATTCATTTAGGACAGAAAAGCCCATGGGAGGTCTTTAAATTCTCCCTTCCTGCTACAGGGATCTGTGTTAGTGTGCTCAAGAGAATGGATCTTGAATTGCTCAAGGCATTTTGCTTCATGTCCAGAATAGAGGAACCACTCTGCTTCGCTTTGAGCTAGCTCGCATTTCAGTTCTTTCAGAACAGAGGAACCAAGGAAGGAGACTTCCCGTGTTGTTAAGGCTGCTCATCAGTGCGTTTGCTGTTGCGTTCTGGCCAGCAAGTCAATATGAGATCTGTTCTTACGAGGTGGTCCAAGTGGGCAGGGTCAAAATCTGCAGGAGGGAATGACATACCGACCTGACTAAACTGGACACACTACTTAACGTTCTCAAGTTCTAATACTACTTTAATTTTATTCAGGCTCCAATATTCACAATTTCCGTAAGGAAATGATGTTAATGTGTGGTATAGAGAGGCTTCACTTTGACTTCATTAGCGCAGCCACTAATGGCCCATTATTAAGTTACGTGTTAAGTCTTTCCTGAGATCAGAGCAAACATTTAGAAGAAACTAAAGTCAGAAGGATAAGGGGGAATGGCAAGGTCCTTATTCTGCTCTTCACCAAAGCATGAGCACAGACCACCAAGCATGCTCCTGTCTTTTGTTCTGGAAAGAGAACTCAGAAGGTAAAGATGCTAGCACTTGAGGAGACGACCGCACAGGGCAGGCTGGGAAGCTGGGCTGGATTCAAATTCCCCACATAGTCCTAAAATAATAACTCTCCTGTGTAGAATACCTTATGTTTTGTTTTCAAATTCTGGAGCTAGACTTAACTTTTGAGGTTCACCTAGCTCGGGGCTTCAAAGATACTTGATGTTAAAAGAGAAGTACTTTTGATTCTTTTTAAACAAATTTTGTTTAATGTTTATTATTGAGAGACACAGCATGACCATGAGAGGGGCAGAGAGAGCGGGAGAGAGAATCCAAAGCAAGCTCTAGGCTCTGAGCTGTCAGTGCAGAGCACAACGCAGGGCTTGAAGTCACAAACCGTGAGACTGTGACCTGAATCAAAGTTGAATGCTTAACCGACTGAGCCACCCAGGCGCCCCAAGAAGTATTTTTGATTCTTAAAGAGCAATAGAATAGCTTCAAAAATATATTCCAGGCTTACAGAAAATTTTAGGTAATGACAGAAAATTATGGAGCTATTGTATATAAAATTGAAGCCCTTGTCCCTTTGATTTATTTTCTTCCCCAGTGATGACCACCTGAAATTGGCTTTGTCATTTCCATATATGTTATTATATTCTTGCTAAATATAAACATACCCCTAAATAGTGTATGGTTTTGCTTGGCATGTATTTAAACTTCATAGAAATGAAAGTATATCGTTCATATTCTTCAGACTGCTTTTCGCTGTCAATATATTGTGCTTTTGAGAATCATCCATGTTAGTCCATTTCACTCTATTTTTTCACATGCATAAAGTATTTCTTTGTAAAAACATACCATATTTTTGTTTTCCTATATAGTTTCTAGTTATTAACCATTAACAGTGCAAAACAGCGTAGCACATGGTATTCTCGTACGTATCTGCCATCTTCAGCATGCAAAAGTTACTCTCTAGTATAAACCTAGAAGTAGAATTGCTGGATTGTAGGATATGCACATCCTCAGTTGTATTGAGTGCTTCTCCAAAATGATTATATCAACTTAGGCCCCCAGAAGGTATGGAAGAGAGTTCTTGTTGTCTGGTTCTGTGCCGATGCTTTGGGTTATCAGGCATTAGTTTTGGTCAATCTGCAATCTGAGACGTTTGAAATAATATTTCATTATGGGTTTAACTTGTATTCTTTTTCCCTGATTTCTAGTGAAGATGGGCATCACTTATATATCTGTTGGCCATTTAATTCTCTTCTTCAGCAAAATGCCCATTATCTTTTGCTCATTTTTCCATGAGTGGTTTCTTTTTTTCTAATGTGGAGTGGTTCTTTTTGTTATATGTATACTAATCCTTGTGGTTTATATGTGTTATAAGTAGCTCCTAAGTGGTGGCTTCTCTTTATTCTTAACTTCTGTACTCTTTTAAGTGCATACAGATTTTAAATTTTAATATATGTAAATGATGTATATATATGTACATATATGTATATATACATATATGTATATGTGTGTATATACATATATGTACATATATGTATATGTGCACATATGTATATATGTGTATATATACATATATGCACATATGTGTATATGTGATGTATATGTAAATATATGTAAATTTTAATATATGTAAAGGAAAAAGTTTTTCCTTTTTGATGGCACTTTTTTTGTTTCTGGTATAAAAATTCTTTCCTGAGATAAATATTGCAAAGTTTTTACTTTTTACATTTTCCAATCCCAGAATTTTTCTTTGTGTTTGGTATGTGGAAGGCCTCACTGTATTTTGTTGTATGTGGTTAATAATCCTCTCAGTACCAATTGTTAAATAGTCCATCAGTTCCCCGCTGATTGATCAATTCTAACATTAAGATGCACTTAATGTTCCAGCATTGAGTAATGTTTACCATAGTTTAAAAAAATATGTTGGCTAAATACCCATTGTCAGGTTAAGAACATTGTCTCCAGTTCTATGCTTGCTAAAGTTTTTTTTTTTTTTTTTTTTTTTTAATGAATGAGTATTGTATTTAAAGCTTTTTCTACATCTACGGAGGTAGTCATGGTTTTTCTCCTATAACCTATTAATGTGGTAAATTACATTCATTGATGTATTCATCTTAAACATCCTTGGATTCATTGGACAAACAGCATGATTTTATTTCAGATTTTGCAGTGGTGTTCATATTTGCAATCAGTATATAACTTTCTATCCTCATACTGTTCTTGTTTAGTTTTTGTGTCAGACTACTACTAATCACATAAAATGAGCTGGGGAACTTTTATATTCTCTGAAACTTTGTATATGATTAAGATGAATTCTTCTTTGATTATTTGGTAGAAATCACCTTTAAAAATATGAGCCTCGTGGGGTTTTTGTTTTGTTTTGGTGTGTATGGATATATCTGTAATTAATTGATTCAATTTCTTAAAGGTTAATAGAGCTCTAAAATTTCTATTTCTTCCTCAGTGATTTCAATCAGTTTTAGAAAAACATCATTTCTTCAAAGTTTCCAAATGTATTGTCATCGAAATTTCTCATTTTCTCATAAATATTTTTGTCTCTTGTTATGTTCATATTTGTATCTATGTGCCATTCTTGAAAATTGCTTATTAGTAGCTTTTTTCTTAAACAGTTTTGACAGAATGTATTATTATTTTTAAAAATTATAAGCCAGCTTTGGTTTTTTAAATTTTCTCTATATTTTTCTATTTCATTCATGTTTGTTCTTATCTTTATTGAATTTATTTTGCCTTATTTGAATTTATTCTGTTGTTGCTTTTCAAACTGTTGAGTTGACCACTCATTATTTTTTACTTCTTTTCTAATACAAACACTTCGGGTGATAATTTCCTTCTAAATACTACTGTAGAAGTATTCTATAAATCTTGATATATATTGTATTCATTATAGTACCCTTTGGATCATTTCTAATTTTCTGTATTTTTCTTCTTTGGCTTGAACTATTTAGAAGTGTTCAGTTTTCCAATTATATCAATTTTTAAAGTTTATCTTATTCCAGCTCATTTACATTGTTGAGAGGAGGGTAGCCCATATGAAACCAATTTTTGGCATTTATTTATGAGCTTTGTGGCAGGATTGGTGGTCTCTGTATTTGAGAAGAATGTGTTTTCTCCACTTTGGGATAGTAGGTATATATGCTCATTTGTTAAACTTATTAATCAGGTTGAAACAATCTGTTATGTCTGTAACAATTTGTCAGTCACTGCGTGAGAGGTACAGTAAACCTGAACACTCTATGGATTAGATTTAGCCTCACATGACAGAAAAAAATAAGTAACAGCTTAAGAAAGATAGTCTAGATTTCATTTATATGAAGGAGAACTCACATTCTATCCATGCCCAAGTGTCCAGGGCTGATGAAGTAGCTCCCGAGAGAGCCTGGAATATGGGATTTGGTTACTCCCTTCCTGTAGCCGGCAGGAATGGTGGCTTCTTCCCTCTGCTTCTGACTGACAGCCAGAGGCAGCTCCATTTTGCTAAGGAGGATGGTTGTGGGACTTATGGCCGAATGTGAGTGATACCAGAGTCCCATCTTTCTCCCGCACTAAGGAACCTTGTGTTCCCCACCAGGGAGGCATATTTTCACTGGATTCAAGTAGGATTTCATCCCACCTATATTTCAGCAATATTTATATCTTAGTTTTAGAATTTTTTCAACAAATGAAGGCCTCATTGTCCATACAGATTTGTCCAGAGGTCCAACAGACCCCTCTTCCCAGTGAACCCCCTTTTGTATTTTTCATGAGTTTACATAATTTTTTCTTTTCCCACCCATTCTTGTGACTTAACATTTCCTGTGATTCCCACCACCCTGATCCCTCACTGAGGCCTCTCGCAGCCAGTTGTCCCCATAATGCCATCTTCAGTGAACAGTCCATATTGAGTGGTATCACCAGCAGTCAAGTCCTTTGAACATGCTGTATGTTCTTGGATGCTTCTTGACATAGAATAAGATTTCTTTATTTTCAGTCAGATTTCAGACCAGTATTGTGTCTTTTTTTTCTTCATCTGTTATCTTAACACTTGTTTTAAGATGACATGATTATTTTGAGAAGGTATATCAAGAAGCTGGTATATGGTAAAATATTTTTAGCATATGTAAAATAGAAAACAGTTCTAGATTGAATGTTGATTCTATAACGTCTTTCCATAGATCAAGTTTAAAATGCGTGTGTATCTCCAAACTGGTGCAGCCACTCTGGAAAACAGTATGGAGTGTCCCTCAAAAAATTAAAAATAGAACTTCCCTACAACCCAGCTATTGCACTGCTAGGTATTTAACCAAAGGATACCAAAATGCTGATTTGAAGGGGCACATGCACCCCAGTGTTTATAGCAGCACTATTGACAATAGCCAAATTATGGAAAGAGTCCAAATGTCCATTGACTGATGAATGGATAAAGATGTGATGTGTGTGTATAATATAATATACATAATGTGTGTGTATAGGTGTGTATATTGTGTGTGGGTGTATATATATGTCTATATACACACATATATATAATGGAATATTTTTGGTGATCAAAAAGAATGAAATCTTGTCATTTGCAATAACGTGGGTGGAACTAGAGTATATTATGCTAAGCAAAATAAGTCAGAGAAAGACAAATATCATATGATTTCACTCATGTGAAATTTAAGAAAACATGAACATAGGGGAAGGGGAGCAAAAATAAGATAAAAACAGAGAGGGAGGCAAACCATAAGAGACTCTTAAATACAGAGAACAAACTGAGGGTTGCTGGAGGGGAGATGGATCGGGGGATGTGCTAAATGGGTGATGGGAATTAAGGAAGGCACTTGGGATGAGCACTGGGTGTTGTATGTAAGTGATGAATTGCTAAATTCTACTCCTGAAGTCATGATTACACCGTATGTTAACTAACTTGGATTTAATTTAAAAAAAAAAAAGAATTAACCTCTACAAAAAACTGTGTGTGTATCTCTCTCTAGAGAGAGAAAGGGAGTGGGAGAGAGGATGAATCTGTATTTATGAGAATTCTTTTTGGTAATAACAGCACCTATTATTGATGACTGCTTATGTGCCAGGCATGGTGCTTAGCATTGTATGCACATTAGTACCTTCTTCTCCTCCTGGCGCACGAAGCAGGCTACTTACCTCCATTTACAGATGAAGATCTGAGACGCTCAGTAATTTCCCCCCAGCAATACCTAGGTACCAGCGGACTGGACCCTCACTCGAAACCGAAGTCTGGCTGGTTCCTACTTGGGTATTTTGAATCACAGGCCAAGCCACTAAAACATTAACTCTGTATCTTTAGGTCTTCACTGAGTGGTCTTCTCACATCATCCTTTAGGCAGCATCAAGAGTCATTGGCAGCAGAGAGAGAGAGGCGGCGGCAGGAGAGAGAAGAAAGGTTGCAGAGAATAGAACGGGAAGAAAGGAACAAATTCAAGTAAGAGGAATTTCAAGACTCTCTAAATAATGGAAAATCGAAGTGCATGCCTTCGTGCTCTGTATGATGAATACTGGTGTGAAGGGTTTGATAGTAATATGTTTGCTTTAGATTCTGTCTCTGTTTTTAAGGAACTGTAAGACATTCCTGAAACGGACTAGCTCTGGCTTGTTATGGCCGTTTCCCTCTAACCATATGGCAGGAAGCACAGAAAGCCAGCCAAATACAATTAGGAGCTTGTGTATTTTTGGGGCCTCCATTATCTAAAACGGTCTTATCCAGGCCTTCCTGAAGACAGAGAGCCTAATTGTCTTAACTTAATTTGTCATTTCCCCCTAAAGCTACTCATGTTTTATTCATATTCCATTGGATGCCAAAAGAAAATGCATTTCCCACTTTCTGCTTTGCTCCTTGCTCCCTGTTGCAATCTTCAATGTATTTTTTTAAACAATAATCTCTCTTCCTATGGAGGAGAAAGCCATTCTGCCGATTACTCCCAGCCCATTATCCCACTGATCTCTTTGGTCTCCATCCAGCTCCCAGGCTGTGTTCCAGTCTCAGCCTGTCTGCCCCAGCTGAGTTCAATGTCACTCCGTTTCTCCTCCAGCCTGTGCACCTGTTCTCACCAACCTCCTGGTCAACCTCCTTCCACTTCTCCTTCTCCCCGCCAGCTCCGTGCTGTGCAGTGCTCTATGCAAAACACTTGCTGAGACCATCCTTACACATTTCGTTCCTTCTGCTCTTTTCTCGCATCCTCTCCCCCTCTTCATCGCTGCCTTTGTCACCGGCACAGTCATGGTTCCTAGACCTTCTGTGTTCTTTCTTGCTTTCCTTTCTCACCCCATCTTCACTTCCTGTTTCGTCAGTTTAGTTTCTTTGGCAAACAGTATCCCCTTTCAATGACTCCCATTTAAACCCACAAAGAATGTAAAGCAGTGTCAATAAGGATTTATAGGTTCTGTTACATTTTTCCAGGACCCAGGTAAGTATGAAATGGTCAAAATAGAAGCTGAGTTGTAAAGTTGCCTTAACTATAATTCACTATTACATGGCAACAAATATCCCAAGTCTGAGTGAAACGCTAATCTTGGCTTTTGTAAGGCTGGGTTAGTGGCTGGCACGAAGTCAACTTAACATCATTCCTCCACTGTGATTGCATAGCAGACCCTGAACTGTTGGACTTTTACCAAATTATATGTGGAAATGCCTGACCTGTATGCACCATTTCTCATGAGGTAACTCTGCGAGTCGTCACTTCTGGAAAGACCAATTTGTAAAACCACTGGAACAGGTGAAATCCTTCCTGGTCAGGGCTTTCTGAGAGTTTGCATAGTTTGCCACCAAATAGCAGCGGCGAATCTGACACAGCAGATTCAGAGCAGCGGCGAATCTGACACAGCAGATTCAGAGGATAGTTTGCACGTACAAGGATTTGGGCTGAAAACCTACTAAAACAGGGTGTCAGTTCAGGGGAAGATGGAGTCGGCACACTCCCTCCCATCTCTTCTGTGCCACTGAGTGCCACCCGAAGCTGTGGACAGACACACAGAGCTCTGAAGACTCTGAATTGTAAAAGGGAGCCAGTGAACTGGGGACAGAGGCTAGCATTCAGAGTTCCAAACCAGCGAGAGTTTACCCTTTTCTTTCCTCTTCATCACCTGGCGTGTCCTCAGAGGTACCCCCAAACCCAGAAGTGCGTACCAAGTGTGAACTGAAAGAGCTCTAAGAGAAGGCCTCTCTTTCTGAACTCAGGAGCAGAAAACGGAGTTCCTAAGAGTCAGAGACTGGAGAAATGTCCTGTATTTTCATATTTTTTTCCCCTTCTTCCCTACCCCAGTCTCCAAGCTGTATTATTACCGAAGCACAATGATGGCAGCAGTGTCCAGGCAGGTGCCTGAAACTCTGAGGGAGGGCACCCCTCCTCTGACCAAAGGAGCTGTGGTTCCAAGAGCACTAGGCAAATCGCCCTCGTTCTCTCTGCGTCCTGCTGTGCTGCCCTGGGTGCAGACGGAGTTACTCAAAGTATGCACCAGAGCATGGAAAATAAAGCCCAAGCTTTCTGGCTACAGGGCCAAGAGTGGAGACCCAAGGAAGCCGAGAAATTATAGGAAAGTCACAAAGGGTAGAGAAATTAAGAGAGCATTCTGGATTCATCTCCCAATTGTGCACATGTGGCTCAGCACTTCCAGAGCATACCACAGACTTTGAGAACTAAATACAGAGTGGACCGCCACTCAAGGTCCAGGACTGGCTACTGGGTGGTGCACACAAGGGCTCATTTTGAATAGCATTAAAAATATTTGAAAGCTGAGCTAATATTGGAGCCAGTGTCAGAACTGGCAGGCTGGACCTAACCCAGTTGATTGCCTGCTTAAAGAAAATAAGATTCTTCATAGAATTCAAGGAAGACCCAGAGTCTCATTTCAAGATATTTAAAATGTTCTGGATGCAATCCAGTGTAACGTGTCACAGAAAAAAACCACAAGGCTCTTAAAGGGGAAAGAGAATCAAAATGTGCTAACTGCAAAAGGACATAGATGTTATTATCAGACAAAGACTGTAAAGGAGCTACTATAAACATGTCCTAAGAAGTAAGGGCAAATACTTTTGAAACAAGTGAAAAAATAAGTCTCTGTAAAGAAATAGAAGCTGTAAAGAAGAACCAAGTGGAAATACATATAGCACTGAAAAATGCAGTAATCAAAATAAAAAATTCACTGGATGGAATCAATGGCAGAATGGAGATGAGAGAAAAGTCAGTAAACTTGAAGGTAGAACAACAGAAATTATCCAGTTTAAAAAATGAAGCATAACATTGGGAAAAAAACGTAGCGTATCAGGGACCTATAGAACAGTAACAAAATGCCTTGCATTCATATCATTGAAGCCCCAGAAGAATAGGACAAGAGTGCATTGTAACAAATACTAAGCTGTGCATTCATATGCTTGTGTGTCTAGGTACAGACCGTGCTTGTAACTATCCACTATTTGCTTTTCGTCCTGAGTGGGTCTCACTTCCCATGTAAGACACAGATCCTGGAAAAAAGAACCCTGTCCAAGAAGGAGTGCTGGTCAATCGTCAGGACAGACCACATACAACTATTAATTATGATGACTTTAGTTCCAGCCTGAAAGTCTGAGGATGTGAATGAAACGAATTTCGAAAAAGGAAATAGTAATTCAGCCATTTATTGATTTAAGTTATTTGTACTTCTTTTGTTTTTTTCCCTTGGAGAGCATCCTTACCTGTTCTTATTTTTGTTGAATATGATTTTAAGATTCCTGGGTTATGGGACATATTATTTCTAATGTGGAAGGTGATGAGGATGAGTGCTCATAAATGCTAACAAATCTGGGTCTTTGTTTCTTTTTCTCCGTCTCCTAAGCTGCTTTAGTTGCTTTGACCTACTGTCCCTTTATATCCTGTTACCAGTGCATGGGGGGGGGGGGCGGGTAGAATACTTAAGCTACATTGTGATGTCCAGTTTAGGAAGCCACGAAGTCATAATTTTTCAGAAAAATAAGTGGTCCACTGAGAAGTTGCTGATCCTAAGTCTTAAACTTAGATTCAAGCTGGAATCTCATCAGCAGGAGCAGAGCAACAAACGTGGGAAGTGGACAAAAGTTGGGCATCTCACGAGTGCAGACAAGAGAATGTACAAAGCAAGAGTTTCCCATGATCACTGCGTAGGGATGGAGAGGAAGAATCCTGCACTGTGGCATGAATGTCCAAACTGCAGAGTGCAACACAAAATGGCCTAGATACCTGGACCCACCTAGATTTAATCCTTGAGATGAAAATTGTGGAGCTAGCAGGACTTGATTGGACGTTAATCATCTCTGAAAGCTATTGCTTGCTTGCAGTTGCCGTATTTTATTTATGTATTGTTTCACCTTTTAAAAAACTTTTTCGCCTCCTCTCTCACCCATATACCTAAATTCTTCTTTCTTTAACTTGTAGGATTTCCCATGTTTTCATCCCTGTGATTCGATAGGAAATCCATTGCATTTAGTAGTTTGAAAGGGTAGCCTTTATATATATATATATTTTTTAATCCAGCACAACCACTTTCCATTTCTGAGGCAACAGTCTTTCATGAAACACTAATAATTTCTTGGCAATTTCATGAGCATCTAATTCTGTTCTTTTCCTTCCCTATTTTGTTTCTTCTGCATTTTTCTGTTAGCCGAGAGTATTTAGACAAAAGAGAGGAGCAAAGACAAGCAAGAGAAGAAAGGTTTGTATATATTTTCTTTCCCATTGTAACCAAATGGCACTTGACTTTGCACTCTTAACCAAGCATGCTAAGAGAATTGTTAATTAAAATAGCTCACTCAAGTCACCTAAGACTTTGGGTAACTGGTATTTTGTGGAATAGGATGCCCTAGTTATCTACGTTTTCCAAGAAAGTACAGACTTAGTAATTAGTGCCATTGTGGTGTGAAATGTATGTCTGTTCCTCCATACTCTTCACCAAATGAGGACGTTAGTTTAGCATACTGACATATGGTATATATTTTAAATACCCTGCACGACCACTGCTGAGTCTGGGCTACGTGTCCCTACTGTGTGCTTCCAGGTCACGCATTCCTTTAACAAATATTTGAACACACAAACCATGCCAGGCGCTGGCTGAGGTGCCAGACATTCCTGAGACTCGTACACGATGTGCCTGATCACTTACTTTGTCTCCCTACTGAACTATACTCAGTTCCTGGATGGCAGGAACCATGTCTTGTTTTCCTGGTTGTCCCAGTGCCCTCCACAGTGCTTGGCACATAGTAGGCACTTAAGAAGGAGGTATGTAATAAAGGAGCAAATGAACCAACAGCTTTACTTAAAATACTTAAGCTGTAAGCTATTTTATTTTTTCAAATCACTAAAATATACACAGTGAATATATTCCGTGTCTGATAAACTTAGGTCACCAAAAGAAACCGTTTTTTGGAAGTAAACCAGCAAAAGGCAAGTTTTTACCCTGTAGCACCATAGCCTGCAGTTATTCCCTCTACCACCAGATGGCGATACTACATGGAGCAATGGAAAGGCTGATTTTCCTACTAGAGCCAGTTGGGAACCTCACAATCTGAACTATGCCAATAAGTGGAACTTTGCTGAGTTTTCTTAGACACCTTCAGCTAAATAGTTCAAGACAGTCTGAGGACAAGAAAAGTTCAGTCTGTCTGTGTTCAATTAAAAAATTAGATGCTTAGGCCAGCCTTATAAACAAAACTATGGCATTGCTTTAATTCCAGTGTTTTATTAGATTATTGCCACCATAATAACCAGTGGTGGCCAGCAAATTTAGAGTGGAAGAAATAAGAAACTTCTATTTCTCTAATGAATACCTGTTTTTGACATTGGGGGCATAGACTTTGACTGAAAATGCTGTCGACTTCATGTCCAGGCTTAAGAAACCAAATTTTATTTTAGTTTTTAGCTTTCCCTCCAGATTCTGCATTTTTTTTTTTAACTTTGGACAGTTTGACTGTTATGTTCTGTCTCCACAAGCAAGGCTTTAAAGCTTCTGAGAAGATCTCAAGGTCCAGACTGACCTCAAAATTGTCCCAAACCACTGAAGTCTACCTCTTTCTGGATAGCAATCACTGATTTTTTCACCAAAGCATAGCATCACTTAGGCCTGGAAGACCTGTGTAGAGAGAGAGGTGTTTGCCGCTCCTCTCCTGTCACCTCTTGTTCTGACCTCAGTCCTTGCCCTATGTCACCAATCTGCCTGGGGCTTCTTCGCTGGTGCAGGGGTGGCCTCTCCGTGGCCTCATGTGGGCCCCATCTCTGTTTACATGGAGGATTGTGGAAGCAGCCAAGAATTTCCCTTTAGTTTGGACCAGCCACTTTTCTTGATTAGTTTGCTTCTTGAATTACCTGGTGAAGATGGGAGAGAGGGTATAAACTTTTCCCCTGTTTGGAAAGCTGTTGGGTTCCTGGCAGACCAGGAATAGATAAGATTTCCAAGTATAATGGGATTCAGAAATGGATGGGGTAACTGGAGATCAGAGGTGGAAAGAGCTTCAGAAGGAAGAGGGCTCCCTCTAGAAACTCTTCAAGGTAGACCCAGGTGTGTTTGTTGGGTCCCATGTCTCTTTCTCGAAATGCAGTGACTCAGATAAAAATGGCCAGAATCACAGCAGATGGTTTTTTAAGGTTTGTGTCATCCAGTGTAGCAAGATGAGTGTGGTTTTGCTATTTTGAAGTGTAAAGGCTATCCAGTCATGTTTGATTTCATTTTGATTTATTTTGTATTATCTCATTCCAGCATTTGAGGCAAACTAGTTTATGGACAATGGTGCAGATCCAGAGTAAGATTCTGGTGAGGTGCTGCTTCTTCTTTAACATTAGAAGAAAGGCTTTATCTGATCATGATTCAGTGACATTCACAAATAAATTTTTTTTAACGTTTATTTATTTTTGAGACAGAGACAGAGCATGAACAGGGGAGGGTCAGAGAGAGAGGGAGACACAGAATCTGAAACAGGCTCCAGGCTCTGAGCAGTCAGCACAGAGCCCGACGTGGGGCTCGAACTCACGGACCGCAAGATCATAACCTGAGCCGAAGTCGAACGCTTAACCGACCGAGCCACCCAGGCGCCCCTCACAAATAATTTTTTAAGGGAATAGTAAGGAATGAGATCCAGGCTGAGGCTAGGGGTGGGGTTGGGGTAGGGTCAGGGCAAGGATTTGTCTCAGGGGGATGGCATAGGAAATGCCTATGGCAGGCAGGGGTTATGGGAAAGAGTGCAAGGGGAAGGTCAGGACTAGGCTAGGATTTGGGAAATTATGCATGAAAGTGATCAATGAAGCAGTAAGAGAGGATTCTGAGCATTGCTTAACTGGTCTGAGGACAGAATAGAACTTGGAAGGAGTCAGATTTTGGTTTAATGTAAGGAAGAGTTCCCAAGTAGAAGAGTGGCAGGAAAAGTTATCAGTAAGTAGGTTTAGTTAATGTAAAATCAAACAGAGTTTCTATAGGGCCCTGGGGAACGACATCCAAGCCCGTATATGCTCCCTCGGCTGTAACACTAGCCCTGCAGCCCACCACCTTCGTGGATGTGTGAATTCATTCAAAAGGTTTGTTTGCCTATCTCTCCCACTGAACTGTGAGCTCCATGGGGCGGGGGGAGGGGGTGTTTATTATTAAATCTCTAGTACCTACTGCAGCACTTAGCACATGACAGGCACTCCACAAATGTTCAATAAATAATGAAAAGATGAATGAATAAACAAAAGATATGGGCAGAGATGGGATAAATGGGAGTGTTTAGGTGAAAGTAGGAAAAGTGAAAAGTCTTTTCTTAAGGCTGTGGCCTGTGGATAGAAAACCCAGTGCTTTGCATACAGGAAGCTTCAGGAGAGTCTCAGCTGGGGGTTGTGTTGCAAAGCCACAGGGACGTAGGACCCTCATTTCGTGGGCTGCTAGGCTCCAGGGGGAGTAGGTACTGTTGGGCCCCTAAGTGCACTTAGAGTCTGTCTGTAAGACAAGGTTGTGATATAGGGCAAGCTTCCTCCCCAGGAACTGCCAGAGGTTGACATGGGTCAGGAGAGGTTGCTAAGCTGTGAAGCTCTAAATGCCCGGTGGTCTGGCTCTTCCCAGGCATGCCAGTCTCCCCTCACCACTCCGGCCCATTGCAGATGGCCACTGGCACTGCTTTTTCCACAAAGATTTACTGACAATTGACCTTGGTGCCCCTCCCCCATCCCTGCTGTATTTTAAAGTCTTTATAACTGTGGCAAAATACACAGAAGATCAAGTTTACCATTTTAAGCGTGCAATTCAGTAGTGTTAGGTATGTTCACATTGTTGTGTGGCCCGTCTCTGGCATTCATTTCATCTTGTAAAAGAAACTTTCCACCCATCAAACAAGTCCTCAGGCCCCCTCCCCTGCCATTTTTATCTACCAGATAAACATCCTCAGGAGAATTCCTATGAAATCCTTGACTCTTCCCATGTCCCCCAGATCCTTGAGGATGACATCTAGGAGGTGAAGGGTGTGCAGGAAGCCTTGGAGTCGTATCCAGACTCTGAAGGAATAACCCCTGGAGTCCCCCAGAAAGTGAAGTGAAATCTCTGCCCACACATACCTGCCAGTCTGGCTGCCCACAGGGAAGGGTACCGAGGGGCCAGGGCTGGATCACCTGAAATGAAGGTCATAAATGGATTGTCCTCTTGGCCTGAAGCCTTGGGCCTATGCAGGTCCCCTTGATTGCACACCCTCCCTTGCCTGCCCCTTTCTCCTGTCACAGAAGGCTCGGACTCAGCGTGGGGATGCCTCACAAGCTCCTCCTGGGCTCACGGCATTCCTGGCCTCGACTGTGCCACCATCTCGTTTAGAACATGCCTCCTGTTGGGATTCTGACTCTTGCCTTCAAGGTCACTTTCTTCCAAGATTCCATAGCCAGGTGGTTTTCCTTGCTGGTCCAGATTAAGTTCAGAAATACCTTCCTTTTGTCACCTCTCCTACCTTTTGAGAGGTGACATTGCTGACAAGAGAAGTCCAGAGTTCCTTCGCCCCATAACCGTGAGGCTCTCCAAACCTCGCCCAGACGTATGTGTATGCAGACCCCTCACGCATTTTTTCTCAGAGATTCACCATGAAAGTAAGCTCCTTCCCTAGGTAGTTGAAATAGATGCGTCGGCCACCCTCGGCCCCCGCTGCTGCGGGTAGACCCCTGCAGCAAGGTGCCGCCTTGCGGGTTCCTCACCGCATGCCTTGCCTGCTTCCCCTGGGCCCGGCAAGTGCAAGGCGCCAAGGGAAAGAACAAAGGATGGTAATCTTCTGTTCTCAGAAATTCTATTATCTGCTTGTTGAGAACAGACACACACATGTGAAAAGATGACTAAATATGCCAGGCAGTAAATGTAAAATGCCATCTGAGTTGAATGGACTACATATCCGACATGAGTTCAGAGGCAAGGCTAAGATCACTTCCAGCTGTGGTGGTCAAGGCAGGCTTCGCAGAGGGAGACACGCGTGCGAGCCCGGCCTGCGGGGCAGATTGCCTCGGGCCTGGCAGGGAGCAGGGGTACCCGTGGCAGACGTTGGGGAGCCACGCCCACATTAAGGATGCATGAAGAAATGCATGCTTTTTAAATGCATCCTTTTTAAGGGTTTCATATATATGCTCTGCCTTTCTTGGGCGCGTGAATCCGGAATGCCGTGTGTGGTGGGGGCTTTGGTGGGCTAGGGTTGGGGGGGCCTGCCCACCGGGAGGGACTGAAGAAGCAGTGAATCCCGATGGATCTGAGTGACGGTCTTGAATAACCGGTCTCAGAGTTTAGTGGTTGGTGAGACAGAAACCTGCTACAGCTGAATTCATAAATTCACTTCTGAACAAATAATGGTGGGTAAAATTAGCAGACATCTGGAAGAGGCACATATTTCAAAGTTATTTTGGTCTGATCTATAAAGCACACTATGAGGAATATGATTGGTAGCTGGTCTTAATAAACAGTTAGTGGGTTCTGCCTGCCTGAAATGCAAAACAGATGTATCTTTGTTCTTTTAAACTGACTTTGATGAATAAACTATATGTGACGTCAGGTCCAAGCTATTGGATGTCTGAGTCCTACTCAGAAATATTTTAGAATATAAAAAAGTTTCCATGGTCGACACTGGGAGAACAAAGCAAATTCCAGTCGCGTTGCTGTTAGCGTTGAAGCAGGTTCAGAAATTCAGAGAGGCCTCCGTCCAGCAACCCCTTTCGGTATTTTGGGGGCATTGTTTCTCTCCCCCACACCGAGGCGCCCTCCCATTTCACAGCTGCAAGCTCTGAGTGCGTGTGGTTTTCAGCTGTCACTGTTGGGGCTTTGTAATGGGCATTATTGCTGTTTTGCTTATTTGTACACATTTCCTAAAAGAGCAAAGTAGGATTCTGCAGCAGTGATCCAGTCCCTGGAGACTGTGTGATGTTGCCATTTCTCCCAATTTGTTTGGTTATGAATGATGCGGGGATTTTAATCATTAGCATCTTGGCTTCGCTGGCTGTTTTTGGCAGACTGGTCCTCCAGCCAGCCCTGTGCTGTGCTCTGTGCATCAGGAAACCAGCTCACTCTGCAGGTGTTTCATCCATAAACAAGCATCGGCCACGGGCTCCTCTTTCTTTTTACGGAAACCCTTTGGAATTTAACTTTCAGATACAAATACTTGGAGCAGTTGGCAGCCGAGGCGCACGAGAGAGAAGTGAGAAGCCGGAGCGCGAGCCGGGGCAGAGGTGACCTCTCCTTGGACCTGACCTCCCCGGCGGCCCCTGCCTCCCCCACCCCTCTGAGCCATAGCTCTCCTTCTCTAGACTCACAAGAGGCTCTTGCAGCATCATCCTCTTCTCTGGGAACATCTCAGCATCCCCAAGGTGAGTGCTGGGAGAGCAGAGGGAAATTAATGTTAGGCTTCTGGGAAGTAGGAACCATTACTACGTGCAAACTAGTACTGAGGGGCAACTAAGGGTAAACTCAGGGCGACTTCACTGCACTGATAAATTAGATGCCTTGAGAGCCACTTCTGTTAAAGCAGAATTGTGTATAATGGTTGTCAATGCATGGTCATTGAGAAGGAAGAATATTAAAAATAAGGCTTACTTTGCCATTGCTTTCTAAATCACAGGGTATTAACTTAGTACCCTGTAATTTGGACATTATTTATTTATTGGGTCTGCCCAATAAAGTGACCACTTTAAAATGTTCTTGCCCTAGGAATTGTCGGTCTGTTTTAAATTAAACTGATGGAGAATAAAATTAATCAAAGCCAGCAGAAAAAAAAAAATGTGGATCTGGTGGAAATAGAAATGTTGAAGAAGAAAAAAAGGAATATAGTAACGATTACTGGCACGTGGTGTGGCTGTAGATGCTTGTGTGCAGACAGAAAGGCTCTCGCTGGGGAAATTGTCTGTCATCTTAGCTTTATTTGGAGAGAAACAATATTGTACATTGCAGCCGGGGAGCATCAGCTGTTTTCCCGATTGCCCTGAGAATGGTGGGACCGTTTTCTTTCACATTAACAGAGACGATGGGTCTTGGGCACTGGCGTCTACAGTGCGTGTTGACGAGCCTGCAGCTAGCACTGTTCAATTTAACCGAGTGTTATGGCTTGCAGCCTGACCAAAACTTAGCCAACTGAAGACAACAGAGACGCTCAACTTTTAACTCTCGGAGGGCTGACTAAATATGGCGTAAAGCTTAATTTCAACAAGGCAGGACTGCATGACCTCAGCAGAACTGGATGTAACGGAACAATCTTGTCTGTCCAATTCTCCGCTGGCTCTCCGAGCCTCAGGGCTCATTCTGCAGAAGCGGGCTGGCTTCGCCACAGCTTTCCATCATGTCCAGTTCCTGCTGGTCCCTGAGCCATGGAAGATTGTCCCAGGCAGATGGCTCGGTCATAGATGAGTAATGTCGGTCTTAAAATACTGAGACTCTGAGAATCAAGAAAACAGACTGTGCTTTGACAGCTCTGTGCTTTCCAGACCCTGCCTGGTATCCTTGCTCTATCTAAATTGTGGTATTTCCAGAGGCGATACGAAAAACATTCCCCTGCAAAGCGACGGTTCAGCACTTAATCTTGGAACTTTTAACTCTAAGAGTCGTACCCACTCTTGTTTCCAGAATGGTTGTCTAAACTGTGAAATACAGAAGGTCCCCAGGCTGAGAGAGAAGTGTCAGTATCTATAAATATCGCTTGTCCTCCAAGCTTTTAGTCTCCTTGATGTTTGTGACAAAAAGACAGTTCCTCAAGTATTTTGTCCAGCTATGATCAAACTTGAGGCTGTTCTATCCAATTAAATGGGCAGAATATTTGAAACTCCAGTAAGAACACAGAAAACACTTATTTGGGGTATATGCAATATGCATTGGGGGGAAATAAAGTTATTTATGTATGCTTTCAGAGAGATAAAGAGTACATGTCATTTTCCTCTATGGAGAAGGGATTAGTAGAGACTGAGAGAATGTTTGGCTGAAATCACCATGCGAGCATCTGAAATAGGAATACTGGGCTTGAACTGAGACACGATTACAAATTAATGAAATAGCACTGTGTGATGTTTGGGTTGTTTAAAAAAAAAAAGCAGGGGTTCTTGTGGAATCTACAAGAGGTGTTCATCATAGGTTAAATAATTATCCAAAGCAGTTGGAATCAGCAAAGTAATCTGATGTCTATGTCCTAATACCTAGCTGAATTATACAATTAGAAATTTTAAACGTATAAGAAGACATGCTATGAGAGGATTGTCTCCGAAAGGTGCTGAGACTTCCTTCTGACTTGGACACCTTTGCCCTATGACAGAAGTACAATGATGGAATGACCTTTTTTTTTTTTTTTTCAGCCTGGCTTGTTATTCTTCTTTGAAACATTCTGCCAGCATCCCATTAATAATCTCTTCTTTTTTACCAGGCCCCATTTTTAAATGCTCGAAGGCATTTTTTTGCTTAGCCCTAACATTTACAACGTCACAACATCTGGGGGAAGAATAAAAAAATATAATCACACATCCAGATGTTTGTCCTGCTCCAAACACCTGGCACTATGTGGTCCAAATGTGCCAGGGGTTGACTCGCTTTTTCATTCTCTCTGCTTGTGGAATCATACGATGATAATCTTCACTTTTCTGTCATGCTCTGCCCCTTCCTCCCAAATGCTACTATTTAACACCCACTCGAGCAACTGAGTAAATGGGGGAGATTGGGGGTAGAACCCACTTTTAACCGTCAACCTAGCCATTTATCAGGGCATCGTGGTACCCCAGTATTTGTGGTGGCGTGCACATTAACGCCACATGATCCCTTTGCTTCTACCCTTTCCCCAATATCTGCATAAATCGCAGCCTACCTTTCAGAGTTGTATTTTCAAAGAAAAGGAAAAACAGCTATTTGTTACTGAGTTATATATATTTCAGGATTAAAGGTCACTTTATAAGTTCTTTTATTGAAACTCCTTGCTTGGATTCTGGATAATTTTTAATAGCAGAAGATAGGAAAACATTAAAAACTTCTTTACCTTTGCCCTTACAAAATATATTTCAAAAGAAGGGTAAATGTGAAAAGACCAATAGCATTATGTGCTATCGAGTGAGAACTTTCAGCCAAAAACCTTCCCAGCTAAATCTGCTGTAACTTTTGTATAAATTATGCCACTACCCCCACCATCAAGTCAATGTGTGCTTGAATTATTTTTCCATCTGGCCCTCTTGTGGCTCCTAGCAGATGTTTGTCCCAATACTGCCTAGACTGGTGATGGTCGGAGTATTTTTCCTCTGTGTGAAACTACCAGGCCCAAGTGAGGGACAAACACATGCATGTGTTCTCCTTTGCACTGGGCTGCAATTAATGGAGACATGTTACCCCAATTTAGGGAAACATGAAGGGCCTCTCTCTCCATCCATTGCTTTAATTAGCCTTTCCTTATTTTCACTGAGCCCTGATGGCATACATCAGAATATCTCACCAGTTTATTTCCTGTTACTTTAAGAAACCGATGTGTCAGGAAATAAGTTATTTTTGTTAATTAGAGGAAAAGGTGCAGTATTCTTACTGGAATTGAATTCTATGATTTGACTCTTGGGGAAGTTTCTCTGAGGAGTAAAAACAATAATCTGTGTACCCACAAGTGAAGTCATTTTAGCAAAGTAACCTATTATCCCAGTGGGTGTCAGATCCGGGGAGCCTATTTCATGGAAACAGAATGGAGAAACCATTCATCTCAAAACCAGGTGTTGATGACGGTCCCTGCAGGGTATCCCTGTTAGGAACTGCCTTCCTCGGAGGCTAGAGCTGTGTGGCTTTCCTGCCCCCTGGCTGGCACACCTGGGTCCATCCTAAGGCTTAGTGGAGAGAAATTACCTTTCCTATTAGAAAGCAGCTGCTGTCAAGCACTTATAAGTGGCTTTTACCCACTAATGCAGCCAGGAAGGCTACATACTGGCTAGATTATTTTTCTTATTTTTAGCTCAGTTGTCTCTATATTGCACACAGAAGTAATACTTTAGAGATGCATTTAAAATTTTTACCATGCTATATTAACTTTATGTCAGGGAAAAATAAGTTCATTGGTGATTTTTTTCTACCTGTACCTGGATTCCTAGATTATTTCCAAATATCTTACTGTTGGGCCTTGGAGATACAAAATATGACTGATGTGGCCATGGCCTACTCACCAGTATTCACTCAGAGGCATTACAGAAATTATTGACCTGCTGAACGGATTATTTTCTCTCACAGATCCAAGCATATAAAGTGCCGGTAACTAGGACTATTCCTCTAGCTTCCTTACCCTCTCACCTAGAAGTAAAATGTAGCTGTATAGTAATATCATGAAATGTTCTGCTGGTTTAAATGAATGATCATTTTTCACGTGGGCGTCATTCATCATCACAGCTGTTGTCATTGTTCCTAGCCATTGACTGAGCACCTTTGTCACCTTCCTTGTGTGACATGTTTTGAGTCTCCTTCAGGTGTAGACACTCTCCTAAGTTACCCAATCCTCGTGGCAGAAATCAGAAACATCTGGTATCCTGTTTCCAACTGGCACAGTAGCAATGGAATATCATCAGTCATCAGCCTTATGCATGCTGGTTCCCTTGCATAAAGCTTTTGGACACCTCCAGTCCAGTATTTCACAAATTGGCAGGAAACTAGATTCCTGTGGTTCTGTGACTCAGGATGGCCCCACCTCCCCACACCTCACCTGACTGCTGCTACTTGATGCCATTTGGTCAGTGAGACAAAATCTCTCAGGAACTCTACCCAAGGCCAAGGCACCACCTGCTACACCTGCCATGGAATGGCTTTAAGAGCCTTTGCAAATCATTGGATTTTCCTGCCTTGCTTTTTCTCAGTCTCTAAAAATGGAAAAGGACAAAACTTTCCCTTTTTTCTCTTATAGAAAATGACAGTTGCCTGCAGTGTGTTTTCATGCACCGTATTTTATTTTATCTTATTTTACTTTATTTTATGTTATGTTATTTTATTTATTTTTGAAGTGGGGGAGGGGTGGAGATAAAGAGAGAGTCCCAAGCAGGCTCTGCACTGTTAGCTCAGAACCTGACACAGGGTTTGAACTCAAACTATGAGATCATAACCTGAGCCGAAACCAAGAGTCAGATGCTTAACCGACTGAGCCACCCAGGCACTCCTCATGCACCATATTTTAAAACAGTTTTGAATCCTTTTGGAGTAAACCAAATATGAATCTTAAGTGTGCTTAAGTAAAGACAAGGTACACAATGGTGTTGGAATAGTTGTTAAAGAGCAGTATTAGGTGATCAACATGGTACTTTCATAGGTGGCAATTAGGTATCAAAAACTCCAAAGGGTCTAAGGCTTGACTTGACTTTTAGGTTAGTAAGTCAGCCTGCCACAATTTTGTGGATGTGGGCACAAGACATGAAACTCCAGGGTCAGAGACAACAGACTTTGTTACTCATAGCAATAGTAGTAGCCAGAGTATCAGCATTTGTGCCATTTCTCCAAGCCCCAGTTCCTGCAAGGTGATGTGAATAGGCCCAAGTGTTAGCTTGGTATGATAGCTGCATACACAGAGAGGAACCTTGAGCTTGGGGACCCCAAATCTTTTATGTTGGGCAGTAAATCTGTCTTCCCTTTGTCCCAGAGAGAGACATTATTTTTATCACAGTAAGCTATAAACCAACCAGTCTATTGCTCCAGGGGGAGACAAGGTCTCTGTCTTCCACAGCTATTTGCTATGCACACATCCTTGGATATCCCAGAATAAAGACTGTCACTGTCTCTGCTTATAAGACTGCAGAAACACAAGAGACCCCTGGAGAATTGTTTCCAAGCATTGGATTATAATGGTGTGTAACCAACATTTACAAATTTGCATCTTAAAATCTGTTTAATGGAAACGAAGTATTCAACTTTAGAACAGAAATTAGCTTGTTTGATCTTACTTGACAAAAAGAACATCAGGTATTGCAAGACACAGCCTGGAGCAGGCTCCGGGGGTTAATGAGCTTGTCTTCCTCTGGAGGTGCTAAAAGGGAATCTGGAAAGACATCAGTGCCTTTCATCCGAAGTGGGAGCCTTGGGTAAATGCTCTCAGGGACATTCAGGAGACCTCCACAAGTAGGGACATTGAGCATCCTTCAGTGTGGTACTTTGAATTTCCAGAGTCATTGACTATGAACTGGGAAATAACAAAGAAGAATAACTACCTGGTTCCTTCTAGCATTCTTATCTGTGGTCAAGACCTTGATCACCACTCTGCCATCTCCACTTTTCCTTCCAGCACCCCTGCCCCCAACTCTCCCCACCCCTACCTTTCCCCCACCCTCATAAGGCGTTTGTGCAAAATGGTACACTGCTTACAGTGTGGCAGAATAATCACAAATTAGCTTTCCAGTCCCTATAAGTATGCTTTTTCTTTTTTTTTCCAGAAGGTTTCCCTTTATTATTTTTTTAAATACAATTTATTGTCAAATTGGTTTCCATACAATACCCAGTGCTCATCCTGACAAGTGCCTTCCTCCCTGCCCATCACCCACTTTCCCCTCTCCCACACCCCCCATCTACCCTTAGTTCTCAGTCCTTAAGAGTCTCTTATGGTTTGCCTCCCTCCCTCTCTTTTTTTTCCCCTTCCCCTCGCCTATGGGCTTCTGTTAAGTTTCTCAGGATCCACATATGAGTGAAAACGTATCTGTCTTTCTCTGCCTGACTTATTTCACTTAGCATAATACCCTCCAGCTCTATCCACGTTACTGCAAATGGCCAGATTTCATTCTTTCTCATTGCCAAGTAGTATTCCATTGTATATATAAACTACACCTTCTTTATCCATTCGTCAGTTGATGGACATTTAGGCTCTTTCCATAATTTGGCTATTGTTAAAAGTGCTGCTATAAACATTGGGGTACATGTGCCCCTATGCATCAGCACTTCTGTATCCTTTGGGTAGATTCCTAGCAGTGCTATTGCTGGGTCATAGGATACATCTATTTTTAATTTTTTGAGGAACCTCTGCACTGTTTTCCAGAGCAGCTGCACCAGTTTGCATTCCCACCAGCAGTGCAAGAGGGTTCTCGTTTCTCCACATCCTCGCCAGCATCTATAGTCTCCTGATTTGTTCATTTTAGCCACTCTGACCGGCGTGAGGTGATATCTCATTGTAGTCTTGATTTGTCTTTCCCTGATGATGAGTGACGTTGAGCATCTTTTCATGTGCCTGTTGGCCATCTGGATGTCTTCTTTGGAAAAGTGTCTACTCATGTCTTCTGCCCATTTCCTCACTGGTTTATTTGTTTTTCGGGTGTGGAGTTTGTTGAGCTCTTTATAGATTTTAGATACTAACCCTTTATCTGACACATCTCCAAAGGCAAGGGAATTAAAAGCAAAAATGAACTATTGGGACCTCATCAAGATAAAAAGCTGCTGTACTGCCTAAGTATGCTTTTTCAAGAGAACTCTTGGGGTCAGTGACCCTGCAAGGCATCTTATCTGCTTCTGAACAGGACATGAATATTTAGAGCCCTCTGAGGCTGGAACATCTGAGAAAGCTGCCTCCACCAGATACATTTGGAAGTTCCAGTAGATTTTTGTTGACTTTTCTGATCGAGCAGCTCTTGGTCCTTATGTATCCTCTAGATAATCTCCAGACTCAGTGTATTATTTGGCTTTCATATTTTCTGCATTTCTCATCAGTATTTTCTCATCTTTTATCTCAGTCTTTCTCATCAGTTTGTTTCAGTCTTCTTACTGACTCTTCTTCTGCCTGACCCTCAAGTATTGGTTTTTTCCAAGGGTCCTTTCCTAGCAACCTTCTGTTTTTATGCCTAATCTGTGCCTGTTTTCTCACATCCTCACCTGTGATGTTTAACTACCTACCGTGTGATAAAAATCGCCAGATCTGTATCTCCAGCCTTGGCCTTCTTGAGCTCAGGACACATGTATCTAACCTCCTTAGACATCAGTATCTACTCCTCAGACATGTCACACTCAATAGGTATCAGTTTGGGACATTCAGATGGGAGGGTCACCTGTCTCTCACCTGTAAAATCCCTACCCCCTAAACCTGCTTATACCTTCCAGTCCTCATCTATTTTAGACCATATCTCTTGGCCTAGTCATTTAAGCTGGAAGCATGCCTGTAATTTTTGACTCCTCCCTCAATGCTCACACCTGTATGCAGTCAATCACCTAGTGTTTATGGCTTCCTTTCTCTCAACTCAGCCCTCCCCATTGCCACTGCTTTAGTCCACGTCTTAACCATCTCTCATCTGGACCATTTCAGTAACTTCTAATAGACCTCACATCTTCCAGCTTCTTATTAGCAACCCAATCCCCCCCCCTCCAAAAAAATCCTATCTATACCTTGTTTTAAACAGCTCTAGTGGCTGTCCATTATCTATAGAAAAAAGGTAAGACCTTTTACAGCACTCAAGACTTTGGTTATCCACTCCCTACAACCAGTCTTTTACCTCCACAACCACCCCTACATGTTATGTTCCATCAGCATCAAACCACTGTCAGTACCTGAAAGGTGCTCTGTTTTCTCACATGTGCTCTGTGCTTGAGAGCCCTTTTCCACTGGGTGCCCAATGGACTCTTATCCATCTTACCCATCTAGTTGAAGGATCTTCTCTAAAGTCATCTTTGATTCCTCTTTTGTATTTCCCTTACATCTTGTACATACCAAGGATACAGGGGCTTATCTCACTGAATAGTCAATAAATGGTACCCCGTCCTCCTCCACTTTGTGTTTCCCAGAGGAGAGCCCATGCCTGCACTCACCTTTGTTATCTCCCAATGCTTGGAGCGGAATAGACATTCAGTAAACGTTTTATGAGCTAGAATGAACAAACAGCATGAAAAAAAGAAGGCAGACACATTACTCTATAGAGACAGCTATTTCCCCTATACCCAGACATTTATTACATGGATCATGATGGAGGACACATATTTGACAATATAGGCCACTCTATAAAGACCAAAGAATAGATGGTGGTTTAATGTAGAAAGGGAACTTTTACAGAAAGTTGACATTATGTGGGCCATTTCCTTCTGAGAATCTAACACTAAAAGAGGAAGAAAAGTTAGAGGATGATTCTTGATAAATTGATAGTTAAGATATTTATTCAACCACCTATTAAAATACCCCTTAAGTGGATCTTTCTCCATTTTTTTGTGAATTAATTTGCTAACAAGTTCAGATCAACTGAGATATTGACTAAGTGGATTATTGACTAGGTATAAATGAAGAAGAGTCAACTGTTTGGTGTGTGAATATAAAAGTAAGGTTTCTGGTGTATCCCGGTTGTAGGCCACCTGGTTCTGCTTAGGCTTGGTCAGACTCTCCTGGCAAGAAGATCTAATATTTTCTTTAGATATTAGTTGTTTTGATATCATAATGTCTCTTGGCTAGACCACTTTATCTTGAAAAATATTCAGGGAAGATATTTTTTCACATCTGACTTCCTGATGCCTAGCATAGTGCCTGGCATATCAATAAATATTGCTGGAATGAATGAGTGTTGCTACTAATTACATTAGAACATTTAATTACATTAGGACCATCTAACATGTAATTAAAAGTAACTAGATGCTGCTAAGCCTGAAAAAGTGAATTAAGAAAAAACCTCAAGTTCACTCCATTTATTTGCTAGCTGTTCTTACCCGGGACTATCCATTTTAGTGCTAGTGTATACTTTCCAAAATCACTGTTTTGTTTTGATGTCATTGATATTCTTGTCTGGGACTTGACAAGCACTAGAGGTGCTCTTGAAATGCATTGCCAGTTTGGAATTAGACCATGTCTTCATCCTTGAGGAAAGACTTGTCTTCCTATGTGCTCTTGTAAGAAAATGAGCATGTAGTTAACTCAGGAGCTCTACTAGCCCTACGGGGCATGGAAAGACAAATGGATAATGGCATTAATCATGTTTGACACTGGTTGAATCAAGACAAGATCTGTCTGATTTTGTAAGAATTTAAGCTCAAAGAAAGTCTTCGTATCCAGGGGTTGATATTTGAGGTTATATGGTTTGAGTTCAAGATAATGATAAGGCAATGATACAATACAGATAGAGAAATGATATAGGATACAATAATCTTAAATTGCCCTTTTTAAAAAATTTTCTCTTTATAGTGTGAAATAGAATCTATTCATTAACCAATATTAAAATAATTGGACCTGAAACTAGAGGCTTCTTTTTTGTCCTATATGATAATACAGTGGAATTTATATTCTATACATGTTTAACCAAGTGGACTCAATCAGAAGCATATTCTGAGGGGTAAAGGTGGGGGGTAGTGAAAATTACAATTTGAATAGTGCTTCTAATCTTTCCCAACACCCACCTCAGATGGAGGTTTCCATTGTGAGCATGACATGAGGGCCACAGCTCTGCTTTTTTCTAGAGTCATTCCTGACCTTCATGTGCCTTTTGTAGTATGAACAACTTGCTGGATCAAATGTGATTTTAGAGTATAAGGGTTTGTATTTGTTGATGACATAACCCACCACTACAAACCCAGTACTTTTTATGGCATTCCATTGAAGCTAAAGGAAATCCTTGATTGTTGGAACCATGAGAGTTTGTATGGTATCTATAAAGTGGCATCTTCCAAAATGTCTTCCGAAGGTAATTTTGGCCATGTACGGTTTTCATTTTAAGAGGTAGCTTAGGCTGAATTTTGAGAACAAGTTGCTGCTAAATTTTGAAGGCATGCAAATTCACTAGACTGATGAATCAGTATTTTGCAAATGACAAAGTGGGCTTTTTGTTTGTTTTTGTAAAGTTTGCGTAGGCTGAGTTTGAGCCCATCCTAATGAAACTATTCCTTTAGGGTAATGATTCTCAACACAGGACAATCCCTGATACCTCCCTCACTCCCCCAGGAAACATTTGGCAGTGTCTGGAGATATTTTTAGTTGTCACAACTGAGGAGGAGGTGCCATTGGCCTCTAGTGGGTAGAGGGCCAGGAACGCTGTTAAACATCCTACAGCACACAGGATAGCCTCCCCCCTCCCCCCACAACCAAGAATTATTCAACCCCAAATATCCATGGTATTAAAGTCAAGAAACCCTGCTCTAGAGTGAATCTGAGCGAACGGCTTAGCAAGAACTGGCCCAACACCAAAGGCAAAGTCTAAAGAATTTTCAAAGTTGTGAGCTTTTTCTCGTGGGACCTTTTTCACATTTATGTGACTAAACCACAAGTTTAAAGTTGATGGTGTTAGTTATTAGCTCTGAACTGGGGAGGTCCCTGGAATGTACATGAGTTGGAGCAACTATTATAGAATTGTCTGGCCCAGCCCTTGGTTTCGTAAGACCTGCCAGAGAGCCAAGTCCTGGCAGAGTCGTCGAGACACCATGACAGATTGAAATCAATTGAAGCCACCCAAAGACTTATTAAGTTCAGATCTTTCTACCAGCACTTTATCTCTTCAAAGAAAAATTGCATGGCAGGAGATTCCAGTCGGACATTCTGGATTCAGCTGTCAGGGACATCGATGAAAGCCGACCTGGAATGTTTGTGCACACCGTATGTTGAGTGTGTGTGTGTGTGTGTGTGTGTGTGTGTGTGTGTGTTTGTCCTTTGAGGAATGATGATGAACTTCTCCCTTGCAGCATAAGTCACCAACCTCACAGTGTAACATCGTGATTAACAGAGGTTCAAGGCCCGTCGGGGTTCAAATCCCAGGTCTGCTTATCAGTGAGGTCGGAAGGAGATGGACATGCTCAGAAGGTGCCTGGGGGCAGCCAGTGTAGGGAGAGTTCACAGAGGTGTGGAGAGCGTCACAGGTCTGTCAGGTGGGGAAGTGCCCAGGGACTAGCAGCACTGGGAGACTGTCAACACTACTCCCACTTCCAGGCCTGGGGGAACTTGCTTAGTGCCTGGGACTGGTGAGAGCTGTAGCCTTGGGAAGGAGCCCATGGGACAGAAATAGTGGCCTGACAATCTCTGTCAACCGGAGGCCCCACGCGAAGAGGGTGGAGGCATAGTCTAGCCTCTCTTTTCTCCCTCCTGTGCTGCTACCTCCCAGAAGCTGACCTCTGTCACACTGAGAGGGAGCCAGCCTCCTGGGGCACAGAGCAGAATAGAAAACGGGTCTGGAGGAGCAGCCGTGAGCTTCCAGCCGACTGTGTAGCCCTGGACAAGTTGCTTAACCTCTCTGGACGTGTGTCCTTATTTTTCACACAGGGACATTAATCATCCTGCTGGTATGAGGGCTACACAGGGTGATGTGTATGTGGTTCCTGGGAGGCACCAGTGTATAGAAGGTACCTGGTACCTCGTGTGCAGGGCCTGGCGTCTAGTGAAATCTGGGGGACCAGATGAGGAGCTGGTGCTGGGCTTTTGGAGGGGCAGAGAGCAGTAGCTGCTAGGAGCCCATGTCTGCCCTGGCTCACTACTCAGGGCCTACTCTCCCTCCTCTCTCTCCCAGTTTTGTGATCTGCACGAGGGAAGTACCAGCATCTGACTGGGCACCCTTTTATATTCTCTCGACAGTAGCACTGGAGTTTTCCCTCTTTCCCTATGGTTCTCGCGTTGATGGGTTCCAATCCGGCTCCTATGCCCAACCTCTCTGTCCTGCAACGTCTGTGTTCTTTGGATAGAGAATTCCCTTCAGTGTCTGCGTTCCGGCTACGGGTTCTTTCCCACAGCATTGGCGACAACCGGGTTCTTCATTACTTCCTTCTGAATATACTGGCAACCTCTTCAACGATTTCTTCCATATTAAGTAAATTGTCCATTCCTGTATCTTTTTATACAGTTTCATTTTGATTTTTTTTCTCCTCTCCCTGCTCTGACCTTAACATTTAGTTTAAAGCTCTCTGAATCAGGTCAGTGCCGGTTCTGGCCAAATACATTTTTCTGGACTTTGCTAAGTGCCTTCTGGCAATGCCAGGATCCCATCAGTCTGCTCACTTAGGATGTGGTCCAGGAAGACAGGTCCCAGTTTGGGATGCCTTTTGTGTTGCCAGGAGTTTCTTGCCATGTCCTCCCTTCACTTCCACACTCATGCCCGCTGCGAGGAGAGGGGTAACCTGGCACCTGGCACAGGAACTTCTCAAATCTCCTCTCCTTGGCCCAGCCCCAGAGATGCGGCAGATCTTTACGTCCTTCCTCCATCCAAGGTGATGGGCGGGTGTGGCTGGTGAGAGATGAGTGGGGGGTTCCTGGCAGCTCCTGACTTGTAGGTTTGGTATATTGCAGTCGCTTCTGACCCTCCTTCAAAGACAGGGCTGCAGGCATGTGCTTGGGAGTGGGTGCCCTGCCCCTTCCTGCCCAGCACCATGGTCTGGGCCTTCACTGTTCCCTCCTGGCCTCACTTTCTGAGGGCAATAAGAGAGGCCTTACCATAGAGGGATCTTGAGGAGACAGCATCCCACGCTCCCCTCAGAGGCTGACATGCTACCTGTCCCAGTGGCTCTTAGATTGGAAACAGCTTCCCACTGGCGCCATGTTTTTATTCATCATCTTCTCTTGAGCCCCGGGGTCTGGCATTCGTCTCGTTTGCTTTCTGGACTGTTTGCTCCACGCTAACAAGGAGCTTCACTGATAGCACCAGACATGCCTCAGCTGTCCCACTGGGAGGTGTGGTCTGTCTGTCTCTACCTGCAGCAGCCATCACTGCCCTTAGAGTAACATCTCCCCTTGCAAGGCCCATTACCACAGCCATGTGGCAAGACAGCTCTCATTCCTCCAGTGTCCCCTGTGCTCCTGGTCTTTGCACATACTCTCCTTCTGCCCAGAACATTCTTATATCCACTTTACCCTGCTTTTCTTTAATTTTTTTTAACATTTATTTATTTTTGAGAGACAGAGCGTGAGTGGGGGAGGGGCAGAGAGAGAGAGGGAGACACAGAATCCAAAGCAGGCTCCAGGCTCTGAGCTGTCAGCACAGAGCCCAGTGCGGGACTCTAACTCACGAACTGTGAGATCATGACCTGAGCCGAAGTCGGACGCTTAACCAGCTGAGCCACCCAGGCGCCCCTACTTTTCCCCCATTTTAACTCCTTTTCATTCTTGGAGACCCTGTTTAAATGTCATTTTGGTACAGTGGCTTTTATGTTCCTTCCCAGGCCTTGTCAAAGTCCCTTGCCATAACCCCCCGCCTAGGGCACTGTGCTTTTAATCTTAGGACACTGTCACATGTAGATATTTTTACCTGTGTCTGGGTGAGGTGAGGGGCTGGGGTTTCCCCGTCCACTGGTGGTAGGGTTCCCCCAACTCTGCAATGCCAGGCAGGTAGGTTCTCCTTGCTCCTCTGTAGTCCCTGTGATGACAAGCACTGGGTCTGTCACTTGTGTCACTCATGTATCACTGGGTCTTTCACCACCAACACCATTGGGGCAGAGAAAGGCTCATTAAATGCAGGGACTGGCAGCGATGGGAAGTCGTGAGCAGTCTCCACCCCTCAGTGTTGACAGATGCCTTAGTTCTCTGTAGGGCTGTTCCTGAAGACTAATATGATATGGTTCCTCCTGCTTCCTGGGCACTCAGGGTGGGTAGATGATACTTGTTCCCCTGTCTTCCCAGGGGGCAGCCAGGCTGGCATGGGGCAGCAACTCAAGGATAGGGGATTCACGTGGTGGGGGCAGTGCTGACAGGGAGGTCCTGATGCAAGAGAATGGGAAAGGGGAACAGAAACGTTCTGGAACTTTGTGAGCAGATGTTGGCCCAGTACCATGCGGAGGGCTCATGGACATGAGAAGAAGGCAAGGTCTGAGCCCTCGGGGATCTTTTGCCCTTGTCGTTCCCGTGTTTGATTAGCAGAGCTGCAGAAGGGCTCTGCCATGGGTCCCAGCTGTTCCTTCCAGGAACCCCCTGTCGCCTGTTATCCAGTGCCCTCTCTTGGGTACCTGGCCACATACCATGGTGACCCCAGTTGATGGCTGTTTCCTCAGCCAAGGAGTGAGCCTTCTGAAAGCAAGGATGTGTGTTATGTCAGTGACACGCGTGCAGCCTGGCGTGTGTGGTACAAGGAGCAACTACGTGTGTCTGCTCTCCCACTGTCACTCTCGATCTTTGCTGGTTCTGCTTGACTTGAATGTGTGTGACTATTTTTTAATTTTTTTTAATGTTTATTTTTGAGACAGAGACAGAGCATGAATGAGGGAGGGTCAGAGAGAGAGGGAGACACAGAATCTGAAGCAGGCTCCATCCAGGCTCTGAGCTGTCAGCACAGAGCCTGACGCGGGGCTCGAACTCACAGGCCGTGAGATCATGATCTGAGCCAAAGTCGGAAGCCCAACCGACTGAGCCACCCAGGTGCCCCAAAATGTGTGTGACTATTATTTGTTCATCGTTAGGACAACCTTACGTGCCACAGATTTGCCGGCAGGGCTTGTGATGCTGAGTCTGCATTCTGGTCGGGAGGTGGTTCTGGAGACGGCCACCTCCCCAGCAGTGACGACAAAGAGAAGCCACCCAGTGGTCGAATCACACAAAGAAATGTCTGACTCCACGAAGTGAGGCCCTAGCGGATGGGGATAAAATTGTGTAGCGTTTTAGGCACAAGAATGTGTGGCTCTGTAGCATTTGCACACCCGTTCCCGTAACTGTCCAGACGGCCACCGCTTCCCCGGAAGGAAGTGTGGTGGCGGGGTGCACGTAGGCTGAAGTCAAACCAGCAAATCGTGCATCTTTCCTGCTCTGTCTGCCAGTCTCCTGGGGATAGAGAGTAGACACAGGCTTATGACAGCCCCCTGCGGCCATCTCCCTGTCAGTGATAAAGCCACGTGGAGGCCCCCTAGCCAGTTTTCGCCATATGCTCACCAATTGCAAGTCAAATGCGTGCCACATGCTAGACTGTTGCAAACACATTTTCGTTTTGATGTGGCTATTCTGGAGTAAATGTGTGCAAGGATGCATGCCTTCTGTCAACCAAAGGATGACAGTGCTCTTGGTAACACTGTGCTTCTGCCGTGCTTGTGAATGAAGGGCTGTATCTCCTTGCTAAATACTTCATTATCGGATGAGAAAGAGATCGCCATAATAATTCCTTCAGTACCAAAGGGAATTTTTCTCCAGGACATATTCACTCTTTGCCTGTACTCAGCTCAGTCTTTGCTTTTAAGGAAATGTATCCGACATGCCCATTCTTAGGCATGTGGGCTCAGGGTCGTGCGTCCTTTGGCTTTCTCCTGCCATTGCCAGGCGGCATATCCCTGCCTGGAAACTTTGTCCTCATATCACCAGGTCTTATAACTATCCATCTTGGGGACGCCCAGCAGGGACAGCCAGCAGACAGCAGAGGCCCGTTGCCACCCCAGCCTGCCTTTCCTCCAGTGTCCCAGGGAAGCAGGTTCCTGTACTAGGCTAGAAGATATACAGACAGTCGTGAGGCCCCGGGCAGGTGGAAGGTAGAGGCTCTGTGACCTCTGCACCCACTTCCTACCTGAAGGGCCCTGGGGAGATTCCCACGGAGGGGTCCTGCTTCCCTTTGGAGTTGGAAGTTACCCAAGGACACGAGGAAAAGCTGACGTTGCAACTTCCTCAATTCCCTCGTTCTCAGAGGAAGGAGGCTGAGAGCAGATGAGGGGTGAGGGTACTGGACCCAGCTGGAACTGGCAGCATGGCTTCTGGCTGGGAAGCTGAGGGCAGCTGCCTCCCCCGCCACCCCCACCCCAGTGAGGCCTGAGCTTTCCTCTGCCTTTTAGCAATTGCCCCGCCTGGCCTCCTGGAGGGCCTGTTCTGGTATCTCATTGCCAGCCAGTCCCCACTCGCCTGAGCCAGCAGGATGCCTCCACGAGACACCTCCCTGACCTGCTTGTTCTTCTGGGGTCTCTTCCAGGTCCTGCCCCAGGCAGATCCTGCTGAATTTCCATATTGCTTTGAGTAACAATTGCCTAGGGCCGGGGGCACATTGCCAGGATTCCAGCAATGTAGTTTTTCCCAGCCGTGAGGGTCACACTCTCAGGACCGACCTGTCCTCCTCTGGCCTTCACACGTGACAGTTGGCTCAGAATTTTTTGTATTCTCTATCATTTGCTATGGATACACTGTGCACAGCTGAGAGATTTGTTGTGTAAAACCATGCAAAGCCATACTGTGCCATTTTCCCTTTCCTCAGAGGATGTCACATAGGGGAGCGTGAGCATTTTACCTTGCTACAAGCATCAGATCTCCAGTCTTGATAGGTTTGCAAATACTTCTGGGCCCAGCAGTGATTCTCCTGAACAACTTTCAGAGTTAGGGCCTAACTTCAAATTATGAGCAAACCTCATTCAAGCAAAGTGGGGGCAGTCCTCACTGGTTTGGCAACCGATAAAACATCAGGCTGCTACTGCTGTGTAATAAATTACCAGAAACACAGCGATTCAAAATATAGCCATTTATTATCTCACAGTTTCCACAGGTCAGAAGGCCAGCAGGCCAGCATGGCTCAACTGTTTTCTCAGCCCTGGGTATCACGAGGCCACAGTCAAGGCTGTGGCTGGCCTGTCTCTTACTGGGAGCTGAGGGAGGCCCTGGGAAGACCACCTCCAGGTTCATTTCGGTTGTTGGCAGACATCAGTTTCTTATGCTCACAGCCCCAAAGTCCCTGTTCTTTATTTCATGTTGGCTGCGAGTTGCTGTCAGGTTTTAGGGACCACTCGCGTTCCTTGTCTGTCATATGGCCCCTCCATCTTTATGGCCACATGCTTTTTTTAAAATTAAAAAAAAAATTTTTTTAAGGTTTATTTTTGAGAGAGAGCGCGAGCAGAGGAAGGGAAGAGGGAGAGGGAGACACAGAATCTGAAGCCGGCTCCAGGCTCTGAGCTGTCTGCACAGAGCCCAACACGGGGCTTTAACCCATGAACCCCGAGATCACGACCTGAGCCAAAGTCAGACGCTGAACCAACAGAGCCACCCAGGCACCCCTTAAGCCACACACGTCTGATCTCTCAACTTTCTTTTTTGTTGCCAATCAGAAAACACCCTGCTTTTAAAAGTCTCACCAGATCGAATCAGGCCCCCCTAGATAACCTCTAGACCTTGAAGTCACGTAACTTGAGACCGCACCGTCAGCTACACGGTCCCTTCCCAGCAGTGTTAGTGTTTAGCGTTTAACTGAATGGCCAGGGGATGGGAATCTTGGGGGTCGCCTTTAGAATGTCGCCCACAGCAGACAGCCAAGAGAAATCAACCTCAGGTCTGCTTTCATACCTCACTTGACATTCCCAGGGAGTTCCTGTTGTGATCATAATCTCCATTGTTGTCTCCACCAGCCAGTGCTGGGGATCCCGAGCCTGGACCGGAGGCGGAGGTAGGGCAGAGTGCGGACGAGGCCAGCCCTGAAGTAGCCCCTGCCCGCGTGGGAGCAGAGAGTGAAGCGGAGCGAGCACTGGAGCAAGAGCCAGAAGAGCGGGCCTCCCTCAGTGAGAAAGAGAGGCAGAGCGAGGAGGTGAACGAGAAGGACAACTGCTCCGCCTCCAGCATCTCATCCTCCAGCAGCACGTTAGAGAGGGAGGAGAAGGAAGACAAGCTCTCCAGGGACAGGGGACCTGGTAACACAGCCCTTTTTTCTCAGTAAATAAGTCCCAGGGAACCCTGGGGTGGGACACCTGGTTTGCTGGCCACTGAGGTGACCTCCCGGCTCAGCTCACTCACTGGCCGTGGCACCTGGTGGCTGGAGGTGTGAAGGATGCGGCCACACTGTCGGCAGCCCACAGCTTCCTGCCCCTTGTGGAGATGGCCCCACACCCTCTGCCATGCTGTCGCACCATCACTTCTACAGGTGGGAGAAGGGCTTGATAATGAGGGCAGCAAAGGACTTTTCCTGAGGAATTAGCTCCCAAAGAGAAATTCCTCTCTTCCTTCTAATTGCTTGTTAAGAGTAAATACAGCTCTTTTTCTGATTTAAATTTAGAGATCTGTCGTGTTGCCATCTGCTCCCTTGAAAGTTTCTTCGGTGAAGTGTGCTAAAACCATTATGATGGGCGTTTCAGACCAGAGCAAATGCGCTAAAATGAACTGAATGAGTATTTCCAAAAAGTGGCAGTTCACGATGTGCTGAGGTCAATTTGGTGTGCTTTAATGGAATATATATAATTTAAGTAACGTTCTACAATATACTCAGGGCCACTTGTTTCTTTGGTATAAAGTATATGCTTTTCTTTATGGAATTTGTTCTTTTTTGGTATTATAGCTGATATTTATTCAGTTCATCTGTGTAATGGTGACTCTATGGTTAAGGGCCAAATGGAACATTAATCCTCACTGGGGACTCGGGGAGGGTGCCATAGAGGGTTATCGGAATTGTAAAAGATTGACATAATCATTTGAATTATGGTTCATATGCAACACCATTGGGTTGGTTGTCCTGCCCATGACATGTGTGCTGTTGAGATGACAGGGTGCCCCCTCTCTCACCTATCACTCCTCATCAGTGGGGGCATGTCCTACTAGCCAGCCTTCAGTAAGCTACACAGTGATACACACTCAAGGAGCCTATGCCTTGGGTCCAAAGTGCAGCATGAAGGCTCTGCAGGGGCCTACCAACTGGTGGCATGACCCATGCATGGCTTGTTAGTTCACACATAAAGAATACATGGTCTCTGAAGCATGGATGTATGAATGAAAATGGAATGAATGGATGAATGAATGAATGAAGCCATAATGTCTGCTACAAGAACTATCAGTCAAGAGCTTGGTCTTAGTTAATATTTGAGTTTTCACCAGCTATATTATTAAGTTTTATTCTTTCTATTGCTAGTCCCTATGACGCACTGAAAATGGGACTTGAGGACTTTATTAGTTTGTATCTTAGTGATTATTGCATTGAAAATCTTGTGTCTGGCTGGAGATGTATCGCTAGAAAGTATTACATATATTAATATTTACTTAATTTCTCTCCAAGTCAGATTGCAGTTAGTCTCCCAAATTCTACTTGTTCGTGTTCTCCTTCAATGGGATTAGGGCCATAGTACAGTCGGGTAAGTCGTCTTGCTCAGGTTGGCCTTAAATCATGTTTAAGTCATTATAAATAGCTCTAGGAATTATTCGTCGTCACTAGGTTTAGCAGGCCTAAAACATATCAACAAGTTGCATTAGTGAAAAGAAGCCAAGGAACAGGACTTTCTTGGATCAGATTGCCCAGTATTTTTCCAAATAAGGGCAACTTTCCAAAAATGGAGACTCTACTCCCAGTGAAGAACCACTGACTTCCTACCAAAGTCAGTATCCAAGTGTATCGACTCAGGAGTTAGTGCTTTGCAGTGATTTTTTTTTTTCTGCTTTAGTCTGGTGCTATTAAGAGACATGATCATATTTATTTGCTGCAACTTTAGCTCCTAGAAAATCCCACTGCTCACAGGCACAATCAGCAGCTGTGGAGTCAGGGTGGCTCTGTCATCATAGCTCTTGCCTTTCAGAGTGTTCTCAAATCACAAAGGCAATCATAACGATTCTCAATCTTATTTCTTCTTTTTTCATTTAAATTCAAGTTAGTTAATGTACAGTGTATTCTTGGCTTCAGGAGTAGAACCTAGTGATTCATCTCTCACATATGACACTCAGGGCTCATCCCAAAAAGTGCCCTCCTTAAAGCTTGTCACCTAGTTAACCCGTCCCTCCTCCCACCACCCCTCAGTTCTCTGTATTTAATAAGATAAAAACAGAGAAGGAGGCAAACTATAAGAGACTCAATCTTATTTATTTATTTTTAATTTATTGTCAAATTGACTAACATACAGCATGTAAAGTGTGCTCTTGGTTTTTGGGGTAGATTGCCGTGGTTCATCGCTTACATACAACACCCAGTGCTCATCTCAACAAGTGCCCTCTTCAATGCCCAGACTCAGTCTTCTTTCTGATGATAGTATCCATTACTCAGAAATGAGTTTGTAGGTCTTGAAAGAGTCTCAACTTATTCTGGTTGTGTGGCTTTCTTTTTGTTTCCCATGTTCCGCTCCATGGCATCCGCATGAGAGACTTTATGGTAGCATTCGTTACAGTTGGCAAAAATGACTTGTATAACTGTCTTTTACCTCCACTTGAATATAAAATTTGTGAAGACGGGATTTCTGTCTTGTCTATCGTGAGTCCTCACTTCCTTGCGGTAGGCCTAAGAACACAGTAGAGGCTCACAAAACTGTTGATGAATAATTGAATGAAGAGACAACTGGCTAAGATACAGCAGCTCTATTGTTCCCAGTTCCTCCCTCTAACAATTAAAATATCAACACCCTGGGCATAACAGAACAATCAATTATAGGGGGACTCTGAAAAGTGGAAAGAAGACAGACTGTCTAAGGACCTTTGGGCTAGAATGACATGGCAGTAAAGCTCTAATTAAATCCTATTCCCATAGCCAAAGAATTGGCGAAAGGATTGCCTAACAGAACAGAAAATTTTTTGGCTGTTAATACATTCCCTACCCTAGACAAGCACTAATTGAAAATCTGCTGTCCTGCCCCTCCCCAACCCAGTAGCTTTAGTGGGACCAAAGAGGAGGTGATCTTCTATAACCTCCACCTTATGGAAACGGGTTTCTGGAGGGGAGGTGCATGAAGGGATGGGCTAAATGGGTGATGGGCATTAGGTAGGTCACTTTTTGGGATGAGCACTGTGCTGTCAACATACTTAGTAGAGAGGCAGTCCTCTGCCCCCTGCCCAACAGAAGCAGATGGTGTTCTCTCATTTCCTTGCTGGAGTAGTTCTCCTAATGGGGAACTGATATTCTATCCACTACAGGGCAAAAGCAAGTGGCATCCCAGTTTCCCTACTGGGGAAGTGTCAGTGGGGTCTTGTAGAGATCTAAGACTTCACCTTCAGCCAGCAGGAGACAGACTTAAGCAGTGGAAGAAGACTGATCAGAATTCTCGTTCCCCTGCCCTCCTTCTCTAACACCATTTGGGCCCAGCCAGGGAGCTCAACCTCCATCCCCACCCAACATAAACAAGGTAGAATGATGTGGTTGGAGGTGGAACTAGTCTGCGATCTCTTTTCCCCAACCCAGAATCAGTAGGGACCAGTGGGAAGCCGAGCCTTCCCCTCCACTTGGAGGCAATGTAAGTGCTCCACTTTCACTGGAAGTATGCCCGTGGGGTCAAGAGGTTGCTCAACCCCCACCCTGCCCATCTGCAGTGAGGCAGTGTGAATCAACCCTCTTGCTAGGGTGGTGACAGTTGGACCTAGTAGGGAGTTGAACATCTATGCCCATCAAGACCTGTACAGCACACCTAAAAAGGGTGACTGCCTGCTGAAAGAGAAGATTAAACATGATCCAAAGTCCAACAAATAATACCCAAAATGTCTAGGATACACTGTAAAATCACTCATCATATCAAGAACTAGGGCGCTCACAACTTGAATGGGAAAAGACAAGCAACAAATGCCAACATTGAGATGAGCCAGTTGTTGGGATTACCTGACAAGGATTTTAAAACAGCCATCATGATAATATTTCAGTGAACAGTTATAAATATTCAGGAAATATGTAAAAGAAATGAAATATCTTAGCAAAGAAATAGAAGATAGAAAAAAGAACCAAAAGGAAATTATAGAACTGAAAAAATACAATGGCCACAATAAAACACTTGGGCCGTATAGTAGATTGGAGACAACAAAAGAAATAATATATACAGTTGAAAACAGATGAGTAGAAATTACCCAACCTGAATAACAGAGGGAAAAAAAAACTGACTGAAAAAATGAACAGAGCCTCATGTACTTGTGAGACTATGTCAAGGGAGCTAACATTCATTTCATCAGGGTCTGAGAAGGGGAGAAGAAAGTATGCAATGTTGGAAAAATGTTTGAAGAAATAATGACTGAAAATTTCCCAAATTTGGGAAAAGGTGTAAACCCACAGATTTAAGAAGCTAAGCAAGTACTAATGGGGATAAATCCAAAGAAATTCACACCAAGACAAATGATAAGCAAACTTCTGAAAACTAAAGACCAAAAATAGAATGTCTTGAAAGGGACTGGGAAGAAACAAAGTGTTACCTATAGAGGAACACCAATTCCATGGCAAAACAGTTCCTCATCTGAAACATGGAGGTGAGCGGGAAGTGGCGCAGCGTTTGTTGAGCGCTCGAAGACTAGAGTTATCAACCTTGAACTAGAGTTATCAACTCCAGCAAAAGTAGCCTTTAAGAATGAAGAGAAAACAAAGACATACTCGGTTAAAGAAAAACTAAGAGAATTTAAAGAAAAACTAAGACAAATTAAGACCTACTCTTAAGGAATGATGAGAGAATGTTCTCTGAACAGAAAGGAAATGATGACAGAAGGCTCAGAATTTCAGAAAGAAAAAGAACAGGGGAATGGATAAAAGTAGTAAGTAGAAAAGACTGTCTCTTGCCTTGTAAGTTTCTTAAATCTAGTATGTGATGGTGGAAGCAAAAACTGTAACACATGAGATGTAGTGCCCACTATGCGTAGATGAAATACTTAAGACAATTACATTTTTTTGAAGTAGGGAGGGTAAAGGGCTCTAAATGGAAGTAAGGGTTCTATGCTTCAAACTAGTGAAATATCAACACTGACAGATAAGTTAGTGTGCATATCGTAATACCTAGAGCCACTGCCGAGAAAATTATATGAAGCAGGGTACTCAAAAACACTATAAATCAAATTGAAATTCTAAAAAAAAAAAGTGTTCAAAGAAAAGGAGACCAAAAAAAATGAAACAGGAACTAAAACAAACAGAATGAATTAAAAAAAAGTGGCAGACTGAAGCCCTAACATATCAATAATTTAAATGAAAAGATGGAGATGTGCAGAGTGGACAAAAATACAACCCAGCTATATGCCATGTGTTCAGAACTCATTTCCTACATGATGGCATAGGCAGATGGAAAGTTAAAAGCTGGGAAAAGATACATCATGCTAACATTGATCAAAGAAAAGCAGGAGAGGCTATATTAGGATCAAAGTAGACTTCAGAGCCAAGGAAATTGCTAGAGACAAAGAAGCATATACTACATAGCAATATAAGAAGACCTAAGTGAATGAAGAGATTTTTTTTGGCAAAATAAAAAACTTCTACTTTTCCCAGTAAATGGGGAAGGAGACCAGTCAGCCACTCCACCTGCAGCAGCCCCGTGACCTCAAAACTGTCTTCCTAGTTACAGGACTGTCTGGCCAGTCATAGGGACTGCAAATACCCAGATGTTCCCATCATGTCCTCAAGTGCCATCTCTTCCCTCTTTGATGGTGGTTGTCTCCTAAGTGTATTTTGTGAAACCTGCAAGAGGGTTCAAGGGCTCCTTGTTCTGGTGTTGGTCCTTTGGTGAGGTCAGGCCACTCCTGAGCAAGGTACAGAGGATAAAGCTACATTGGAAGAAACAGAGCACCAGGAGGCCTTTGTGCCTCCTCAGTGAATGCCTCCTCTAAGATGAAGTCAGAGCCATGTGAGACAGACTAGTGCATCCCCTGGCGTGTTTGATCAGGACAATCCTCTTTGGCGGAACAAGAGCTCCAAATGCTCAAGTCTCTGGCCTAGGTCTCTGCCATCCCTCAACACAAGTATCCACAGAGGCCCTGGGTATCTGATGAAACTCATTTCCTGAATGCCTACCAAACAGCCTTGCTGGCCCTTAGGAAGCAAACTCAGAGGAATAACATTCCTGACTGTTCATTTATTCATTCATTGATCCATCGTGGATGCTGAGAATCCAACAGTGAGCAGCAACAACAAAACCCAATCCCTGCCCTTGGAGAGTTTACATTACAACGAAGAGGACAGCTTACTAGTGTTAGGACAAAGGCAACAATAAAATAAATACAGAAAATGTGTGGAAAATTAGGCTGTAATAAGTGCTCTGGTGACTAAAGCTGGAAAGGGTGATAAATAGCTCTGGGGAGAGGGAGGGAGTGTTGCATAATTCTAAACGAGGTAGTTGGGAGGACTTCACTGAGGAGATACTGTCTAAGCAAAGACCTAAAGGAGGCTGAGACGCAAACTGTGTGCTTAAATGGGTGCAGTTTGTCCCAGGATGGGCAAAGGCCCTGAGGCCAGATCATGCCTGGTGA